>NC_049198.1:52479702-52818855 GCF_009769625.2 Cygnus olor
AACAAAAAAAGTATTGACTGACCACTATCTAAATAATCCATAAATTGTGGTTATTTCATTTTTGTCATTTTTGAACATAATCTAGTTCTCTTAATTTTTCCATCATATAGTGACAGGTCTGGCTGGATTTTTGAGTTTTCTGTGGTGACTGTGTCCTTTCGTAGGAGACTATATTGCATCTTTTCCTTTTGAAATTCCTTTTCAGTCTTTCTAGTTCAGACAGTCTTTCCTCACTTCCTTTTACATAATCAGATACAAATTGTATGCCTCCACCCTGCTGTTATCTTAAATTAATGTAGAAACGTCCAGGTGAATTTGGTGAGCTACGTATTTCTAAGTGGCAGCAGGAATTTGAGGAATTTTGGATGTTAACTTTCAGACTATTTTTCTGTCTTTTCAGGTCTCTGGATGGCAGACTCTGAAAAGAAATGCTGTTTTAAGAGGTATGCCTCAAGTAGGCCAAAACATTCCTGACTAGTTTATATATTAATGATAAGGCCATACTTTGAAGGAGACTCTGCTAATCCTCTCTGCGAGCTTACATTAATCATAATTTTCAGGACTGAAATCTCTCTGAAAGGTAAAACTTTGTACATGAGCATTCAGCCTTGTCTTGTTGGTGACGCGGCTTTACTTGGAGAGATCTATAATAAACTGCCACATTTTTGCTTGATAGTGGAAAGCTGCCTTAGTAGATGAAATAATTGGATGAACAACACCAGTTGACCGATGTACATGTCCACTGCCAGCATACCCTGACTCTGTGTGTGTGTGTTTATTTATTCTAATTAGGAATGTAGTCCAGATGCCTTTATAATTGTCTTCATGCATTGCCTCGTGTATGATGTAATACTTACCAGACAGTCAGATGCTGATGGCATTCCATTCCAGCAGTGTGATTATAAATCAATGTTAACTGGAACCAAGATGAAGAAATATAAATCTTTGTCCAAGTGATCATTTTGGCATATTAGTAGGATGTTTGGAACTTTCTGCTTGTGTGCTGTCCATATTCCAGCACTTAAAGGTTGCCTCTTCTCTTTCCATTGTAGATAGGCTGTTTCTGAATAATTCATTGTTTTACAGCTGTTAGGAAAGCAGTCTCTTCAAGATTGAATTGGATAGCTCTTCCATTATCTTTCTCATCCATTTCAGAATTCTTTACTAGCAGAGTTCAGGAAAGTAGGCTTTGTTAGTTTTCCTCAATGACAAAGATTGATCCAGCCTAGTCTTTTCAGGGCTTTCTCTTTAAAATTTCTCTAAAACAGGACTTCTTCATTCTTTCAAGGATTGATTCAGTTCTATGAAACTCTAGAAGGTTTCCTGTTTCTTTAAAGCAGTAAGTACACTGTTGATTTGTTTTGTTATGACTCTAAAATAATTCCCAGTGGAAAATACCATATGCATAAAAAATGGCTCTTCAGCTATTGTCTGAGATATTGGTATTCTGAGAAAGTTGAGTTGGTAAATTGAGTAAGGCCACTTTGAGTGCACGGTGGGATTAGAGTCCGGACGTTACTTCCCACCTACACGATCCCATGAATCTTCGTAACCTGCTGAGTTATAACTTCTTTGCATTTTACAATTCCTGTAAAAGCAGATGAGTTTCAGGTTGATTATTAAGAAGCTTCTTTTTGTCAAGAAATGTTTTGTGATTCTAGAACTGATAATTGAAACTTCCTCATTCCAACAACAAGGTCTTGAGGGAAGGAGGATCATGTTTTGACTCTAATTCACTTGTTTGCTAGATGAGAAGTGAGAAACTTTAAAATATTTACCTAATGTCACTGTTCAGTCAGCAGATTAAGAGTCTCGTAAAGTTATCTCCACTTCTTTCAGTTTGAGACTACCTGCTCTGATAGGCTATAATTTAAGCAGGTAACTGTGTAGGAGAACAAATGAAGGCCTATGTCCTACAGATTTTCTTTGCTTGACTTTGACTGGCTTTCTTAAACATAAATTTAAGAAAGATATTTGTAGTCTTCTAACTGCTACAGGGGACTAAGGTTTGCAGTGTTCAACTGTGAAAAAGATTGTTTGGTTCTGAAAATGATGTTGCAAATTTTCAGATGCTGGTCTGTCCTCCAAAGTTGCATGTTTGCTGTGTGGGTTATTTTGTGTATTATGTTGTTTTGTTTTGTTTTATTTTTTAATATAAGACATCAGACTAGGTGGTGCTTTGGAAAAGTAGACTTATCTTCTCCTCCTGTTATTACTTCAGGATAGAGCTTGTGACTGAACATCAACCTAATTCTTCCACTTTTCTTTTAAAAGCAGCCAGTTTTAGATGGGATTGTGCTAACTTCATTGAGTTTAAATCTGTGTGATTATAACCAGACACCAGTTCCTTGAAGTACGCAAATGAACATCTTGAGTGTAGACAAAACAGTAAGAAATTAAGTATACCTATCACATGGGTAGACCAAGGCAGTGTAATTGGGTAGTAAATTCATGGGATCATAGGGTAATTCAGGTTGGAAGAGATACCAGATTATCTAATCCAAATGCTCAAGACAGGGTAAACTATGAGGTCATACCAGGTTGCTTGGGGCTTTATCCAGTTGTCTGAACATTATTATGTTTTGAAGTTGCAGGCTTGCTTGGGAACATGTATTCAGAGATGTTTTTGGATTTTTTATTATTATTTTTAGATTACTTGTTTTGGAAGTCCTGAATTCATATTTATCTCACTTTTTTAAAAAATACTGCCTTCTGGTTGAGGGGTGAGAAGATGAGATTTGTGCAAGATACTACTGAAGTTCAGATTTGGAGAAATTCATTCCTGTTTTCAAAGGGAAGGTGTTAAAGGAAAAGCTTGGTTCTGTCCAGAAAATAGGTTTGCTACTGGCTAATCTTGGTGGTTCTTAGTCTAACTTTGTGTTTTGGACATTGTATAGTCATGCTGCTTAGTGCCAGTTTTTACTTGCAATGTATGATATTACTAATATGGATTAGCTGTCTGTGCAGAAAGTGTAAAAAAGTCTGTGCAGAAGGATGTTACTTCTGTTGGATTTGCTTAGAAATCCAGCAGCCAGTAAATGTGCTTTTCCTGCTTTCCTTTATATTATTACGTGTTACTATGGTAGAAGAAGCTCTTTGAGATTACTATATAAATAGTCAAGGCAAATGCCGAGACTTCTGAAGAATATTGTGATTCTTAATGTACGTTATGTCGCTTTCATGGGAGCCCGCTATTTAAAAAAAAAAAAAAAAAGCCTAACTGGGTTTTCAGTAGCTTGGTTTGGTAAACTAAGTAACTGAGCTGAGATTTGCTAGCTGTAATTGTGTGTTGTAAGACCATACATTTTTAACAAATAGATTGTAACTCATCACTGTGCTTGTCACATTGAAATAGCTGGGAGATTCTATAATAATTAAGGTGGAGTTAAGATGACTTAGAAATACGATTTGGGATTTTATTTATGGTATGCTTTTCAATTTTTGCAGTTGTTGTATTTTCTGTTTGCTTCTAATCTTTGGACATGATCCATTTTTTTTCTCTACAGAAGTGAACTTCCGTGTATATATGGTTATTCCACGTAGATATGGTTACTCAAAGAGTGTGTGTGTGTGTCTGTATATGTATTTGGTGAGAACTTGCCTATCTTACGTGATGAAAGTGACTAACTTTTTTCCAGCAGTGTGCTGTATAGGAACATGGGAATATTGGAGCTCCTCAAGAGCAGATATGTAGTTTAAACAGACTAGTACCCCATATAAGTTGATAGTTGTTAACATATGTCAGGTAGGATCATGCAAGACATCCTGTGCTCTACCTCTATTCACATAGAGTCATAGAATCATAGAATGGCTTGAGTTGGAAGGGACCTTACAGATCATCTAGTTCCATGCGCCCTGCCCTGGACAAGGATGTCACCCACTGGATCAGGTTGCCCAGGGCCCCATCTAGCCTGGTCTTGAACACCTCCAGGGATGGGGCATCCACAACCTCTCTGGGAAACCTGTTCCAGTGCCTCACCACCCCCTGAGTGAAGAATTTCTTCCTAACATCTAATGTAAATATCCCCTCTTTTAGTTTAAAACCATTCCACCTTGTCCTGTTATTATATGCCCTCATAAGGGCAGAGCAGAGGGGGACAATCACCTCCCCTGATGACATGGAGAGTTTCTTCCGAAATGTTGTGAATAGTAGCTTAGCTTTGTATTTCTTAGTACAAAATTTATCCTGTTTATCCTGCTCAAATGATAATAATTTAAAAAAAAAAAAAAAGTTGATGGAGTAATTTGTGGTTACGCTATTTACTTTCCTTTGAATACAGAATAGATACATGATGAATCCGGAATCACTTTGAGTTTTTAATTTTTGCTGTTATTAATGAGTTTAATTTCTTACATGAGGCTGTAGCTTTAGACTTTCTATCCTTCCATTTCTTCTTTATCTATGTCATTAGTTTAGCTTAATTATTTTTTCTCTTTCCCTCAGGGAAGGAATTTGAGTTGTCTTCAAAGTCTAAGTCTCTAAAAATGTAGTCTAACTAAACTGACATTTTTGTAACGCACCATTTTGCTGCTAGTTCCTGCTTTTAACACTGTGTAAGTCCTCCTGCTGTTACAGATTTGAAAAATAAACTGTTTTGAAAAACAAATAAGCATTTTTTTTTCCCGACACTAGAGGGCACGCGATACTGGTTAAAGTGAAGTCTGATCCTGACAGCTTGCTTAAAGACGTTAAAAGTTGCATTGCTTATCGGCTGCACTGGAGATTCCATGTCTGTATATGCAGAAGATGCTTTCTTCTCTTGTTTTAGTTGCTGTAAGCTAGCAGTGTGGGCCAGGCCTTCTGGAGAAATCTCTGACTGCAGTTTTTAATCTTGCTTTGAAACTGAAGTAGCTAATGCACTGGAAAAACTTGCTCCCATTCTGTCACTTCTGGCAATAGTTTCCTGTTCCTGTTCTTAATCATCTATTGAGTTTCTTTGAGCCATTCTAGAAAGGTATATGAAACTTTCACAGGTTTGGTTTGCCAGTTAGGCCTTCTCAGGATATTCTGTTGGACATGTATTTTCTCAGTTGCTAAGAAGTGTATGATTTTATTTCTCATACGGTCAGTGGAGTGTGTTTCATCTTTGCTCTTTTTTTCTTCTTCTTCTGCTAAAAATGGCTTTACTACTTCTTTGTATATTTACCACCTTTGCTGTGTGCTTTGTTCATTGTTCTCATAATATTACGTCCTATCTGAATTGGTTTCCATTTGCTGCATTTTTTTTTCCCTGGTGCTATATCATGTGATGCCTGTTATGGCAATGCAGTGGGGAAAAAATTGTCAAGGTCTTTCAAGAAAATTAATAATTTCTTTGCTTCAGTTTCCACTGTAGTATCTTTGGCACTTATGCTTCATTAAAGGTTAGATTAAATCTTTCAGTCCTGAACATCTCTTTCTGAATTCCTGGCTAGGCAAGTCACTAGCGTTGTACTAATATAGCCTCTTCTAAGTATTCCTGTAGCTTGGTCTCTCTTCTGCCTTTCATGAATTATGTTTTCCAAGGTGCTGTCTACATGAGTAGAAGTTCTAAGCTGTCTCCTGAACTTTTCTTAAGAGTGATATATCATAAAAGATATATATATCCTTTTCCTTTAATTTAAGAAATATAAGTAATTCATGCAGTAGATTCTTTAACTGGATACCTTATGCGCTAACTTGAAAATGTTTAATATGTGTGTGTTTTTCAGATGGTTAGAAGCAAACTTGTAAAATAAGATTTAGAAAAGTAATTCAGTTTCCTAGCACTGATTTTGACCTATCTTTGGATCTGGGCACTGGGGTTTTCACTTTCATTCTTCTGTAACAGCTAGTCACTGGCTTAATTAAGAAATCTAGATACTTTAAAACAAGTTTGATGTCTGTGTCTTCTTAGCCGTGAGAACTAGAAGTCTTCCTAGTCCTTTTTGTATAGGACATGCAGTTCTGCATGGGCTTGTGGTGGATGTGCTTTTCCATAACTTATAATGAAATATAAAGTACTATTTTATCGCTGGTATAGTTCTGATTCTTATGAAAGTTTGCCTTGTGATAGTTCTTTCTGCTTAGTACTACTTAATTAATTTGTCATGTTCTTTTCCTTTGTTTAAGTTAAGGTGATACAACCTTGTTATGACACTTTTGTGAAATATGGGGAAAATGTGTTGCCAAACAAATTCTGAAATGTATTCCAGAGTAAACTAGATGAAAACTAGTATGTGTGAGCCAGGGACAGTCAAGTCATTTTAGTAGAGAACAGTGTAATCAGGTGACATCTGCACAGCAGGAGCCAAATGCAATAAGTTATGAGCATCCTAAAATGGCTTGTGTAATTAACTCTACTGCTGTCAACTTGTGGTAACAGTACAATTTTCTTGTAAATGTATCTGTATTTTCCTTTTCAAAATATATTTTAAAAGTATCAATGTGCTTCTTCAGGCACAAGTTTTGTTTGCTGTTTTCTCAAAGTAACTGGAGTTGCTGCAAAAGACGTTAAATGAGCGGTTTCATTTCTAACTTTTGATTATTTATTTATTAATTTTTCAATTTAATGATGGTTATGCCAGCCTTTGCTCTGAAGAATGAAAAACTTTCTAGTTAACATTTCTTAGTATGGCAAACTGTAGTTCTCCTAGTGAGACAATTTTGGTTTGTAATATGCTCTTCTATTAACTTGAGTATAAATAAAATGAGATTTCATAAGGTTTACTTTTCAGCTCTGTTAATTGAGATGGCTTCAAAATTATGCTTTAACCATGCTGGCACAAGGCAGTTACTTAAGTGTGGTTAAACATACTATGCCAGATCAGTCCCAGTTCTTTTGACTTCTGAATTTAAAAAATGCAAAAATGCTTTCAAATTATTCTGAGAACTTTTGCTCCTCCTCTTTTTTTTTTTTTGATGAAATTTTTCCCATGACTAAACCAAATGTGATTACTTAGATCAACAGAATGGTAGGATTTTATCTCATATCCAAGTCCCATGGGCAGCAAGGGGCTTATCAATAGCGTATTAGAGTGTTGTCTATGCTAGTGAAACTTTAACTTGTAAAACAGTGAAACCTTGACTTGTAAAAACTTCTTGTTTTCACCTTTCATTTCTGTGAAGTTCTTTTAAAGTTAGTGCTACCATCATGTGCACACGCACGTTTGTGTATATATATATACAGTGTATGAGAGCCTTTAGCTGTGTAAACATATATTTAAGGTGAATTCTAGTTAATCATTTATGCCCAAACTACTTTTACCTCATCATTACAGCTATGTTACTGTATGATATGTCTTTTCTGCAGACACCAAAGATGCTAACAAGAAAGATTAAGCTTTGGGACATTAATGCCCACATAACCTGTCGCCTGTGCAATGGATACCTGATTGATGCTACCACTGTTACAGAATGCTTACATACGTGTAAGTAGGAGTATAATTAAGTTAAAGATTTTTTTTATTTGATGTGCAATGTGATGTAACAATTTTTAGTTGAAATTCAAAAATCTATTATGCATCAGCTAAAACAATGCATGCTTTGCTAGACACTGTCTTTTAACAAAATGATGTTTTTAACGAAACAAGTGAAGAGAACACTAAAACTGTACTGCCCAAACTTGAAGCTGTAGATAACTGGTAACGTATGTATTCAAAAATGCAGTTTATTTTCCTCCTAAAGGAATGTGGTATGCCTGTTTATTTCTTCTGTGACAGTTGACCCAGCATATGTTTTCCACCTGGAGCCTGCCAGATGTCTCTTGCTCTTCTGTCTTTATGCAGAAAGCAACCATATTCGATGAAGAATAAGTATACTGTATTGTACCCTAACAGTAAGCATTTGTTCCAGAATATTTTGAGATTTGTTATTGAATTTCCAGTTTCAGATCAACGCATTATGCCCTTGAACCTCACAAAGCCTTAGACTTCAATAAAACAATAACAATAACTACAAAACCACCTTCACTTGAAGTTATAAATCCTTCTCAGTATTTTTGTTGCTAATTTATATATAAGTATGTGTATGTGTGTGTGTATATATATATATATATAAGTATATACTTATATAAGTATATAAGGATAATACGGTTTGAAATAGTGATGGAAACTTGCATATGAGCAGAGTTCCAACTAAAGGTCTGAAAACAATCAATAAAAATCATTACCGCTGAGGAGGAGCCATGGGACCCACTTAGTCCAAAGTGCCAATTCAAGAATTGTTCTCTGTCTTAAATCAGTTCTGATTCTCAGCTTCCTTTGCCAAGATAGGTGTCAGCTGAGGAATTAATCTTCAGTCCAGAAGACCTGTGCTAGTGGCATTTGATATCTTCTGTAGTAGCCACAATCACTGCTTTACTTTACATTACAGGGTTTTACCAAAAGTATTTTTCCTAGCTGTGTCTTCAGAATCCCTGCAGTTTACCAACATGTTCTTGTAAGCCGGGCCATTCTGTTTGTCCAGTTTTATTTATTGGGAGCTTAGAACATCATTTGTTTTGTTTATGTTTATCTGCATTAATCTATTAAAGAGTACTTGCTATGCAACTTCTTACATCACATGCATTTCACAATGCTTCTGTCACCATATTTTATTCTGATAAAACTAGTATGTTGTTCAAATAGCTTCATCGCCCATGGCCCTGTGCTTTTTCAGAAGGGAATTATTTGATGGCAGTGGCTTTGTCTCCACAAAATGAAAATTTTTATTTCTGTTGACTTATATGCCACTTAAAATTTCATACAAAGGGGAAATAGGATACTCATGACTTGTCTAATATTACATTTTCCATTGTATTTCATTTCTAAGTTCTGCTCATCAGTTTTAATGAGTCTGCTATTCTTGTCACGCTTCCATGACATTTTGGTTATTCTCCTGTCCCTTCAGTTCGTGTTTCACATCTTAATTTCTATAGTGCTTATTCTGGAGAGTAGGGGAGACAATTGGATCCTTAACCTAGACTTTTCTTTAATTTTTGTCCCAAAGTCTTCACTGCTGCTATCAACAGGATATTACATATAAAAACAACATTATAACAAGTCATTTGTCTAACTCAGAGCTAGAGGGTCATATTTTGTCGTTCTTCTAATAATACAAGAAACAAGCTCTCCAATCTGTTCACATCAGCTACACCATTTCTTACATTCACTTATGAAGTAAGTTTTTATTAATGCACAGTATTTTCTTCAAAAGCCAGGGAATGCCTGCTGCTTGTTCCTACTGCTTTTTTTTCCCCCCATTTGTGGCTTGTCCCTCTCTTTTTTGTTTATATTTTCAGAGTACTAATTCCGTATGTATTGTGTAGAATTAGAATTTTTTGAGAGGAGGCACAGCCCTGGATTAAAAACAAACGGACAAAAAACACTTTATACAATGTTGGTATCGTTTGTGTTTTGTTTGTCTGTTAATGTAGCAATATATGTTCCTGAAAAAGCATGCTTGGAAAATCTGTCCTGAAAGAGTGTCCTGTCTGTTGAAATAATGAATTTTCTGCTGAATTACAATACCTTGTAATTTGCTATGTTTCTACTCATAACTGTGCAGTTACTGTTTTTTTGTTTTTTTTTTTGTATTTCTCTAACGTCCTGCCCTTCAGACATTTAGAGATTCTTCACATAAGTTGTAAATGCAGTTCTTGAGGCCTGTTGTGAGAATAATTTGGAGGGAAAACAAACTTTTTTTCAGTCTCTTTTATACTTTGTTTCTTCGCTGTAGCTCTTACTTGTTGGTGACAGGCAGGCCTATAATTCAGTAGGCAAAAACTTCAGTAGTAGTAACTCACTGTTAAATCTTTTCTACTCTACATCTGTTTCTTGACTAGAGTTTCTAGGCTGCCAGATATACACAGGTCTAGTTAAACTTTTATATTTGTAGTTTGATATTAATTAGTCTTTATACGTAAAAGCTGCTAGAAATAAGAAATATAAAAGTTATTATTCCTGGGGGTTCATGAAAAAGACAAACTGTATTTCTTGAAATAGGTGTAGAAATGGAAATTGTCAAGAGGAGTGAAGCTGTACAGATAGATAAATAGTGAGGATTCAGTCTGCCTATTCATTTTCTAATGAATGTTCATAAATATGCTTAAGTGTACTGCAGAAGTAACCAGAAAATGTACAGCTCAGTTCAGGGCTACAATTAGTGCCCAAGTATCTTGATAAATGGAGATGGGATACTTTGTAAAGCCCGCTTAATGGAAAAAACTCTAGTAAAACTGTTGTTTCAGACCCTGGAATAGTTTCCATATTAGCTGTCCAATATCCCTGGGAATTCCAGTTTCAAGAGAGTTTATTAATACCAACTTGATGCTGAGGGGAGGAAAAAAAAGAACGAGCCTAGACAACTGCAGCACCCTCTGCTATCTAGTTGTATTTATTTGGATGCTGTGCATAGACTAATAAGCCTGCCAGAACCTGAGCTGATTTGTAGTGAGTGCAGCTTAGAAGGGATTGGTGTATATATCATCCACACTGGAAGAGTAGCCAAAATGGGAAGTTGTTGTTGAAGATATGTGAGGTTCTGTTTTCAGTAACTTGGTAAGATCAGGGTATAGCTTCACTCTTGCAAACAGAACTATTGCTGTGGCATTCCACTGCAACAGACTGCCATGCATGCAAGATCCGTGCTTTGTGCGCAAAGCTACGGGGCTTATCCCAGCCATAACCTCTACCAACAACAGTACTGTCACTGGTACCGTGTAAGTACAATGCGGAGTACAGTCTGGATGCTTGCATTGCTGCTGAATAATTTTCCTGATATTAATAGAGGTTTTTTTCAAATGTACCATCATCATGTCTGAGAGGTAGATGGCACTGTAGTTACAGGAATTCTTTCATTTTGTGTGTTAAGAATGAATGCATTAATACCAAAATTAAATGAACTGCTGCTGTCTGAGGAAGAAGAATTTCACTTTTTTTCCTCTACGTTTTTGAATTTGAGATTATTTAGAACTTCAAGTGAAATCACGTAGTGACGTGTATAATCTGTATTGTTTCTTAATAAATAAATAGTTGATTTTGAATCAGATGTGAATAAGTGTGTATATGCAGCTGGAAAATGTTCCAAAAAGTGTACAGTTCTACGTGTGACTGCTGTAGCAGGTTTTGTTAACACTTTTTACAAATACTGAAGATCTGTCCCTATGGAATTATTTTTTCTGATGGAAGTTTAAGTGTCAAGTACCCTGTGAAAATTAGAAATGAAATATTACCTGGTTATCCAGTTTTGGAATGTTTTCTGTTCTTTTAAAAAATAATAAAATATACGAATGATTTCTTTGTCCTAGGTTCATTTCCACAGTACACTTCTGTTATGTGGCTATGGTTAAAGCAACTTGGCTTAGTAGCTTAGTATGGTGTACAATGCCTATAGTATCATCCGTGCAAGCTGGATGCTGGAAACTGGTGTGCTAGAAACTGTTGTTCTAGTAAATTCCAAAATGGGATTGTGTGTTGCATGCTATATTATACAGACTCTGGCTATGTACAGGTGCCTTAATTATAGTGCATCACTTTTCTATATCAAGAGCACTTGTGAAAAATGTTGGAAACTGTTCTGTTTGGTTAGATACGCTTGCACAATGTGAAAAATTACTCTTGTGTATATCTCGGTAACAAGCATTTCTGTGACCATATGAAAAGAAACATTTTTGTTTTTTATTATGCTTGTTTTATTTCTTTTTAATTACGGATGTCCTTGTTACCAGTCTGTAGAAGCTGCCTAGTGAAATATTTGGAGGAAAACAACACCTGTCCGACTTGTAGAATTGTTATACATCAGAGTCACCCATTGCAGTATATTGGGTAGGTATGAAAGCAAAAATGCAACTAATTTCACTCTAGATTGTTTTAACCTCTCTAATACAGCACAGCTTTTTCTTAAATTTTCTTAATTGCTGATCAGAATGCTATGCATTTAAAAGGAAGGTTGAACATGATTATATGAGGAGATAACAGGATCAAACTTTGCTATGAATTTGCAGTTTCTTAACATCTGTTAGCATTTTTAAATCTTAATATGCGAAGTATGCACTTTACTGTTTAAATTTTGAGAAGTTTTAATGACTCATAAAAGTTACATAAATTAAACATTTGTAGAAATTGTTTTACTAAATCATCAAAACCGTTAGTCCCCGTTGAATAGTTATTTTCAGTGTCAGATGTTATATGATAAGCTCATGTTGAGTATCATCAGTGTATGCTTTGAAGGATGAAGTAGGTACCGATAGGCGGGAAGGAACAAGTAACACCCAAGACAGCAGTTTTGTCTACTGTAAAGCTACAGGAATACACCAGTGCCTTGATTCAGAAGATTGTTTTCTATGTCAAAAGGGGCCAGGAAGCAGAGCATCAAATTGAGAACAGCTAGAAAGGAATTCAGCAGTTGGTTTTTAGTCATTGAATGCACTTCAAAGGAAGTATCTTGCTTGCAATAATTATAAAGTACTGCCCCTTCAAGACTACAACAGCCTTTGCTTTGCCTACTTTTGGTTTTACTTATTTATGGTAGTCAAGAGTTTCACAATATGTCTTAGAATGTAGACTTGAACGCCTGTTTATCCCTCTCAGTCTGGGGAATACATAAACCAAACATCTTCTATTTGACAAATCTGAATGATGTTAAATTCTCACCTTTAATCTCATAGTAATGGCAGATTTACTCATTTATGTTGAAATATTTTTGGAGACGTTCCTGTAAATCCATATGTGACACTTGAAAATCTGAGCCAGTGCAAATGGGGTTGCTATTGCTTGAAATGACATGAATTTTAGAATTAATAATGTTTTGATTCTTCATGTAGTGCTACTTCAAGAGGTTTATAATCATCCATTACAGTCTTTGAATTGTTGCCATTTCTGTAATTGTTCCCTGGTCTCCACTGCTGTGAAGTGCACGTCAGGTGATGAGAAACCTGAGACTACTCGTGTAAGCCTGTTCTCTTATTTAAGTCAGATCCAGGATTTCATACTGCAGGCTCTACTGAAGGAATGACCTTGCAGCAGCTGAGACATATTTATACTGTTTCTGACTTTATTTATGGATTAGAATTTAGGATAATAGTACATTTCTTTCAGACAGTGACTTACTTTAGAATAATCTAGAAATTGCAGGCAAATCGTAGATGAAGTTTGGTTTAAAACAGAGCTTTGTTTTTGTGAGCTGGGAATTAAAGTTTAGAAACTTAAACAGTCCTGCTGCCCTTCCAGTTCTGCCATGTGTGGGTTCATTATGCTTCTTTTGTTTGGGGCACATTACCTTATATGGGCTTCTGAGCTACATAATGTTGCTCATAAATAAAATGTTGGCTTAAGAGCAAACTCAAATTTCTTTATGTTGTCGGGTGGGGTTTTTTTGTGTGTTTGTGCTGTTTTCTTTCTTATTTTTTTCCCTGTAACAGGGAAAAGTCCTGTACAGATAACTAAATTACTAAGGAATGTGAAAGATGAATCTGTAGAGATAAGAAACATACTAGCTTTGGTTCTTTTGCAGTAACAAGGTTTTTACCTCAAAGTTGTCAAGGAATTTTGAGATTATTAGTGACAACATGAGCCTTGTTGCAGGAGGGGAAGAAGCTGCTTCTTCCCCTAATTTCCCTTTGCTTTTTTTCTTAGCCTGTATTTTATCCTAATTCCTTTCTAGGTACTGTCCTCTCTTGTTTGATATAAATATTGACTTTAGAAATGAAATTCTTCATTAACAAATTTAGAGCTTTTAGATCAGTTTAGTACTGGAACTTGTTTAACAGATGTGTTTTGAATGTTTTGATTTTTTTTCCTTTTTTTTCATTGATAGTCATGACAGAACAATGCAAGATATCGTTTACAAACTTGTGCCAGGCCTCCAAGAAGGTAAGTTGTGGTATGATCTTTTCTTATATGTAGTGTTGCACATAATTCTTTACTTCTTTAACAGTTTAAAAAAACAACACACATATTTTCAAGTGATGAAAATACAGAAGGGGGGTGAGGGAGAATTTGAGGAAAAATACAGCAGAGAACTGTATTCTTTCATTTGTTCTATTTCTAGTGATAGATTTAGCTTCGTATTTTTACAAGCAGTAATTTTTTGGAGGGGGGAAAAAGGCAAGGTGGGATATTTCATCAAAAAGTAGTATTAACAGAATAGTAGTTCAGCTTTTACATGTTTGTACACTGCAGCTCTCATTTGTTCTTTTTAAATTGTGTGTTTAGGCCTGTTGTGCCAGCTATCCAAAATATTTAGAGGTAGCATGTAATGCAGAAGAGCTTTTAGATTCAGGGAAGTTTTACTCTACTGTGAACGTCCTTTCTTAGTTGGTAACTTTCAATTTGCACTTTCGTAATCCTCTTTGAGACTGGATCTGTACAACGAAACAAGTACTTTATAGTAACTGCTGTGTATTTTTTTGTTGTTGATGTTGCACGTGACTTTCATTTAAATAGAATATCTTAATCTATTTAAGCTGAAGAAAATGAATTTCTTAGATGTTGATAAGCAAGCTTAAATAGATTTTATAAAATTAATTCTATCATAGTGAAAATCAGAACTATAAAGAAAAATTCAAAAACAGTGGTTTGACTGAAATATTGTGAGAGGGATTCAGAATAAGGCATAGTATTTAAAATCGTCTCAGTTCAATAGAAATGTTATAATAGTAGACGTGTGGATGACTTTGTAGTATTCTAACTCTGAAAAATAAGATTGGGCACGACTTGATGCAGTAACAAAGATGTAGAATTAAGTGCTGACAATACCACTACTTGATGGCAAGTCTGTTCCACTTACAAGAGAAGGGATTTGGAATAATTTCATAAATGTTGCATTAGAACTTTATTACAGGGTTTAATATTTGCAATTTTTAACAGCGGAAATGAAGAAACAAAGGGAGTTCTATCACAAACTGGGCATGGAAGTTCCAGGGGATATCAAAGGGGAGACATGTTCTGCAAAACAACATCTAGATTCCCATCGGAATGGTAAACAGTCTTTTATTTATTACATCTTAGGTGGGGGACTGCTCATAATTGTCAAGCAGACAGGTCAAAAGTGTGTGTCTCGTTGGTGTATAACAATCAGAATTGTTTCATAGTGGTGTACAATAGGCATGCAGGATTGTTTTGTCCGTTATTTGTTCACATGATCTTTCTTTTTAGCATAAGCACTCTTGGTGAAGGAAATCTCCGTAGTAGTGCCCACAAGGGGACTCTGTGAAACTACTCAGCTTCTGCACTGCTAGCAGTTCAGCTGAAGGCTGTGCTGTATGCTAGTTCCTTTCTTTCATGTGTGGGGCTGTCAGCAGGCAGTGTTGAAGCAAGTTAGCACTGCTGGGAAGTTTATTCTATATAACAGTCCTGAACCCTGCTCTTTGAATTGTATTGTCATTGAAAGGTGCTGCTGTTGAGTGATATCCTACATATCTGCTTTCTTATCTAAGGTGAAACTAAAACAGATGAAAATTCAAACAAAGAAACTTCTGAGGAAAAACAGGAAGAGGATAATGACTACCACCGAAGTGATGAACAGGTGGGATCATAGGGCATGTTTTATTTTTATCTGGTATTTTACCTTTACTGCTTCAAGTCAACAAAGAAAACTAACTTTTAAGATATTTTTTCTGTTATCTGCTTTAAAAAAAAAATGCAGTGTTGCATTATGCTTTTGTGTAACCATAAGTTAATCCTTGGGTTTTGGCAGGAATGGAGAGTATTTTAAAGACGCTTTCATAAAATGTGTTATTCCTGTTTGTTTTTTTTGAGTTTCAAACTACTTTTTGGCTTTTGGTTTAACATAGATTCAGGTTATTTGGGTCCTGTTCTGAATGGATGTATCCAAGTGTTATTCTGGTACATTGAACTGAATGTATATCAATAGTTATGAATAAAAGCTCGTGCACTTTCACTTAATACTTATTTCGTTTTAAATCTCCCGTATTTTAGACAGTGTTAGCACTATATCATAAAAATAGTGTGAAAGCCAGAATATCCACCATTAATTTTTAAATAGAACACATGTTTGAGAGTGAAATGTCCTGCTGGGATAAACAATCCTTCCCTTTTATATTTTCCTATTATGTGTGTCCAGAGTAAATTTAACTTGGATTAATTTTGTTTTCAATTATAAACCATGAGTACTTTCAAAGGGATTGTTCCTAGTTCTAGATCCTCTTAGTGCATAAAGTGAATCATCACAAAGAGTTTAGACAAGGTAACACATATCTGGATGAGAAAAGAAGTGAAATTGAAGCATAGAAACTGAAGAGACTTTTTTTTTTGCAGCTAATCTTCAGAATTTTAAGTCTGTTAGATCCTTTATACCTATTCTTTTTTTAACATTATATTCACTTTTCCACATGCATTACATTTTTTTAAAACTGGGTTTAGCAGTTGCGATAAAGGCAAGGCATTACAGTAGAAGACATTATTAATAATTGGCAATAGTTCTCTTATATTTCATACTTTATTGTGATGTACGGTCCTTGCCTGCTGGATGTGGTTTGGGAATTTGGACTGGAGCATCCTTTTTTCAACATTAAAAGTTCTTCCTAGAAGTTTTTTTTTTGAGATCCTTTTTTGGTTGGAGCAGTGTTTCACTAAACTGATGAAATTTTAGCAAATGTGTTCATCAGTTGGAATGCATGCATTTCAGTTTAAGGAATATTAGTACTCTAAATTTTCACCTTTTTGCATTAATATAAACTGCATATGGAATACATAATGAGAACTGTAGAAAATTGATCCAGCCTGCCCTGACTGCTTCCTTTTTCCTGAAGGTAAGCATCTGCTTGGAATGCAATAGCAGCAAATTGCGTGGATTGAAACGAAAATGGATCCGCTGTTCAGCACAAGCAACTGTCCTGCATCTAAAGAAGTTCATTGCCAAAAAACTTAATCTTTCTTCTTTTAATGAGGTAATATTTTAATTTCTAAAAATGATTTTGCAGATAAAAGTCCAATGGAAAGTGTGGGGTCATTCTTTTGCAAAGCAATGTCAGTTTTTATTTGCAGAAAATAAAAACATTGACCAGTTCTTAAATTGTATGTTATGTAGTCATTTTCTTGTCCTTTGTAAGCTAAGGAAATTAATTTAAACAATTACATTATTTTTCTTCAGATGAATTTTTTTCTACTTTCAAGTTACAATTTATAGTCTTTCTTACCTTAAGTTTTCCTTCTTCCTCTTTCACATTGTAATGTTACAATTAAATGTAGCTATTTTTTCTTGGGCTTATCCTGCACTTCTATGTGTTTTTTTTTTTAACGTGCTGGACAGCTATACTCCACTGCAACCGCTCTCTCACTCCCTCTTCTCAAAGGAAAAGGGGGAGAAAATATGAGGGAAAGGGCTTAAGGGTGGAGATAAGGACAGGGAGATCACTTAACAATTATCATCACAGGCAAAACAGAATCAACATAGGGAGTGTAATTTAATAATTTATTGCCTATTACTAACAGAATACAACAATGAGAACTAAACGCAAACTAGAAACACCTTCTCCCCATCCACCCTCTTCTGCCTTCTCTCTCTGAGAGGAACACAGGGGGAGAAGAAAAGGAAGGAAGAGGAAGGAGAGGAAGCACAGAGGAACAGGGAATGGGGGCTGCGGTCAGTCCCTGACGCTTTGTCTCCGCCGCTCCCTCTCGGTCCCTCTCTGCCCCTGCTCCACGCGGGGTCCCTCCCACGGGATGCCGTCCTTCCCGAACTGAGCCTGCGGGGGCTGCCCGCGGGCAGCAGCTCCTCAAGACCTGCTCCCACACGGCTCCGTACCGCGGGGTCCATCCATCCCCCAGGAGCAAAGTGCTCCAGCACGGGTCCCCCACGGGTGGGCGGCAGCTCCCCCCAGACCCCCTGCTCCTGCTGCGGGGGCTCCTGTCCACGGGCTGCAGCTCCGGCCCGGGGCCTGCTCCTGCGGGGGCTCTCCATGGGCCGCAGCCTCCTCCAGGCCACATCCACCTGCTCCAGCGGGGGCTCCTCCACGGGGGAGCTGCAGCGTGGAGATCTGCTCCGTGTGGGACCCGTGGGCTGCAGGGGGACAGCCTGCTCCACCAGGGGCCTCTCCCTGCACAGGCCACAGGGGAACTGCTGCTGCCTGCCTGGAGCACCTCCTGCCCTCCTGCTGCACTCACCTGGGGGCTGCAGGGCTGTTCTCACTCCTCTCCCAGCTGCTGTTGCGCAGCAGTTTTTTTTCCCTTCCTTAAATCTGCTCTCCCAGAGGCGCAACCAGCGTTGCTCCCTGGCTCAGCTCTGGCCAGCAGCAGGTCCCTTTTGGAGCTGGCTGGAGCTGGCTCTGCTCTGACATGGGGCAGCTGCTGGGCTCTGCTCACAAAGGCCACACTTACAGCCCTCCTGCTACCAAATCCTTGCCATATAAACTGGTGTACACCTTAAGGGAAAGCAGCATGAATATTTTTTTTCCTCTGTGCTGTCAGTGAAGTTCACCCTGAAGTCTTGCTGCCTGTCGTAAGCAGTGTTATCAGATACCTACTTTACCCTTCCTTTGCAGACAGTACTTGGAATCATGGGAAGAACTTGTGGTGAAAGATACAGAAAGAAAGACAACTTTTCATAGTTCTCCCATTTCATATTCCAAATTACACTTAAGGCAGACATAGGAATGCAGTCTCTATTTACTACTTCGTTGAGTCTTGTTCACAGTGTCTTTGCATCTCAAGCATCTGCTTTCTAGTCCAAAGTGTCAACGCCTTTGTGCTCAAACCTCAAGATCTGGTTTGCATCTGTATCATTCTTCCTTCCTAGCTTCTCTATACTTCGGAGTACTGTCTTTTGGTTGGAGTACATCCCCAAACTCAGCTAAGCTTCCTGAAACAAAACTGTAACATCTGCTGTCTCGACCTCTTCTGTTGACTTCTGGCTGTAGACCAGCAGCGGCATATGTACCATCATTGATCAGAAGTGTTTTTCTTTAAATGAGACTTTTTTTTTTCAGGTGAATCTTTGCTTTTGTGTTCAAGCCCTCTGTTCCATTCCACCAGTCTGATTTAATAACTTACTATCTTTCTTACCAACTTCAAAGAGTACCTTTTTATTCTTTATCTATCCCTCCCACTTTCTTAAAGGGTACATAAATTGTGGTGCAATCACTGTACCAGTGTCAAATAATGGGTTCATGGTAGAAGGCTTTAAGCTTGTGGGAACTTGATTGCTTGCTGTAGACTATTCAAGGTTTGAGTTATTGCTAGGTAGCTAAGCGATGTCAATGGACTGCACGTATGTTCAGATTTTTCTGGGTTGTGTGGTAGAGTGTAGTTAATATATGCAACCTTGGTAGAACTTAAAATTTTCATGCATGTTTCCTGCTTTAGTTCACGTTCAGCTATTGCAGTTGAGCTGGTTATTAGTTATATTGTTGTCCTTTTAAAAAGGGCTGGGTCTGTGCCCAGTGCATTGGAGCTGTTAAGCACACTGAGTCAAGGTCTGCTGATCAACCATTATCCCAAATCAGACAAAATTGGGTGCCAGGCGATAATTCACAAAGCAAGCACACCCAGAGTTGGGTGCCAGGCCTTTTATACAGTTTAAAAGGTATGGATAGAATCACTCATTGGTTGCTTTTGGTTCCATCACTTACTCAGTAACATACGTGCTCGAGTTCTGTGCCAGTTTATTAACCTAAGGCTGGTTGTCCGTTATGTCAGATTGCCACCCAGGGGTGTGCATTTTATTATGCTAATGAAGCATAGGTTACCTAGAGCATCCTTGTCTCTTCTTTTGTGCTTACATTAGTACATACTTATGATTATACAGTTATAAGTCTTTGTCCTTGCATTGTTTCGAAGTAACTTTTTGTCCTGGGCTGACTACAATATGTTTTTATGTTTATATCCTTACTGTTTCTAGTGTCAAGACCTTTCAATGCTGAGGCAGAAAAGTAAAAACAACTCATTTTAACAACTTATTATAAACAACTGAGTATCTGCAAAAGTAAAAAACAAAAAAAACCACCAACAGACAAAATAAACAAACAAAAAACCTACCACCAAAAAAAAACATAAATATAGTATATGAGAGAGTGGCAGACAGTTTTTAAAAAATACAGCCTTATTGCAGAAAGCCATCTGTCTGGTGTTTATGTAAATTTTTTTCATAATGTGGTAAATAATAAAGCTCTCCTTGAGACTTGTGGATTCTGTCTTCATCATTTAATCAGGTGTTCTCAAAAGCATATAAGGCTTTTAGGAGACGGCATTAGTGTTGCTTGGGAAGCTAAATCAAACAATTATGTCCAGCTCATGCAAGATATTCGAGATAGGTACAGTCTTTCAGCACTTTATATTGAGAAAAGACACTGTTTTCTTTCCTTATGCAATTTTTATTTGCAGAAAAATTGTAAGATGAATGGTTCCACTGTCTTTGGAGAAAAAAACAATGCCTAACATTTGTAGTATTATCTGAAATATTTTGTTTCATGTACAGTGTCCTAACAAATTAAATGTCTTCTTTGTTTTGCCAGCTGGACATATTATGCAATGAAGAGATTCTTGGCAAGGACCACACACTCAAGTTTGTAGTTGTTACTAGATGGAGATTTAAGGTATGACACAGTGGTTCCAAGTAAATCATGGAGTGGCTAGATTAAAAAAAAAAAAAGTTATAAAATGTGTCATTTGGAACTATACTGCAGTAACTATAAACTCAATAAAAAGATACTTCAATAGATACCTAACACAACATTCTTAAACAGTAACTATTAATTTTGTTTCAAAGAAAATGAAGCAAAAGGGAATTAAATATACATTGCAAGGAGAAAGGGTATATTACATCAACTGTCAAATTGTGATCAACTCGGGGAAAGGAAGTAGAAGCCACAAGAAAGTATTATTTTTAGCTGTATCAGGTAAAAACTGGTTTTACTTTGTGTAGGTGGGGAAATAGATTGTGATGCAGGCAAGGCAGAAATTTTCAACACAGTTCTCTTCTCTAGCTCAAGAAGGCTGATTTACTTCTCAAGGAGAGGGAGTAATTGCAGTGCTTGTCTGCATTAGTTAAGGAGAATTCCAGCAGTATTTAGTAGGCATAAACATGGCTTGTTAAGTGAGTACATCTTTGACTTGCTGATTGTGGTTTCTCTTAACAACCCCCTTGCAGCTGAATAATAAAGTGGAACATTCATTCTGAGTGTTAGTTATCACAATAATGGCAACTCGAGTGAAATGGGTATAAGAATGAATTGCAAGGCTGAACACTTAGGAGTTGAGTCACACCTCCAGAATCAGTGTATGTGTATTTGAAGCTATTTGAATGAGGAATTGGTATTCGTAATGGACAAACAACAACACCTAAACTGACAGTGTACACTGAGAATAGGACCTAGTAACTTTGGATGCACATCCTCTTTGGAAGAGGTGTAAGCGAGAGTAGGGAATTGTTTTCCTGTCTTTGTGCAGAAAAACAATTGATTTGCATATGCAGAATAGAAGTCAGTGGTCAGTCTTTGAAACGTGGAGAGGTCACAATTAGAATCCTACTAGAATCCCTTCCTGAATGACCAGGAAGGGTCTGGATAATGCAATAACATCTCAGCTACAATGCTGTGGTTATTTGGGATAGTGAAGACAGATTGATCACGAAGCATTGAAGCAAACCTTTACAGTTCTTGGTGACTGGAGATTAATAGGCAACTTAAGTTCAATGTAGGTAAACGTAAAAGAATACATGTTGGCGATAACAGTGGGCTCAACTTTACATATAAAATGATGGATTGTAAGCTGACCAAATTTTCAAGGCTTTGAAGCCAGATGGAAGAAGAAGAAGAAAAAAAGCAAATGCTAGGAATTTTATGGAAAAATGAAGAATTGAACAAGAGCATTAATTTATATGCATCTGTGGAAATCTTCTATTTACCTTTATTATGTAAATCTGTGGAATTTTGAGTCACGTGGAAAAGGCAACCATAAATTGCCATCTCAAGTGAAAGAGGCAGAGGGCATAAAATGAAAACTCACAGGTGGGAGCTTCAGAACAAACAAATGGAAGCAATTCTTTACAGGATACACAGCTCCTTGGTGCAGGATATTGTGAATGTTCTAAGTTTACCTATACTTAAAAATGCAATGGATACGTTCACAGAAGAATTGAGTAAGACCTGTTAAAGCACACAGTACTTCGTATTTTACCCTGTTACAGTTATTAACTACTGCATGCTTTGACACAGAACAGTTATTCTGATAGTCTGTTTAAGCTTCGTTTTATGGAACTTGTACTGAAAAGTTTAATTTTGTACTTTTACGTACTGAAATTTACTTTTATAATTTTATGTACTGAAAAGTTTAATTTTGGTTTTGTTTCTTAACTTAGCTCATATTTCTGTCTTGCAGAAAGCACCTCTACTGCTACATTACAGACCCAAAATGGACTTGCTGTAAGAGAACTTTATTGTCCTTCTGGACAGAGTTTTTTGCAGAGACTATCATCTGGCACCTTCTTAGTGCATCACTAATCACATGACACAAACCAGCCGAATAATTTTGGAAGACTGTAGTACTTTCATAGCGGACTGTCCTTCTGAATATTTCTCCTAGGGATGTGTTACCTAGATTTCTGGACAGAAAATATTTATACTTATTTTGTACGAAAGAAAGAAATTGCAACTCAACAAGACACTACCAGCACTAAGTTTACAGATACTGAAAACACTTCACAGTTCCATGTAGCTCAGCCTGATTCATCTTTTACAGTTACACAGAAATAAGTTAGAATGTTGTGGGGTGATTTTAAAATGTTGCTTTTGACACCAAGTTGCATTTAGTTACTTCTCACATTCTGAATATTTAAAAATTATATTTTTGCAAAGTGTTCTTGTGTTATATAGTATGCCTGATTGCATTGGCTTTAATCAAGTTGTTCTGTAGATCATTGAACATAACTAATGATATATAGTGACTGGTGATATTTATTATGCTGCATTGAAAACTGAAAATCTGGGAAACCAATGAGTTTGTTAGTTTTGCCCAATTGTTGCTTTCCCCCACTTTCTGTTTTGGTAAAGTCTTGATGCCCCTTTTGCATGTTGATTTGGTAAGATTAATAACAGTCACTGCAGTTGATTTTTAATGTGCCCTGATATTTTGCCATGGCATTACATCATGACAAGTACTCAAAAGTGCTAGATTTGTGAACTTTAAAATATATATATAAATACATATTTCTTATTCAGCTATGGCTTGCAGAAATCAGTTTTTACTTTAGAGAGAATTTGTTGTCATTGACTGTTGAAACCCTGGCTCTTGAACAACATTGGGTGATATTGCACAATTTTTAGTGATTAAAAATTACTTAGGTAATTAAGAGCAGCTTTATATTTTATGAACAGCTTTATATTTCCTTCACCTGTTTTCTTATGAAACCATACCTTTTTCTTCAGGACAATTACTAGATGTTTTGGGGGTCAGACAAGATTATTTTTGCACCTTCTGGCCTTAACTTATAATTTTACTTGCATCAGCCATAGTGGATGCAAGGTGACATATATGCTGTGTATGTGTGTACATATCTATACACATATAAACCTATATATGTTATGGAACGCACCCTCAATAGCACTTAGCAGAGTTCGCTGCACTGTTTGTAAGGCTTTTTGTAATTGTCGGCTTTTTAAAAACAGTAGTTGAAACTGATTTCTGCAAGATGTATACTGTATAGCATGTATAGTACAGATGTGAGAGCATTTGCGTGCCAGGGTGTAAGTTACTTAGAACTCCCAATATACAGTTTGCATCTGGAAATAGCTAACCTTCTAACTTTCAGAAGCATTTTCCAGTCAGCTGAAAATGCTAGCTGCTATACCTATTTTTTTTTTTTTTGATAAACTGCCTTTGGATAAGAAAGTAAGCCTGCTTGTAACTGCCCTGCTTTCTCTATCTGTGCTCCTTCCCCTCTTCTGCAAGAAAGTATTACTTGTTACCGATAACAGGAAGCTGATATCGCAAGAGCTTTGTTAAGTATTTTCAGTCATCTTCCTCTTCTTGAGTTTTCAAAGCACCACATTCCTCAGCATATCTCCTGCATTTTCATTCTATGGAGTCTTCAGCTCTCCTTTCTTAGATCTGCTGCTGCAGAAGGGATGTTCCAATTTTTGTTTATCTTTGAAAACAGGGTTTTTCAGTTTTATGTATAGTCACAGATGTGAATGGGAAGGAAATCAAAAGTTATGCAAGCAGAGAAAGAACCGAAATATGGAGATGGGACCCAAATGAAGGCTAAAAAGAGCTGCTGTCCCTGCAAATGAGGGCATAAAGTAGCTAGATCTGAATGTCTGGTCAGCATCCAGGCCTTGTGTGTGGGTGTGTGCATGCACATAGAGCGATGGAATTGGAACGTGGCTCTGGTTTTGTCTTACTGTTTCCATACTTATATATGTATTTCAGCTTTCACCTGTATTTAACATTTATTGAATTGGTAGGGCAAATGAGATCTTGAGTCTACCTTTTTATAAGCTTTTTATGAAAACAGTGAATGCAGGTGGTATGGATGCACATGCAAACTGGCATACTGGGCCTTTCTGGAGCTGTTCATGTGGTTGTTACTGTCCTAGTGTAAATAAGGGACTGGCTCTAGCCAGTGAAGCACTGAGAATACTAACACGGCTATAAGTAGCCGCCCTCTGTACACCCTGAATGTACAGATACTGGCTGTACCTGACGTAGACATAGAATTAAATCCCCTAGACAGCATCCTGATTAAGATAGTTTTTGTGTGTGTTTATATGTGTGCACAAATGTGCGCACACACACACACTTGTGCGTGAGATCTGTCTACCTCAGAATGAGTGTACTGCAGAAATATTTTGTACATCCAGACATTGATGCAGTGCTGTTAAAGTATGTTAGGATTTTAGCACTTTCCACTGTGTAGTTGTACAACTGAGGACTCAGTAGCAAACAAGCAAATTCATAAGCCTTTCCAATCTATCGTTTTCTGTAAAAAAAAAAAAAATTAAATAAATAAATAAATAAAAAATCTGTAGTACAGAACATATATTTGGAAGTTTTTAGCCCTCTTTAGAATCACTTGAATTTATTATGGTGCTATCAATATGTTGAAAACTCTGTTGATACCTATGTAGACAGGTAAATTCAAGCCAGTATTAATATCTATAAATGTTTGGGAGTTTTTTCCTCAGAATTGTGTGCAACTGCTTTTGCAATGTGTTTAGTCTGATAAAACCTCATCAGTGAAAAGAAAAGAAAAAAAAAGAAACCCCTGTTATTTTTCTAAATCATATGTCATAGTGTCTTTGGTATAGAAACTCTTTCCCTCAGGAGGGGTGTGATTGTGTCTGGACCATGTATTTATTTACTCTAGCCTTACTAAAAGACTACAATGCAATTGAATTGAACTGAGAGGGAGGCCTCCTTTGGGTCAGAGCTCTGTTTCACTTCTGTGAAGCTTAGGAGACAGTTAATTTATATCAAGATTATATTGGGTAGAATAACCCTGATTCTGTTCAAAGTTGAACTGAAAGTTGGACTCAGCATAGATATCTCTGTCCTAGCGAGATCCTGTTCAGTTTATTTTGGATTTCTTTGAAGATGGCATTACTGTGAAGTAGTTTTCACAATTGCTTACGCTGGTAAATAATTACAGTAAAGAAGTATCTTGTTACGTTATCCTCAGCAGCAATGAGACTGATGAATCACCCAGGGTCAGAGTCTCATTAAATATAGTTTCATTAAAAACAGAGAATTCAGATAGAATATATAATATTGAATTTAAATAAGATTTGGGGTTTTAAAAATTAACTTTATAAAATTATTTATTCTATTTTAAACCTTCTGTCTTATTTTACCATCCAAGTATTTTTGGTTTCAATGGTCCAACTTTATTTACGGGCATATAAAATGAAATTGTAAGATGTTTTTACAAGCTTCTTCCTTTTACATTAAGTAGCTTTTATTTGTATGTTTTTGTTTTGTATGGATAAAGAGCATTACTTATGTTTTTGTGCAATAGGTTTGAAACATGCATTTATTAGGCATATGTTTAAATTGTAAATGTAGCATCTACTTACCGTTAAACTTTAAAAGGACTGTAGATGGCATTTTTGATTTGTTCAAATGGGGTTTTATTTGGGGCTGTTACTT
The DNA here is from genome assembly GCF_009769625.2 of Cygnus olor. Lineage (NCBI taxonomy): Eukaryota > Metazoa > Chordata > Aves > Anseriformes > Anatidae > Cygnus > Cygnus olor. The sequence continues at coordinate 52,505,740 of NC_049198.1, forward strand.
GGGGATGTTGTTTTTGATCTTTCTTTATTTTAAGAGTGGAGTGTGGGATATAAATTTGTGTAAGTACAAGAACTATCTGTCAGCAATATTCTAAAATAAATGATCTTGCAAGAAACCTTAATGTGAATTGTGGAAGCAATCGGCAAGACTTGCAGCCTATCTGAAAATGTTTTGTGCCATTGTTATGTCTGGTATTTTTGTATACCATCAAACCTGGGAATATTTATTTTTATTGGTTGTGCAATAGTGTACACAACACTATCACTTCTGGGGATATGGGACCATAAAAAAAATATCAGACTACAACTGTGATGGTGCTATTTTTTCCAATAGGCTATGAGCCTTTGAAAGTTTATCTGGCTCTATTGTCTTCATAACAGCATTAATAGTCCTAGGGGATTCATTTAATTTTTTTTTCTACAGGATGGTAAAAGTAACCATACAATGAGCCAATTTTACAACATTATGCATCTTACCATTGAGATAAATGTAATAGGAAAAAGCCAACCAGTCTGTACATCAGCAGATGAATCTTAGTAAGGTATATTCTCGACAACATTTAAGATACGTTTTGTACAGAAGGCTGGACTGTACAGAAGAATCTAGTTTCTCTATTTCCTCAGGTAATCACTTCAGTTTAGATGTTTCACTGGAGATGCTAATACAACCTACAATTCAGTTCCTTTGTGTAAAATTGATAACAGGACAAAAAATTGTCCTATACACTAGAATCTCTGCATAAGATATAATTAACTGTAACTGAGAAGTTTTGACATCTGTTGCTGAAGTTAAAAGCTGTAGAGAGAACAACATTAAGGAACATGGGAACAATACTTCAATCTCTGCTTTCATCTAAACTTGCAATCAGTACAAACACTTTCTAGGAACTTGCTTTAACTTGCTTTTTGTGGCAAGCTAACCATGTTTTACCATTGAGTTACAATATATTTATATACAAACTAAAGCTCCAGTCTTGCTGTTTGATCTGTGTTTGATCCATCCGTAGGGCTTCTAGGAAATCTTTCAAAGTCACAACGACGCACCCAGATGAGAGTGGTAGGGTAGGAGCTAAGTGTCCTGTGGGCACTTCTACTGGTAACTTCGCAAATAACCTGGATGGTTCCACAGGCTCATTCATGCGAAGTCAGGTGAAGCTGAAGGATGGAGTCCTGATTTTTTAAAGGCTGGGCTGGTGTTTGTTTGACTTTTTGTTTGTTTTTTCCCCAGTTTTTATTTGAAACTCAAAGCATTGGTTTACTGGAATCATGAATTCAAGTTAAGTCATCCAAACAAAAGGAGAGTTTCTTTCCTTCTGCAACAAGATTATTTCACAGTTAAGGGACAATAAGCCAGTGCAACCACTAAGCCTTTATCCTCATATGTGGCATAATAAAGATACTGAAACTGTCACAGTGTAAAACCATATTTTTGGCTTAGCTTCATTTGAAAGTTTACAATTTTTTATGCTTTGTGTTGCTGTGTAATTTTTGTACTATTGGTGGCTAGTTTTGTCTGAATAAGCCTTTTTGGATTATTGCTTAATGTTTTCATTTTATGATAGTGAAGCTTGTATCCAGTGTTTTGCCAATTAATATTATATGCTTGTTAATAAAAGCAGAGAAACTAACTGAAATCCTGTCAGGCTGGAAGTTCTTGTCCCATTTTTTTTCTCAAGAACATAAGGACCTAGTCAGCATAACATAATAGCACTGAACAAACCCAGTGTGACTGAAACAGCATTACGTGGTTGTCATCAATCTGTCTATAACTCATCTTACTCAAATAAAACACTAGCAATGCCTGAAGCATTGCCCCGCTGCCCAGGTGGAGATATGCATGTGACAAGTGAATGGCATGTAGTTGCTGGCTAGGAAATGGAATGGCTTCGGCTGCATGGAAGAAAATCATAGTTGCCCTTTTATATTTATTTATTTGTGGGTAGAAATGTACTTGCTGGAACTATGTATTGCTTTCAGTCTCACTTTTACCTGGTCATGCTGATGCGCAGGGGCAGACTGTACTACTCTAGACCACAAACGTGTGCTTTGACACGTCAAATTGCAGAGCATAACTGCATAACCATGCTTATTCTGATTTTATTCTGGGGACTGTGACACCTTTTTTTTTTTTTTTTTTATCTGAACTGCTAAGAAAAAAAGGGCTCTTGCTTATTGGAACCTTTAATGAATTTGTTTTGCCTTTCAAAAATCGGTGTCTTTTGGTATTTGGCAAGCATTGGTGCTTGCTCTCTTGTTAAAATTGAGATCTTGTTTTTTTCTTCAAGATCCTTAAGAATGGTTTTAAATCCTGAACACCAGAGGTGTAAGGGGATTTTTAGCTGAAATTAATTGAAATACCTAGTCCAGATACTACAGTAAACTGGAAAACACATGCTACAGTAATTGATTTCCTTGCATTATTTATATGCAGTAATATAAATTTATAGCTTGTGTTCTCTACATACTCAGAGAACTGGAAGGATGTTTTTTTTTCCTTCTTTTTCTGCTATTGGCTTGTTATGAATTGCCAGTAGCCATTGGCTGGTTTGAAGTTAGAGGCTCTTACACACAGCTTTTACTTGCACTTACAGTACCAATATATAATTGTCCTGGGGAAATCAGACATTTGCCATTGATTAGTTTAATTTAAATACCAGCATGAGACACTTACCTTAGAAGGGTCCCTTTGCCTATATGTAGTCACTTTAAAGTAATAAATACTAGCACTAATTCTTCCAGAGCAAGCGCTATTTCTTGTAAATCTTCTGTGCTCTCATTATTAATTGTTCTAACAGTTCCCTGTACTTTGTACTATTGGTCGCTCTCATCTACCACTGAATGAATCTGTGATGGGCCTGGTTCAGACTGCTTCTTCCCTTCTTGTATTTTCAGCAAAAAATCCAGGAGTGCAGAGGTGATGTGCTAGAACAGAGGGCTTCTACTTCATGCCGGTGTGATTGCAGATTTGTTGACTTCTGTAAATGCTATAGTAGTTAGGAGAAGAAAACCTCTGCCATTTCTTACATGAGCAGAAGTTCATAGTGACAACACCACGCAAGTTGTGTTGTCTTTAATTGGCATATATGTCATGGAGAAATTACTCAGGTATGCAGGGGGGTTGATTTAATATGTATACCTCACTTAAGGAATAATTAAAGTGCTGCCATCAGCATCTGTTGTGAATGTGACTTTTGAAATACCTGTTGAAAAAATTGTTATGGAAGTCGATGTTTCGTACTGTACCATGTAAAATATACTTGTAGTAATTCAGAATGTTCTCTGCCTTTGATTTGGACAGAAAAAAAATAAATTATTTGACTCTTTATCTCTCTTACCACTACTTTATGTTAGTTTGAAATGAGACATTAAAAAAAAAAAAGATTTCATTGTACATTGTGGAAAACTTAGCAAATACATGATGGAGCAGAACTAAACCCTTGTTGTTACCTGGCCATGGTGCTGATCTACTAAACAAGAGCAGAAGCAATTCTTGTCTGACTGGGAAATTCCCAAGCTTCAAAATAAGAAACTTTGCTAATAGTTGTGTAGCTAACCCTGAAAGCAGAAACCTGCCCTGCAACTAATAAGCAGCAAACTACATTTTTCCCCAAAGGTGATCCAACACAAGGAATTTCTAACTGATGTTTTCTTATTCCTCTGACTGAATAATCTGCTATAAAAGACAGTATTGACAAGTGGAGTATCTGCTTTTGTGCAATGATTTTATCTGAATTTCCTTGAGATTAGGGCAGTCAAGAAAAAAATCCATATTGAATATGTAAATGTGTGGACAGGGGTATAATGCAATGCTCTGCACCTTTATGTGGAAAGTTCCTGTACGTCTTTAACTTGAATCTCTCTGGTTTTTGTTTTTGTTCTGTTTTCCTCTGTTGTTTTTTCAAACTTCGTCTTGACTAGCTTTTCCATTAGGAATTCAAGCAGTGGCCTGGAGCTGGTAGAGAAAAAAGTTTACAAGAGTAGTCTACTACTGAGGGTAAAATGTGGGCTACATCTGTCTAAACGCATCTAGTCTTTCACATGACAATGTTCTTGGACTTGCACTGTCATTGTGTAGAGATGTTGTATTGATGGGTTTGAATTAGATACATCTGTAACATCTGTACCTGGTATGCTGTGTATAATGGTTGTATGCTGCTGTACTTAAATGCACAACCTAACTGAAAATGAGAACAAAATAAATCTGAGCAGCTGGCTTCGGTGGGAAGGTTGACTGGGTCATCTCCACAAAGTGATGGTGCCCTTACAGCCTTGCCTCTTGTTCTCTGCCTCTGCCCATTACATGCAACGCTTCCTTCCCACCTGAGGGAAGTTTCGTTTTTGTGTAAGTCTTCAAGTTTTTTTTGTTTAATTTCCCCTTGATGCAAAATTCACCATTGCTTGCTTGAGTTTGGTCTGCTTCATTCACGAGAGCACAAGCCCAAGGCCTCGGTTGCTGTCATAAAAAATGCTGACTGCTGATGCAGCAAATAGTGTTGCAGCTGGGTAGGTCTTCTAGTTCTCAGCAGGCTGCAGAACAAAGTTTTTGCTTTTGTATGTGTTTTATAATACAATGTATTCTCCAAATGCTTTTGTTTTGCCACTTGAGCAAGCAGCTTGTACGCAGCTGAAATGGATTGTGACAGCATTACTTGGATTTGTTTTAAATGTATTTGTTTTTTTCTGAGAACACCTGGAAAGAGACTGGTGGTACCATGGTGAACCTGGAAGGCAAGCAGAATGTATCTGCTGGTCCTGCTTTCACATCGCCTGAGAAAGATGTGTTCTCCTGCTTCATTTCAGCCTTACAGTCTACAGCTGCAGCATCTGGTGCTTGAGCTGTTTCTTCTCAGCTTTGAGACTGTCACTGGATCTCTCATGGCATTGCTTGACAATGGTAATTGTTGGTTTGAATGGTAACAATAACGTTGGTTTGAAGTGAGAATAGTGAGTAGTTGTTTCTGGGCCCTTTACCATTGGCACCTCAGCTGATTTGTATCAGGTGTATCCTGGCTCCAGAGGCATAACTGGCTTCTCATGCTAGAGAAGCAGCATCGTTTTTCCTTTCCATACAAAACAAGCAGTCCCAACTCTGCATAACTTTTGATATGACAGTGGCTGCTTCACCATCTTTCTCTCTGAGAGCTTCCAGGTTCCATGTATCCTCATGTTCAGACAAAGTTTACATAGTTTTACTGTGGTTCACAAAACCTTACAGAAACTTTGCTAGTTTTCATCTGAATGATTTGATGCTAAACAGGTGACCCAAGCTACTTCCAGGAAGGCAGAAGACTCTAGTCAGATGCCTCCCCAGTTCCTGGTCCTGTACAAGTTGCATAGTGACATAGTTTTGTAGATCTGGTTCATCCCCTTGGTAGTTACGATTCCCAGGGTGGTGCTGGGGAGAGAGCAGGCTGCAGGCTGAGAGAGGTGGCTGTGGGGTGGGCTTGGCTGGAGACCTGTCGTGGTGATACAACCATGAAATAAAAATAGGGGCGAAGGGAGGAGGCAGGATAGGAGGAAGAGGAGCTAATAATCTGGCTGGAAGAATGAAGCTGGCATCACTAGTGAGGCCAACAAACTGGGTATACTTTGGTCATGCAGTATGTTTTGCACGTGTACTTGACCTTTTTCTGGATGGCAGATTTTTAATCTGGAAATCTCTGGCTGGTGCACTGTCTATGCTTCCTTTGGGGCAGGAAGAGCTGTGCTTTGCCCTGGAGCTGGCATGGTCTGAGGCAAGCATAATTGTTAATAGCTACAGAGGCTCTCTGTTCAGAAAAAGAGGTGGTAACTGTCTAGCAAAGCTGCGGTGTGTTCCTGGGTTGAGTGTTGAATGCACTCGTTGAACTTGAGCACATACTAGAGCATTAACTGGGAGCAGGGCAGGGCTCTTCTCACTGAGGATCTGCCTGTTTGCTTCACCCACTGCCTGGCCTCTAGGCAGAGCTCCTTCCTCGTGCCACAGCAAGACCTGCAGGTTCCTGCATCCATGACTGGAACTGGGAGCAGAGGCTGCTCTTCTTGCCAGTCAATTATTATACCCAATTCACAGAAAGAGCTAGGAAGTGTACGTAGACTAATGCACTAAGTGCCTGGAAAATGTAAAATGTAGTTACTGTGGCTTTGGATCTGAAAGGACTGCCAATGTTCCATGACTAAGTAATAGACTTGATGTGAAGGATGTTTGTTACCTGCCAAAGAAAAATTGGAAGCCTCCAGGAGATCCTGGAGGCCATCAGGTAGGGTGAATTGGCTGGGAAACATTAAAGGCTGTGCCTGGACAACATCAAAAGCACAGGTCTATCAGAGGGCACTTGGGATGACCGAGAAGTCTATGCATGGTATGTACGTAAATTAAAAAGCTAAGTGGAAGAAAAGGGCATGGTGGAAGAAAAAAAAAAAAAGAAACCAACAGGGAAATACATGCTGCAGTACATGAGGAGCTTGTTGAGTGCTTTGGATTTTGTGCTGAATGCCTCTTCAGTTTCCTTTGCATGTTGCTGTGTTCTTAGCACACGTGACTGCAAATGTCCTTGTTTTTTCCTTGTTTGTTTTTGTTTTGCTTTATTTTCCTTTATCTGGTTCATCTAGGGTTTTTTTGTGCTAACAAGGCAATGTTGGACTGTTCAGCCAACCAAAAAGACAAAAACCCTGGAAGCAAACAGTTGCTACCTGCCGAGCTGCTATCGAGATAGTGAGCTGCTATCTGCCATCTGCAGAGCAACGGGCACGGTAAACAGTGGCTACAGGTATTCTGATGCACGATAGTGACAGTTCTTGTTGTGACACATTTGTGTATTGTTTGGTCTTTGGATTTCATTTTGTTTGTTTGTTTTCTGCAAGTAAGACTCTTACCAATCCACTTCTGCAAGGCATCAGCTGGGGGAGAATTTTACTTACAACAATGGTCCTTCTTCTTATTTCCATCTCCCCTGGCAGTAGCAGTAAAGAGTGAAACATGCTGCTACGTTCTCCTTCCTCCCGGGAAGGCAGAGGATGAGGTAGCCCTGCTGGTGCCTTTGGGCTGCTTCTGCCAGGTGTCATCAGAAGAGTGAAGCCTGTGTGTCAGCAGCGTGTCTCCGAGCAGCTCCCCTCCCGTGGTCTTCACTCAGGATGTGTGTGGTTTTGCCCAGACAGGTGTTACAATAGGCTTGTTCCTTCTGCTTGCACACAGTCCTGTAGCCAAAACCAAGGAGGGATGCTGCTATTTGTGTGCTGCTCAGGGTTTCCTCAGGTTCCACTGAAGCCATGGAGCACTGATACAGAAGCAGCAGCCTGAGAGGGTCTTTGTGTTGGAGGACAGCCCTCTGCCTGCCTCCAGCAGGTGCAGACTTGTCTGATGGACTCTGAGCTGTGCAAGAAACCATTCTGCAAGTGCAGAGCCTCCTTCATTGTAGGTAGCAATAGCCCTGGAAATGCCAGTGCTTCAGCATGCAAGCAAACACTGAATTTGGGATGCTATAACCTGGACTGGCTAAGGGAAATGTGCTACACCAGGGCTGGGTTGAATGCTAATATTTCTTTTTCATCATAAGAATTCTAATTCAAGAAGCCTCTTGTTTTTGCCCTCTATCATTCTGATGCCCATCCTCTTGCTTAGTGGGCATGAAAATATGCATCTGTCTTACTGAGCTAGAAGAGCTTTTGGCTTTTCCTGAGGCTCATCCTTCTGTTTTTTTGTCTTGCTGTGCAAAGGGTTTCTATTCCAAAACTGTGTTCCTTGCCAGCTGGTGATCCACTTTCAGCTTGTTTTAGAGTGGTGGGAGATACCCCTTCAAAGTAGCAATAAAATAAAATATAAAATATAAATGCCTAGCAGCACTCTACTCACAAAAGTGTGCTTGTTTTCAGTGTTGCTTCAAGGTAGCACAGCTAGATTTGGGGCTCAGTGAAGCCTGTTGAATACTATCAGCTTCTCTGTCTGCCAATACTAGAGCAAAACCTTTCTTGAGGTGCTGTTTAAATTCTCTCTGCAGTCCTGCTGTTGGGGTCAGTCACTGTTTGTCCTCATCCCTCTTAATCTGCTTCCAAAACTGATTAGTGCAGCCCAGCACACAAAGCTATGCTTATTTCCCAGAAATGGTTTCCGAGTGAAAGAGGTTGTGCTCTGAAATCACCAAGAGAGATGTACGTGCTTGACAAAGCACAAAGTGGATGAAATCATGGATTTTTCATTTATTTTGTTAATCAAAGAACAGGTTGATGGCACTGGTGTTTAGGCATCTAGAGAATAGCAAAGTTGTGAGACACAGAAGCCCTTCTGTCTGTAAGCCAAAGCTCATAAATGTCACCAGAAACAAAACACGCACAGACCACTTTCTTGTGTGTGTCCACATATGCTGGAGCCGCTAAGCTTCATATGCAGTCACCTATAGGAAGAATTTTGTTGGAAAGAAGAAGTTTCAACACTGGCAACGTTCAAATTGGGGCTGCATTTTTGGTAGCACTCTGGTTAACTCTAAACCGTTGGTTGTGTTTCAAACAGTGGCACAGTTTTGCAGCTGTCAGGCTCCAGTCTCACGGCAGGCTTCTTTGGAGCAGAAACCTGAAAAACCACTCAACCCCAACCTCACCCCAGCTGCTGCAGCATCACATACGCACACGGCTGGCCAGGACTCCCCTGCTCCCACGGCCAACAGCGCTGTGCTCTCATTGCTGCAGACACAAGTGATGGGTCTGAGAGCAGCCCAGCAGGGTAGCTGCTTGCCCCACGCCCTGCCATGGTGCTCCTTTGTGGGCGTGCAGATGAATTATCACATAAACTGACAGCTGTGTGAGAGATTAAGTGATGTGGCACCTGCTGAGGCATGAAGTCCAACCAATGCGGCAGTGTCGTGGCCATGCCCATCATGGGCTATGTGCATCTGGCGTGAGAAACGTCTTTCACAGAGAGGATACTGGTGGTGTAATGAGGTGGGAACTAACGAGAAGTGATGTACAAGCATGGCATAGTTGCCCGTAGTCTCCTGGCACCACAGACTGTTGTTGGTCCTGCTGGATCTAACTCAGAGAATGCCACCCTATCTGCATGCTCACTGCTTCCTGGGACAGCCGTGATATATCCGAGATGCTCAAGTGATGATTTCAAATGCCAAGGGATAATATTTAATTACAGCACAAAACAAACTAGTCATTCTTACTGCTTAGCCCCTGCTGCCATCCTCCAGCCTATATATTTTTAAGGATCAGTAATGCAGCTTACTTGGTTGCTAGTGAGTTCCTCTGCATTCAAGCATCCCTAGGACTGGAAGTGGCAATCAAATAAATATCTTCCAAAGGTACTCTTGTCTTTGTTCGGAAATAAATAGAGGTGCAGAAAGGTTCCTCATGGAGCAAAAGTGGTTTGGTTTTGTGGCTGCAGACGTGTAGGATTGCAAGAGAGGTGGCAGAAGAGAGCTGGTTGTAGGCCTTTTCCACTTCTCTTGTTGGGAAGTGTGGTCGGGATGCTCACTGCTGCAAGCCATCCTTGCACAGATGACACTGGTGCAGGTTCTCAGCTCAGCTGGATGCGTGGCTGTTGGTCTTTGTGGTTGTCCTGCAGGTGGTAGCCGCCAATATGGGATAAACAGTCTGTCACACAGCGTTTGTTTCTGAGCAAAGCATCGCCCAGCTTGTACTCAGGAAGAAGCAGCTGGATACCCACAGAGGGGAAGTGCCAGACCCAGGGACAAACCATCTCCTCCATCAGTTGTCCCAACTGCATTACTGTGGCCAGTCTTCATGGTTCTGGGATCACACCACCACCTGCTTTTCTTGCTGACTGTTGCCATTTTGAATAAGGTGTGTTTTTGTTGTTGTTTTTCTCTTTAATCTGTGACCCTAAAGCTCAAAAAATAGGGAAGGAAGTGAGGGCTGAACAGATAGGTAACATATCAGAAGCATGCTGTTGGTGGATGAGTAGGATGAGTATTATGAGGAAGAGTTTTTTGTGTCATGGCTCAAGTGCTCCCAACTTCCTTCAGCTTTAGTATTGTTTTTCTCAATAATATTTGGTCAGGAAGATTTTTACTTTTATTTTTTAAACTAGACCATGCAATTGACAAGGTATTTAGAATAAACTATTTAAATCCCCCATTTACTTTGTGTTAAGCCACAGCAAAAGTGAATTGCTTTTAAAACTCTCCTGAGCATGCCTGTGTTTGAAATACCTTCACAGTGCACCCGCCTGCTTTTGAGGGCCTGAAGCACTTTACAGAAATCTACGTGCTGTCACCTAAATGCAATCCTTTGTGCAAGAAGAGCCTTGGAGAGAAAGCTGTGAGTAATGCCTGATAATCACAGGGCTGTGTAGGAGACTTTGGGAGCTGGAACACAACCACTCAGAGCTGATTTAATCCGTCTGCTTTGGGCATGAGGGAGTGCTGTTTCTCAGTTTACCTGGCACTTCCCCCCGTGATGTACTTCCCTAGTACGCAAGTTTGGGGTATTAATAGCTTTTCTGGTTCCTGTATAAACTAAATTCAAAATATTTGTGAGCTAAAGGACTATTGGCTCCGTATGCACAAACAGTCCTGGACACAATCCCTCTGCAGGAGGTCCTCACATCACGGTTCTCCTGTTCTCACCCTCACCTGGGGCCTTTTCTCCCATGTTTGGCCAACTGTCTGTGCTGCACTGCTGATGTGGAAACGGCTCTTCTGGTAAATTGCAGAACTCCATTTCACTTCAGTCTTTAAATAAAATTGCAGACATTGAATAGACTTTGAAAGCCGTAACTCTTGCAAATTTTTTTTAAAGCCCTGAAATGTATGCCATACAGTGAGTGGCCCACTGCCAAGTTTTGAGTCTTCCTTTGCTCAGCTGGGGCAGTTGTCAGAATACGTGTCATTTCATTGTGCAAAGAAACGGTCTTGCCACTTGGAGTGGCATTTTCCATTTTCCAAGCACACACTGGAGACATAAACACAGGCCATGTTGTGCTCTTACACGTGGATGTGGCACACTTGGGCAGAGCTCAGAACATGTGCAGGTGGGTAAGGGGGACAGGGGCCCAGACGGTCACTGCCTCCATCACTGGGTGAGACGTTGTCTTGTAAGGGTCATCAGATCTGTTTCTTTAGAACATGTGCCAAGTGCTGCTTGTCTTGTTTCTGTCTGAAGGACTCCCAGGCACTGCCTTCAAGCACAGGCATTGGTGTCACACAGGAATTTAGCTTGCCTGTCAGGTAGTGGGCATCACCACTGTTCAGTGCTCAAGTCTGAGGGCCATTGACTTTGTATTCTAAATCTGTATTTCATATTCTTTGCCTTTTTCAGCTTTTGTGTTTAATTTGCCTTTCCGTAATTGTAGGTTAAGAAACATAGGAGACTTCTGAATTTTGTCTTTTTATTTTCTTTTTTTCTTTTTTTTTTTTAATATTATTGCTTTAAGGTTTTTTGATCTTGCAGTGAAGAAATCTCTAGCTGGTGCTTTAAATGATACTGAAGTAGGATTTAAAGGACTCAGAACAACAATTCTAGGAGAGCAGGGGAATACAGGCAGTTGACACTATGATTCTTGGATGTAGAGTTCCTAGTTCTCTCCAGAGCAATACTTTATTGAACTATTTCCAACATGCTATTATGTTAACGGAGGAAAGACACCACAGCAGAGAGAAATGAAGAAAATAGCTTTCTACTGTGGTGCACTACATTAAAAGGCAGCAGTGGTTTGCTCTAGGTTCTTGGATCCAGCTGTATTTTAGCAGAATATTTAATCTAGAATTACAAATATGTGGACTTCTTGCTGCTTTTTACATGCTTCGGTGTTGGTTCTGCTGTAGTATCTGTCACAATTCACTGGAGCTGTGTTAAACCTTCATGAATAAAAGCATGCATATTTTTTTTCTTGGCTGTCTGTCCACTTATTCCTCTGCTAAAGAGGTACCACCGTAATGATTAACACAAAGCCCTCCTCAGACAGCCAGGGTGACTGAAAGAACATTTTATAGGATTTTCATTTAGATGAAAAAAAACTTGTATTCACTATCAACACTGTCCCCTGCCCCACTCCAGATCAATAAAATATCAGCTACATTATTTTAGCTCTGGCCTTCAGCATTTCATCTTTGCACATGCAGAGACTGATCCCTGAAAATCCTGTAGGAATGCAGATGGAGGAGTTCACAGTGCTGGCAGTGAAAGTGATGTTTGCTGCATGTGCTCGTTCTCCTAGTTGAGTGCTCATTCATCCTAGTTGAGTTCTAACGGGATGTCCCATGAATGTGACCAAGGGAAACATCAATGGAGACGCATTGAAAGAGCTTTCTGATTCATCACATGACTCTCCTTCCAGTAAAATAAATAAATAAATGAGTAAATAAAATAAAGCTTTTCAATGTATTTTGACATAATATTGTTTTCCTCATTATGCAACTGTTTTGAAAACTTAAGCAGAATAAACAATTGTTAGGAGAAAGAGTGTTTAATGCTGACTAGTCTGAGTCTGACATAGATGGAAATAAATTAAATCTACAGATTCCTGAGGTTTTAAAAACCAAAAGTAGCACACCAGTCAAGACGGACTGAAGGTCGTTGGCTTCCCATAGGTGTCTTCCCTGTGGCTAATGATCCATATACTGCAATGGAGAGATCTCAAAGCACAAGAGCACTGTGACTGGCACAATCTGTGCTGAAAGGCGGCACTGAGGGTTTGAGTGTGCTGACTGGCCCTTACTCTGTGCCTGTGCCATGTGGCTTTTCTATCAAATCACTTCAGAAATCTGCTGATAGCACTGAACCCCAAAGATGCTGTCTGAGTCTCCTCTAGCTTTCTGTGACCTTCTCCTCACTTTTAAGTATTCAAGGTCAGGGATTCTCCTCAGCTCTGTACCTTGCAGGCCTCTGGCAGGAGAATTGTTCCTCAAAATAGAAGCGAATTACTGTGCTTTGATTTGGGGGGGAAGAAAAAAATTAATACTCCTGAGGCAGTGACATGTCCCTTGCCAAGATGATATACTGTGAATTAGGCGATACAGGTGCACCAGCATCATCCACCACGCTGGTTTCTTTCTTCGTAACATGGTGGCGGTGCTCACCCCTGCAGGAAGAGCAATAATTTCTGGAAAGCCTCTATAGATGAGGCTGAGGTTTCTTAAATGCTTTGCATAGATTCCTCTCCTCATGTGTTTGTCTTTGCTGGGAGTTGGAGCTATTTCTCTAGGGCAAGCATAATGGAGTACAGTTGGCAAAGCCAGTACATGCTGTGCTGCCTGTGGGCACTGAATGCAGTGGCAGCAGTATGACAGTGGCCAGCGGCAGGCTCTTCAGGCAGCTAGGGAGCGGGATCACAGCCAGGGGTGGACTGTTTGTGCCGTGTGGCAGGAGGGAGGGCTGTCATCCATAAAGCACTCTAAAATCAACTAATGGTTGTTTTTATGCTACATCTCCTGCTGGTTTGCATTCTAGGGCTGTCCGTGTTAATATTCTCAAAAGCCAGTTTTGTTGAGCTAATTGCGGATTCCAGGGAGGGCAGCGGAATCCGAGCTCGGTTGGACGTGACGTTTGATATCTTCCCCTCAGCCCTTGCACTGTTCCCAGCGTTTTGAAAAACTTCCCTCATCCGGCTGTGCTCTTGTCATGCAGCGTGTGGGCATGAAGGTACTCCAGTGGGCTTCGTATGGGACAGAGCAAAAGGGGCTGGGAGGACAGAGCCAGAAGAGCCCTCACGATCTGGTGCGTGGCAGTAAATTGAGGGTAGTTAAGTGAATCTGGGCTCTTCCAGCTCCTCAGTACAAAACTGACCATAGTTCTCAGTCAAGTTGGTCTTGGAGCTCTGGATGGCTTTGGAGCTGTTCCCAGGCCTTTGTTGGCTTTCTGGAACACAACCTAAAGCTGAAAATCATGCGCTCTTATAGGAGCACTTCTTTTAAGTGCCTTGTGCCTAAGGGAACAACCAGCAGTGTACACAGAATGCTGCATGATAACATAGTGAAATATTTCAAGGGCACGTCAGATGGTTGGGCTGGTTATAAAAAATGCTGGTGGAAACCATGTAAAAGGCACACAAACCTCTTCCAAAAGTCTCTGCAGGGAGGTAGTGGTAATACCCTCCCACTGCAGCTTCATTACTGACATCTATCCTACATTTAGAGAAAAACAGAGATGACGTTCCCCAAATATTTGTTGTACCATAGGAAGCAACGCATGCGATTGAATAATCACAGTGTCCCTTCATGGTCAAATATTTCTTTTTTTAAGCCTGCAGCTGGCCACTGCCTGCCTTAGAGAGAAGCTGGAGGACTGCAAGATTCTGTGAGATATTTTACAGCTAATAACTGGAGTAAATTAACTGCTGGCCGTAGAAGTTAAATTTAGATGTCTGCAATGTACTCAGCTGTGGGAAAGCAGCAGCGATTCCTGTTTATTTCATGGTTCTGAATTTTATTTAACTCTCTGGGAGGAATGCTAAAAGTGAAGAGAAGCTAGCAGAAGGGTGTAAAATAATGGAGGCTTATCCAGCAATACATTAGCGTGGTAATGAGTGCAGTTTGTACCAGGGAGCTCGTTGGAGGCGCTTGAAGCATGCTGTAGTTTGGAGGTTGTTAAGCAGATTTAGGCAGGAAGAGTAAATGGGGCTTGGAACTGGCTGCGGTGCTCCCCGAAGAGGTAATGAAACTTTCCTTGGGACGTGAACAGTCTTTGGAAAGAGAATATCAGAGTTTCTCCTGGTTCAAGTATCAAGTTTCTCCTGGTTCCCTCAGCCCTGTGACTTTATCCCATTTGAGGAGTGCAGGCTGGGCTCCTGCACTGGCTGCTGCCTTGGACAACGTGCCCAGTCCACAGCTCTGCTTTGCTTATGAATCAGCAGTAGGAGTGCAGTGGTTCGATGAATCCAGGAAGTGGCACTGTTTGAAAGCAACTATTTAAGGCTGGTGTGCAGCCTCTGCAAAGGCAAGCTCACAAACAGATGGACAATCTGGTGGGACAGTGGGCTGGAGCGTATGTCCGAATTGCCAAGGCTGCCAAGTACCTGTGTATCTCATCAGGTGAGCTCTGAACTGGATGCTCTAGGGGTGTCATTTCTGTTAAGGCTCTAGCGAAAGATGTGGCATGGCAGGAAGGAGGAATCACTGTTTTCTTCCACTCTGCCCTGTGCTCCCAGGGCACAGATAATTCAGAAGTTTCCTTCCTGCAGTGCCCTTGAAAGGCTTTTTCTGTTACAAAATTTAGAATGCAGAGAGGGCATACATAGGAACAGTCCAGGTATTTCTCTTAAGGCCTCAGATCTTCTTGAAAGTCTTTTCATCTTTGAAAAAAAAAAAATCAGTACTGTGAGGCATGCTAGTGAAGGACTGACACCTGCAAAATTACAGATGTCTCACATTTCGCACGGTGATCTGGTGGTGCTACCCAGTACTATTATCCGTGAGCTACAACACAGTACTGCAAAATCTGCAAACATCAGAAATGGGTTTAGATTCCCCCTCAGAGAGAGAAGAGGTGCTTCAGCCCCAGGGCATGCTCACTGCGTATCTCCTGCCTTTGTGGGCAGCACCAGCACTCCTCCAACCGGATCAAACAGCAATCACCTCTCTCCAGGCTCATCTCTGCTCACTGCCTGTTTGCTCTGTCCCCGTAGTTTGACGGCAAAGAGCCAGGACGTCCCCGCTGGAGGGAAGGCCATAGCACAGCTTCTGAACGTGGAGTCAGCTGCTGTGTCTTGTTGGTGCTGAGGCCACTAGCTCTTTCGATATAACCCAGGTTTGCTAGTGGGAAGCTACCACCCAGGAAGCTACCACGCAAACAGCATCCACGTTACTATTTCTTCTGCATTCCCCGACCTGCCAATATTAACTGCTACTGAGATTTTCTGGCTTAGCTGAAGTAGTAAACATGTATTTCTTTTGGCAGCCTATGGCTGTTTTTGTCCTTGATTTTAATTAAGCCCAAACCACTGAAATTAGCCTTTCTGAGTAATATCTTGCATCTTCACCAGACGAACTTTCTCTTTTGTATCACCTTTTTGTTAAATGCAACACTTTTTTTTTTTTTTTTTTTTTTTTTTTTAGCAAAAAGTGTGATCCAAAAGAGAAGGCTAATCTTTTGGCATTTACTTACAAGCTTGGCTTTTAGTTACGTTAAAAATCTATCATTTTTGCAACATATCCAACCCTTATGGTTCTCGTGAGAATTCTCATGCCTCCTCTTGGGAGAGCAGTGTTTTTAATTAAGCACAGGTATAATGGCAGTGCAGTGATTCACACTTAGACGTCACTCACGGTACAACCTATTTCGGACGATGCATTTTCACCGTAGAGGGTATTTAAATCCTGCCAGTCTTATCAAACAGGAGTTTCCTTATGCGATTCCGGGCGAATTCTGCAGTCACCGATGTCCCCCCCGAGCCGCCACCAGGCCACCTGCACCCAAGGCCGCCTCTGTCGCCGCCCGGTGTCGCTGGCGCGCCGCCTGTCGCCGCTCCCGACCCCCGCTCGGCCACCCCGCCGCCCCCGGGTGCCAGACTTCTTCAGATGAGACTCTGTCGTGATGCTTTTCGAGGACTCTTTTTGCATTAGTCCCCTCCCCTTTTCTTTTTTTTTTCCCTCTTTTTTTTTTTTTTTTTTTTTTTTTTTTTTTTTTTTCCGAGACTGAGCAATAAGCCGTGCTCGGTTACCTTTGATTTATACTAAGAACCGGTCCTCCAGCTGGCAAAAATTACCCAAAATACATTAGCAAAACTACTTCAGCATCGATCAACAATTTTATTCCTCGCTTAAATTCAATTTCTTAATTTTGCAGACCACAGCCTTAAAGTCAAACTGCAGTAATGCAATTTGGGTGGGTAATAAAAAAACCAAGTAAACATTTGGAAAATGTTTATTCTGTGTAATGCAGCTGAATGCACTAAAATATCTGTTAATTCAAGGCAGAATAAAATGTATGAATCTAGTTTGAATTTATTTTCCTGCAAAGTTGCTGAGTATTTAGCTTTTTTTTTTTTTTTTTTTTTTTTGAGATTGTAAATCCTTGTGTTGTTGCTTTATTCATGCAGAGAATGTCACTGCACGTACCCCAGCTATCTTCTTTAGCATAATTCCTCTATCCTTCTGCTTAGCTTAGTCTGCCTCCAGAAGTCAGGTCAAAAAAAGTGAATCACAGTTGCCCCAGGAGAGCCAGCTTCTACCTTGAAATTCATGCTAAAATGAGTTTTCTGCAAGTGGTCTGATAACCATGTTCTTTTTTAATTAAACTTTTTAGCCTATGGAGACTAAGGAAGTCAGGTAGATGATTTTGTACTGGGAAAAGTACCACTACATCTTTCACAATTACTTTTTTTCTTACTTCTCTGTTATTTATTACTGTTATATGCCTTGGAAAAATTGAGTACTGCCAAGCACTAGAAAATGAATGGACATGCCTGTGGTGTTTTTTTTCTTTCTTTTTTTCCTTCTTTTTATTTTTTAATTTTTAATTTTTTATTTTTTGGTAAAAGCTACACTGGACTTTGAACTGGAACATATGGTTCATAATCTTACAATTAAAATTAATTTTCTCTGGCTAGGAACAGTGTTTAACATCTGTTCTATTTCCTTTTGTACAATTTGCAGAAAAGTGGACAGTATCCTTCCGTTTTCTGTGGAGTGTATCTGCATCTCAGCCTTGTGAAATTAGAAACGAGGAATGAAGCTCAGAGATGGGAAGGACACAACTTTTCTACCTTTGGCCATCAGAGCTGGGCTGAAATAACCATTATTTACTAAGTTTCCAAACACGGTAAGTACTGGTGAAGAGCTTTGAGTGCTTTCATTCAGAGTCCTGCTTCCTCACCAAAGGAATGATTAAAGGAAGGGTAGTACCACTGAGGATTAGTGTTTGAGTTGTTGACTGCTTTCTGCTGGGGAAAAAAGGGAGGAACATGCAGAGAGAGTCTTATTATGAGAGACTGCATTTAAAAGTTTTGGCGATATCCCTGTTGTGTATTTGCATGCAAGTTTCATGCTCATGTTCTTTCAAGAACAGAGCATCAATTTTACAGAGGGGTCTAGCTGTTCAAGGTGACTCTCAGGGAAATACTAGCTTTCACATCTCTTTGGTATTTCCTAAGTGAACTCTTGGCTCGGAGCATCTGAAATCTTGGCATGGCTTTTGGCTAAGTGAGCACTTCAGTGATGCCAGCCTTGGCTGCGTGGTATGGCCAAACCTGCGGCACCTGCAGGAGGGCATGCCAGCACCCCATTTTCCACCGCCATAAAGACAGCAGGGTTGTTCTCGCATTGGCCAAGACATTGGTACATTGCATTGCCATGTCACAACCTCTGGCTGGCAAAATCAAGCCCAGTGGGGACTGAAAAGGTGTGGGGAGAGCTGGTGAGGAGCATCACTCAGAGGCAATAAGGACTGCTTAATTGATTAATATCCACCATAAAGGTTGGTGGCTAAAGCATGACTTGCTTCTTTGCTCTGCAAACAGAGAAGCTTTACCCCATGCAGTCAGCAAACTGTGTCCCCTTGGGCTGGTACAGAGTGAAGGCCTTCACCAGCAGCTCTGTTCTACATATGTAAGGCGCCCATGGCCAAGAAGTTGGAGAGGGCAACTTGTGGCGGATCTGCTGGAAACAGGCCATGGGGATGGACAGAAGGCTGCTTGGAAATCACAACAGCCATATCCACAGGACAGAACTTTCCTTTAAAAAGCAAAACCAAGCGTTTTCCCCTCACTGACAAGGACCTGATACAAAACCTAGTGCAGCAGCCTAATCCGTCAGATTCAGTGCAAAATGTGCATGTGTAGGGCAGCTTTATCAGTGGTGGAAAATAATGACACCTTTCACTGATGACTCTGCAGCAGGGCTTCAGAGGATGCCCTACATGAGAAGATGTCTCATCATTTGATCTGTGCTGGCTTGTGATTTTTATCTCTGGTAGGTGAATTTAATTTGTCACCACCCTGATGAGTTCTGCTTGAATGAATTTTCCTCCCAACACTGGAAGGCAGAAACTCAGAGAGGGAGAAAGGGAAATTCTGTTTCTCGGATCAGCTAGAAGAAGCAAAGATTTCAGCCTCCCTCCTATGTTATGGCTGTGACTGGTCCATCACTACCAACATATGGCAGCATAAAGCATACCTGAAAATGTAAATACACAAAGATGAAAAGACCACAAAAGACCTCAGCTGCTCACAGTATCCACTTCTGCATTAAGGCTATATTTGGGAAAAATCCCAAGCTGAAACAACCTAAGTGGAGGATTTTTAAACTTGCAGTGGAAATGGGGTGTATAGCAAGGGGAAAACATTCTGATTTGTGGCTATAGTGCAGACAGAAGTTACTCACAAGACTGTAGCCTGTGCACTTTGAGGTTAAATGGAACTGAACACTTTTTTTTCTTTAGAGCAAAGAGAAAATAAGAGGCAAATAGTATTACTTGGTTGCAGTAGTTACAAACCATAGAAAATGGCTGTGGCTTAGTTAGGTTGTTGATGAACCCACTGGAACAGCTCTGGTCTGAGTTGAGTAGTACAGTGTGCCAGAACTGATTCTTGGCAGAATTACAATTATATTGTTTTTAATTATGTCCACCTTTTGACATTATTGATTTTGGCAGGTGCTAGTATTCCAGCATGCTAGGTTTTGTAATTATAATCTATAATTAGATAGGTTTGCACATGGCCTCGAAAACATGCTGCAAAGAATGACATCGGTGTTACTGATGTTATTTAACCCCATAAACTTCTTCCTCCAGCTAACCCCTATGTCCTTCGTGTTCTGTACCCCCTTCTTTAAGATACTGTGAGATGCTGATGCATAAGGAATAAATGCAATGACAACACTTAACAGGTCAGGCAACCAAGATATAATCCATAGTTGGGCAATAATTGTGTATATACTTACCTAACTACAGGTCTGTAGTTACTGTGAGTTATCATTGGAACTCTTGCTTATTAACCAGTTAAAAAAAGTTCAACTTCAGCCTCAGATGGGACACAAGAACAGGGAGAACTGCTTGGAACTTACTGTCAGGCACGGGCAGGTCCAAAATGTTGTTGTGTTGTTGCTTAGGATGTTAGAGGTTTGCTCCTCACAGAAGTTTTGTCTGTGTCCAGGCATAAAAGATAAGTTCAGCTGGCCTAAATTAGACCAAAGACCCTGTCCCGGTGTCCTGGTCAGCAGCTGGTGCCCAGAGTTGTGCTAAATGGGTCAGGCACATCGTGGTTCTTTCCCAGCACTCTCTCCTGTGCGTCTTGCAGATGGCAGATCTAAGGTAACTGCCCTGAATGGCTTTCACCTGCGAATTTCTGTGTTTCTTTCTGGATTTGTGTAAGTCTCTCACATTCTGTAGTGGAAAGGTAAACAGATGAATTACATATTGTTTCAGAAGCCACCTCCTTTCATTTGCTTTGAATTTCTGACAGATAGATTAATCTTATGTCCCCACCTTTTTACTAGAGGAGTCAGCTGAACAATTATTTCCTGGTCACTCTCTCTGAGCTTCTTGTCATTTCATGTGATACCACTCCCCACACACACTGTATCATAACAATGTATGAAACGTCATAATCCTCTCCCTCTGATCCAGACATTTTGGGGGTGTTCACTGGGCAGAAGCTGTATCAAACATCTGATCACCCCTCTTACCTTCTTGGCACCTTTTGTAAATCCATTATAATTTCTTGAGAGAAAACAAACAAACAAACAAACAAACAAACAAAAAAAACAATGCACAGAGCATTCAAGGTTTATTCACTTGTACAGAAAAGTAAATGTGATGTTGTCTCTGGTGCCTTCTATCCCTTTGTAGTAATTCTGGCTATGTGACATCTTTGTCTACTACTGAGCACGATGTTTTTGCTGTATCACCAGCCAGGAACTTACTCCCTCAGTGGTTATGATTAGTTCTGAGACCATTATGATTAGTTCTGAGCCATTTTATACATGATATTGATGACTTTTTTTTTTTTTTTCCACCAATGTGCATCACTTTGTGCTTATCTACAGGAAATTTCATCTGCTGTTTTATTACCTAGTCACTGAGTATTAGCAGGTACATATGCAAAGCTGGCTCTTGTCTGAATGGCTCTGATTAGGTTCGTGTTACTAGTGAAGTCTCTGCCCTCCCTATTCTCTCCTGACCTTTTACAGCTTATTTGAGACTGTGTTGAACAGCAAAGGTCACTAATGCACACCTCTCTGGAGATCTTCCTCTGTTGGAAAAAAATCCTGTTTCCTCCCATTCTTTATCTCTTCTCTTTTAACCATTCATTTAATCGTGCATGAGGACTTTAACCTGTTATCCCACGGCAGATTTGTGTCTCCTGAAGACTGCGATAAAGTCCATCAGAACTGTTTCAAGCTGGCTTGTCATCTCAGTCGTCCCACAAACACTAATAGGTTTGCAAGGCAGCGCTTTCCTTCACACATGCCAACACGACCCCTCCTTGTTATGTCTGATTTATTCAAGTGCCCGCCAGCTCTGTCCACTCAAAGACTTTCTGCTAACGTGCCGGTGCAGACAGCATGCTTGCGGGTCTGTGGCTCCCCAGATCTCATGGCTGTGGTCCCTGGTGGTCCCTACTGCAGTTCCCAGTCAGTAGCAGACTCTGGGAACGCTAACCAGGTCTGTCTGGACAACACAGATTTATCTGGGAATGTGCTGGAAGGAAAAAGCTGTGCATGGAGGGAGAAGCAGCCACATAGGCTTCTCCCATGTCTTTTGTCCTTTAGAGCTTTGGGCAAAAAGGAGCAGGGGAGCTTTCAGCATTGCTGGCTGCACTGGGTGGCAGAAGACAGAAAAAAAGGTTACATGAGAGAGGTTCAGTGAGGAACCAAAAGATGTTTGGGGATAATGGGAGAATTAATGACTGAATACTTATCTTTGGGAAGAGGACTTAGGTGTCCACAGTCCAACATCAGGTTGCCTAACTTAATACAGAAAGCAGAGAAATGAGGAGAATTTCCACTTTTTTTTTTTTTTTGGTGATTTATAAACGACAAGCAGCAGCACAAAAGCAAGCAGTCAGGTTATGTTAATTAAGTCTCAAATCAAAGTTAGTTGCTTTGACAGAGGTGAATTGATGATAGACTTATACTAGTAAGGATATTTTCCCCCACTTGTGGTGGTGTTTAATAAGTGCAGAACTGCTCTGGCAGAGAGAAAAAATGATCCACAGTAGTGAAGGTTGTGTTTGCGTATTCTTCCCCCTGTGCATGAGCAAATGCGTGCTTCAGAGATGTGTTCTGGCTGTTAATTGCAGAGCTGCATCAAGAATAGCTTTTGCTTTCACCTTTGCCCATCATGACTACTTATCTCACCTGCCATAAGACTGCCTCAGTTTCTCTTGCCCTCCTGAGCTGCTTCCAGGGGCTGCTGTTTGGGAAACAGTACTTCATGTGCAAAATCTTCCCCATGCCATTCTTGCCCAGAGAATATGGCATTAAACGTTTCTCTCAGTACAGAACTCAGCCTTAGCCAAAAGCCCAGTGCAATCATCAGTAGTAATAGCAGAAAGTTATCATTTTAGGTGTGACTAATAGACTGAAGGCTTCATTATACTAGTGGCTATACGGACAGGAAAAAGAAATGATTGCTGCCTTGAAAAGCTTATGGTCCAGAGACGCATTTAGTGTTCGACACCTTGTGATTCTTTCTGTGTTGATATTATAGAGAAATGTTTTCCTTGCCTCCAGATCATAAAGGCTTCCTAAGTTCTAAAGTGTAATGTTGGGAATTCCCCCCTCTCCAAAGCTGTTATCACAGATTCCATAATTTTCTGTTCAGTTTTCAGCAGTGTTGGTCTCATAGTAACAAAGGCATTTTCCTTTAGGTGACTGAAAAAGAGCTTTAACAGCATCACAAATCTCCCTTCTGTATATTCATTAAATGACCAGTGTGCCTATACAGATATATCTCCCCCACTCCCCAGAAGTCATACTCAGGGCTCAGCATATGAATTTATAAGCACCAGATTGCTCTTTCCCAGCAGAGTAGGAAAAGATGTTGGATGTGTAGTGGTGCAGCTATGATGAATTCACAGTCGCAGCCCATTTTGTGACAGCATCTGCTCTTTTGCAATTCCCAGGCCTCTGAGAAAAAAAAGCTGAGGCATGGTTCTCTATAGGCAGCTCTATGGCGACAGTTTCCATTACCACCCTTGATGAGGTTCTATGATACCTTGGAAACAGATGTAAAAATGCACTTGATTTGGCACGCATCTTTATCTCCCTTGTTTTTAAGAGCTGCATTGTGCTGTGCTCCAGTTGGTTTCAATTAACAGGCATGCTGCTCAGAATGGACTTACTGCTCTTCTTCCTGCAGTGCTCACATGAGCAGTACCAAGTAGCCACCGCGCCTTGTCGTGACACAGGGAAAAGAGCAAGGGCTGCAGAAGTGAAAGATTATAAAGAAAAATTGCCACGGTGCATGTGTCAGCAGGTGGAGTCTGTAAGTGGTGAGGAGGGGACTATGAAGTCCTTAAAATTTCTTTCAGAGGTGCATCATTTCTTTCTGTGATCCTATAATTCTATGATTCTATCATGTAATATTCAGAAAAAAAAAAAAAAAGTTTAAGGCATCTTCTGTGCTTTAATCAAACAGAAGCTGGGATGCTTTGCATCCTTAGGAGGAATGCCAACGTGAAAAGGTGCAAAATTTGTGCCTGAACAAGGGGCCTCCTGAACAAGGTACAGAACAAGAGATCACCACTGGGCAAATCTTCTGCTCCTTTGGGCCACCCCACATCTTAGTTTACTTGGAAAAAACAGTTGGAGAGTTCTTTGAAAAACAAATAAACAAGACTTTAAAAATCTTTTAGCCTTATATGTATCAGTGGGGAAAACATACATATTTCCCAAAGCTTTCTGAAATTCATATAAACCATCCTAAAAAACTGGTAGACGGGTCTTTGAACCTAATTCTGTTGTAGATGAAAACCCACATACTGATGGCTGAAATGCAACCAGTTTCAGAAAAGCATTGTGAAATCCTTCAGAAGCTTCACTACATCTAGATGCCAGGAGCTGGAGTCTCTCTTAATGTTTACAAAAACTGTGAACCAGGAAATGTGAGTCTGTGCCACGGGAGAAGCAACCCACAGGCACGATGCTTTCTAGTAAAAAGATCTCCTGGCTCTCTGTTGACAAAGCTTTGCCCAGAACAGAAACAAATGCTCTGTCCTAGCCCTGACCACAACACTCTCAAAGTAACTTGTCCATACGCTCAGCTTGCTTAATTACATGAAAAAAAAGTATTTGTGAAACTCAGCAAAGTTGCTATTGCCTTGAAACAGTACTCTGCCAGCAGATAAGCAGTAAGGGCTTGATTTGACAGTGCCAGGTCTTTCAGTGTGCATCTGGCGAAGGAGGCTGGACAGCTGTGAGAGGACTGGGGTAAAGACAGAGACTTTTTCTGGGCACCCAGTGGGATTTTTTCATCTCAAAAAGCCACTGAAAGTGGTTGGGAATAGGGCTGGATGTCCCACTGCTAGGAAAAAAAAAAAAAAAAAAGTTTGCAAAGGCTTTTCTGCAGTCTGCCTAAGCTGGAGAGATTTTCCTCAGTTAGATGATGACTTAGTTGATAGGTTGTCTCTTCATTCAGCATAGCAGTGGAAGTTAGCATCTTAGGGTGCTTGCTGTTGTGCTGGGTTTACATCGCAAGAGTTTGGTAGGAGGGCATCTGCAGGGGCAGCCTCTGTGAGCAGAGCCCAGCAGCTGCCCCATGTCAGAGCAGAGCCAGCTCCAGCCGGCTCCAAAAGGCACCCGCTGCTGGCCAGAGCCGAGCCAGGGAGCGATGCTGGGTGGGCCTCTGGAAAAGCAGGTTGAAGGAAGGGAAAAAAAAATGCTGTGCAACAGCAGCTGGGAGAGAAAGAGTGGTGTGGTGGAGCTACCAGTGTGAAACCACCACATCAATCAAGAAAAAGGGATGCTGCTTCTCTTCAGGCTTTCCCTCTTTTGGGATTGCATTACTGCCCTCAATACTCTGTTCTTTGGGAGCTGCCCTCAAGAGCAGCTTCACATGCTGGTTGCCTGTGGGGACAGTGTGGGATCCTTTGGAGATCTGGGTTGCTTTGATAGTGCCACTGCTTCCCAGTTAGTGGGTGAGACAAAACACATGCAGCACAGCGACTGGCATTTGCTGCACGACCAAACCACGGTGTCGAGAAAGCCTTTAATTCAGCGTGTGCGAAATGTGTGAGCAGCTAATGAGTAGACTGACCTTATCATCTGGGCAGTGCCTTTGTGGAAGAGCTGAAAGTGTGAAAGTCACTGCTGTGCCAGGTGAGAGGACTGGGGCAACCACAGTCCCTGTGCTTTTGTCCATCCCCAGCCACTCCTGTCCCTTCACACCATTCCAGGTAAACACTTCCATTGAATCTAATTCCAATTGGAAATCCAATTCCATTCAACTGAATTATTTTGCCCTGTGGCAATCAAAGGCTCTTGATGCAGCTTCTGGGCTTGAAGACAACCTGGGCTGCAAGAGCAAGCTGTCATTTAGAGTAGTTATGCATATTAAAATTTTTGATACAGCCTAAAACATAGCTTTCTAATGCCGGTGTCTGTTGTCCTGTGGAATTCTTGTGTATAGTTGCACTTAAGGAGGGTGATCCCTCTCAGTCTATGATTTTTTGATATTTTTTTGTTTTGTTTTGTTTTGTTTTGTTTTGAATGAGAGGCTAAGGAATCAAAAATGAGAAATTTCTTATGTCCATAGCATTATCCTGGAATCAAGCTGAACTATAGCTGCGAGATGAAAAAATGTTCCCTTTTTTTCCGATTGCAACATAAGCAGCTTAACTAGTCAGCAGTGACATCAATCGTATGCAGAAGTGCTCGAGTGGGCTTTGAGTAAAGCAAATTTCTTTATTTGATGTTCTTTCTGTGCAATATTCTCCCCTTTCTGTTTGCCACTAAGGGGTGTTTCCACATTACACTGTTTTCTAAACAAATTTCCGAATGTGCTGTGCCAGTCTCTTCTGACCCATATAGCAATGGTGATTTCAGATATGCAGAGAGCTATTCTGTCTACTATGGGGCTTTTGCACATTGCAGTAACCTCCAGTGGACTTGGGAATCAGGAAGAAATAATGTGTGATGTGGTCATAGAAAGGCTTCTGATAGGCAGGGCTGTGGAGGTCTGTTGGGAGGGAGAGGGGGTTAAAATGTGGCCACAGGCAAAGTTACAGGGGGTCATCTCCTGCAGAGCTGGGGATGGGCTGAGGTCGCTCTGGGTCTTCCTCAAGAAGCAGTGCTCTGCAACACCTTTTTTTTTTTTTTTTTTTCCTGTCTTGTGGGAATTCTCACTGCTTTATTTTTTTCCCCTTCTAGCTCAAAATGAAAGGTTAGGTCTAAAAATAAACTACGGACTGAAAATAGGGAAAAAGAAGAAAGAAAGAAAGAAAAAAAGAAGCCCTCACCTTCTGCACACACACATTTCAAACAGAGAAGTGACCTTGGTACCAAAATCAAGTTACACACTTTATAAAACAAAGAAAATTTAAAACCTCCTTTTTTTTTTTTTTTTTTTTTTTTTTAAGTCGTTATGGGAAACATTGGCAGAAATTAAGATTTTCCTACGGGCTGCAGGCTGATGACTTTTTTTTCTGCTGTATTTTATGTTGCTTGGGAATCCATTTTTCATTCCAGACCTTTTATTTGGGTACTGGTGCCATGGGACTAGTTCTTTAGCTGGCAATGGTTGATGCAATTGTCCATTAATCTGCCGCTGGTCTTCCCTGAGAAGTTATGCAGTTCCTGTTCCCACATCCAGATTTTTGAGTCAGTTTACACTGGTGAAGCAGCAATTCCTGCTTTTACCAGCTAGGTGGTGTCCCTCCTGGTTTAACTCCCTTGCAGTTTACCGAAGGACAACAATCTCTCCTAGCAAATGTTTTTTTGTCCTAGCCCCTATTTGTACACTCCTCTCTCACCTTCTTCTTTAACATATTTTATTTTACATGTTGCATGTATGCTGGGAGAAGACAGCACCTGTGAACACCTGCTCTGTCTTTCATCAGGTACTGCATACAAAGAAGATGTAGAAGGCCAGCAAGGGATGGTGCAGAGATTCCCATAGGGAATTTGTATATTAGTCTGCTAATGTTTTCTTTGCAGCCTACAGAATAGTAAGGGCTCAAGATGGAGGTTAGAGCATGTGTGGGGTTGTCCCATTCCCATTCATTTGAAGTTCTGGAATTTGGTATTTGGCAGGGAATAGATGCAGACATATGCTCATTCCTGAGGACCTTTCCAGAACCACAGCAGGTCCAATTTTATACAGGAACAGAGCAAACATCATGTGATTTTGTCAATCCGTGGTTATCGACTTGGTAAGGGGAACTTCTTTTGTCTTGCACTTTCTCTGTAAAAGAACATTTGAAAAAAAAAAAAAAAACACAACAAAAAAACACCACTGTACTTCCCCAAATAGATTCCTAGAAATGAGGGAGTGGAAGAACAGTGTTTTGCTTCCTTTTCCACAGGTGGTCTCTGAAACTGCATTTTCTCAGCTGGCTCCTTCTAGATGAAATTTGCGATAACCTAAAGTAAAGGCTGCATCATTTTATGGACAGCCAGGGAAGATTTCAGCAATTTAGGCTGCCTTGGTAAACATAATTTTATTGTCTATTGCTTATTACAGTGTTTACCAATGCAGCTAGTGTGCTTTAATGCTGATGTGAGTCTCTCCATGCTATCTGATATTTAAGCTTCCATTCACTTCCTGCAAAATCTGTTTTATATTGTAGTAAAATTTATGTCAGCACTTGCATTCATAACTTTACAGTCTATGAGATGCAGCCTATAAATTTCCAAATAAACATAACAAAGCATGTCAGAATCAACACTGCTGTCGAATCTAAAGTGGTCACAAAGAAAGCATCTCCAGGATGTGCACCATTAGTGCATCACCAAGGAGAGAGCTCTGGAAACCGAAGGGAGAAATAACTAGTAGCTATTAATGGCTCCACGTACTCTCTTCAAAGCCTTGCCCAGGTGCTTGTTTCAATGCCATTTTCATGAATGATTCCATTGTAAAATATGAAATATTTCCTTTGCTGAAAGAAAATTCAGGCAATCTGGAAGATGGGAAGATCTTCCTCTAGCTCAGTCTCCCAGTATCGAGTGCCAGGTAGATGAGGCAGCACTTGGTATCTGTGGATCAGAGATGGAGTTGAGATTGGATTCATAATAAGTTTAGATCTGAAAATAGAGTATTGAAATGAGTTGACATTTTTTCTAAATCAAAAATTTGTCGAGGAAGAGCTGTTGGCAATTGTCAATGCTTGCAGCAGTAAATGGAGTGAGGATGAGAGTCTGGATTTGTAATGGAAAATGTTCTCCCAAGCAGTCAAATCTTTGAGAAAAGGATGGTTCTATTCTAAGGAAGGTCTGCACTATGTGAGCGGTGTTTGTGTGTCTAGCTTTACCTTGAGCACAGGGTGAACCATGCAGTTCTCATGTGAGTACCTCATGGCATCAACCACAGTTGTTTCCCTATGAACCTTGAAGCTGGTGTTTTCTTGCCTGGTGCTCAGTGCTTTTAGGTTGGCCAGCTGAGTGTCATGACTGCCAAGGAGAGGATGCTTTTTGGGGGCCCTACACTACAGCAGACCACACTACCAGCCTCTCTTCTGCTGGGACTGTGAACAGGCTGGTCACATCCCTGCGCCTAATGAAGTTGCTGAGACTCATCATAGGAAGAGGTCCTGCTACTGGGTACTTCTTCTTACGGAAGAAGCTGCAGCTGCAGCCTCATTTGTACAGGACAAAGGAATGGAGGTGAATGTGTGATTTCCAGAGCCTGACTCCCTCACAGTTACCTTCCCATGTGCAGAGGGTTCAGTCTCTAGCAGCATTTTAGAGCCTGACATGCAGCTCCTCAAGAGCTTGCTTTCATTGGTACACTGAACTCTTATGCACCGCTGAACAAGGGCATGTTCCAGCTCCCTACCTCTGCAGTTTAGTGCAGGTAGGAAAGGGTACCTTCTCAACGCTCGTGGAAGCTGGAAGCTCATGTCCTCTCCTAATTCCCAGGCTCAGCCTGCTGGTGAGTTTCTTTGTGGGCTTGTCTGTGGGTGCAGTGGTTGCAGGCCAGCAGTGAGATCCCCCTGAGAGCAGGTGCCTTGGAGAATGATGGTAAAACTGCCAGTGTTTGCTGCAAAAGTTTGACCTCTGCCTTGGGACTTTTGTGAGAGACAGAAATCCAAATATGTGCCGTCCAGCAGGACAAATACACTATAATGTTGGTCCTAAGACAGATATCCCTTCTCTGTTGTGAGGAGGAAAAGCCTCTCAAGCCAAAAAATGAATTTTGCAGAACAAAGAGAACTAGAAGAAAGGAAATCTTCTCTGAGTTTTGCTGCACAGAAAGGAATTTAAAAATACTTTCCTCAATTATAGCGAATAACAAAACTATCTGCATCCCTTTCCCCTACTTCCACCAAGTCTTCAATTTATCAGAGATCAAAGACTCCTCTCACTGCTGTGCACTCTGCGGTGGGCTTTTTGTGCCCTCGGGCTAGGCTGACCTGCTTGCAGGGACAGCACAGACATCCTCAGGGCACCAGGGAGCTGTGCTCATGAGCTGATCTATCTGATGTGAATCTCACAGCTACTATTGATTTCCTTTTATCCAAAAGTACACTGGAGTGGAAAAGAGAAGCTTTGGCTTGCGACTTTGTTCTTCATTGCTCTTTTATTATGCGTGAAGGCACAGTTTCTGTTTCAGAGATATTAGAGGAGAATTTTTGTTTAACCCAGCAGTGTCAGGACTGTGAAACCTTCTCTTTTCTGGAGTCTTTTGTCAAATTTTGAGGCTGTGAATAAAGCAAGCCATGGATGTGTGGATTTAAGCCAACTCTTTCTCATCTATCGGTGCATTTCCTGATTTTTAACCTTGGATTTAACGAAGTAATTCAGTGAAGAGCTTTGGATGGAAAAGGAATAGAAATAGAAGTCCGTAAAGTCTCTTCTCCCTCAGGTGATGAAGCAGAAGTGTTCTTAACCAAGGTCTCTCATATCCATGGAGCCCTAAGTCCTCAGCTATTCCTACGGGAACTATTATGAACCTTCCAGAGTATCCTAAGGACCACAGTATCAGTCAGCCTTCAGTCAGAGCTGGACAGAGACAGAGGTTAAACAGGCCTAAATGTTTTCATGTAGAGGTGTCATTACTAGAGCTGGACATTTCATGGACAGGTGACACCAGGGCAGTTCAGCAAACTTTCTGTTCAATCAATTGCCAGCAGTGCAATGCATAGTTACTATGTGTATTCCCTTCATATAGCCTGAGCTTTCAATTTGCTGATCTTAGCTTGGTCCACTGCATACAGGAGAGCCAAAAAGTAAATAGTAATTAATGTTTCAGCTATTGAGTTACCAGTTTGAAGTTGAAACCTGTGAAGAAGTGATACATCTTCCACACAAGCATAATTCAGAAACCATCCTGATTGGGTTCCTTTTCCTAAACTGCCTTGGGAATGAGTCACAGAACGTCAGCCCCAAATGAAATAGATAAATCTGAGAAGTTCAAAAACAAACAAACAAACAAACCAGCATGTGGTACTAGGGCTTGAAATACAGCATTGCACAATCCCAAGTCTTTCAGTTAAATGCAAAGGAAAATTGCCAAATTACTCAAATTAACTAGTAGAACAGGAGAGAGAGACTGTATGAACTCCCACATTCACCTGTAACCTGACATTTAAAGATTATCAAAGGCTAAGTAGTCATTTACATAATTTGTGTCCAAGAGAAGTTTCCATAAATAGTAACTTTGCTAGCAAGTAGGCAAATGCCTGAAAGTAGTGTAGTGTCAAGGAGGTAAGATTTCACGTTGTAGATATCCAGTCATTTGAGGGCTATGAATCTTCTCAAGTCTAGTAAACCAAAGTGAAAAATTTCTACTCCACAGTGAGGAAGGAAGGTCCACAGGCATGAAGCATGAATGCTTCTGATTTGTGTACAGAAGGTGCTATGGAGCACCTTTGGAGCAACCACGTCCACTAAATGGGTGAAATCTTCCATCAGGGAGGCATAGGCTAAAAGACAACTGCCTCAGCAGAACAGTTTCAACATCATAGTAAGCATGACAACTAACTTGATTGATGTCAATGACACAGCAAATCCTACAGGACGGCCCATCCACTGCTGAAGTTCGCAGGAATCCTACCTCCCATGAGCAGCAGTACTGATATGGAGGAGGTTAATTCTTTTGCCTCTGGCCTTGCACTGACTACACAGCAAGGAGATACAGACCTGCACAAGAGATTTGCTTTTCTGACTGTTTTTAATGCTTGTGAAGTGCTTGAAGATGAAAGCCCTAAATATTTGTTTTAGTCTTCACTTGCTACCATGGCCTGTAAAATTCTGAGCTTCACGTCGGTGCTGCCTGCCAGACATGTCAGCTGAGAGCAGAAGGGCTTTGTAGTCTGTTCTAAGTCTGTTATTTACTTTTAAATGGTTCTGACCTTTCCCAGCACTTCAGAGCATTAATTTTTTACCATCCAGTGCTCAGGGGGAAGAGAAGAAAACAATTCAAAGGATTTACAAGATCCGTGCTGGTGCCCTGGTTTTGGCAGAGGACGGTGTGGGTCGGTGTGTGCTGGCAAGGTCTACTCAGCAGGTGGCATTGCCAGGAACAGGATGGGAATCTGTGCCTGTTAATGTCAGATCGGAAACAGCCAGGGAACAGTGCCTCTCTGTGAGGATTTAGGCAGGTGTCGATGTGTGAAGAGCTGTGCGGGAGCCACCTGCGGCCAGATCCCAAATAGCTTATAACTTTCCAAGTGCCAGCAGCCTTCCTGAGAAGTGAGATACCAGGCTAACTCTCCTTTGGGACCAGCTCTTGGCTGCTCACAGCAGGATTTGGCAGCGCAGCCCATGGTGTTTGTGGTCCTCAGACTTAGGATGAGTGGTCTATGAGCACATTGTTGTGGACACATCCCAGGGAGCTAGTGGGATGGGTGCTGTGGGATACACGCAGCCATGGCAGTGACAGATGGATATGGTGGTGGAGGTCACGCACCTCTCTGTGCCCTTGGCCTGACAACTCAGGTCACACAGACAACACTCACACTGTCTTTTCTTGATAGCTACCATGTGGAGATCCACTGGTTGGGGTTTCCTTAGCCAGTTCTCTGGAATGTAACGGGAGAAGAACAGAACAGCTAATTGTTGCCTGAGGTGGGGAGAAGGTATGTTTGTTTTTGGCTTGGGTGAGGATGAAGTGATGGCTGTGTAAAGGCAGGTTTGTCCTGGTCCACAGTGGATTAGCAACTACACCAGCAAGACAGGGATGGAGGAGCTTGGCTGCTGCTGACTTTTATGATTTAGAGCAACGTGCTTTAAACAAATGTGCCTGCCATGTGGATACAGTAGAGTTCAAATGACCTGACAGATACATGCTCAGAAAAGCAGGTCACAGTTTCCTCCAGAAGCTGCAAGTGACACACAGATGTGACTACTACCATTCCTTCCTGGGAGACTGAATGAGCATTTATATGTGCAGTCAGGGACCTTTAGCCATGCTGTAACAAGTATTTTGTGTGGTCCAGTCACCTCCACACATGCGATAGGCCCAGTGTTCAATGCTGGACAGACTCTCCCTTTGGGACCAGTTCAGCAGTTGGTCGTTGTGGGAGGCCTAAAGCAATGGTCTTGGAGTTAACTCGTGAAGGCATGGAGAAGGTCTTCCTTTTTCTCTTGCAAGCCTAGGAAGACTGAACAGGGCACCCACATTTCTTTGCATCATTGAAAGATAGTAAGGAACCTTTTCCCCAACAGAAAAGTTTTTGGTGGAATTTCATGATCACAGTAGGTGGATATTAGCATGAATGATTCATAGATATTTCTGGCTGTGGATGCAAGCTGAAATACCAGGCTCACTGCATGTACCCATCCAATCTATGTGAAGTGTGGAGCAGAGGAGTTTAGCATTGAGAAGACTGAACTTAAAACATCTTGGCCAAATAGCTTGGCTTTTCCTTGATGTTACCTGAAAGACTAATTTAAATTAGAGACAATTTAAATTTTCTGTCCTAGACTGAAGAAGCAGGACTGCTTTCTGGAGATGAAAAGTGGCAGTGCTCCTTGGTACTACCATATTTTGTTCTTTGCTCAGAAGAACTGTTTTGCAGTGGTGAAGAGGATTCTGGTGTGAAACGTGCAGCACCAACAGTCAGGAAGCTGGTCAGGCATGTCTTGTGTCATTCCCCATTCAAAGTATATATTTTTGAAAACTATTGAGAGTTTAGACAGGACTTAGAAGTAATTAAACCATTTCCCTGGAAAATTTTGACCCTTCTGGAGAAGCATGGAAGCTGCAAGTATTTCAGGACATTGTCTGTGTAGTATTACTTAAAAATATAAGCTATTCACAGTTCTATGAGGAAAAGAGATGGAAAATATTTTGAAATTGCTGATGTAACATTTACAGAATTTTAGCCAGAACTAAATTTGTTTCAGTTTTCAGGTTGTGGAATTGTTTGGGAATTTCACTTTTCTAAAGACCATTTACTATTTTTAAATACCAATAATTTACACTTTTTGGCAGTAAAAGCCTTCTTTATTGTTGATGATATTGTACTCTCTTTGTGGTCTGCTAAAGCTTTAATGAGAGGAAGCTGAAGAAATATGAGATGGAATCACTTCTTAAATTCCCTCTCCCATCTTCGCTGTTCAGGCTTGCATGTACAGATGGGAAAGATAAGCTGTGCTTGATTTTTCTGGAGTGGCAGTTAAAGCACCAGAATGCTGACAAATTTCAGAAGTAAGCTAGTTAAAACTGGGATTTCTGTCCTCGGGGATATTGTGATACTTCAAATAAATAAATAAATAAATAAATCACTCTTATTCACAGGGGAAATTATACATTTTTCTTGCAGTCTGTGAAAATACTTTTAAGCCGAGTTTCTCTTAGTCTTCAGCAGCCTGTCGTGGACTTTCACAAAAAGCTGGAAGCCCTGGTGACCCTACTGTCGGGCAGTTAGCTGAAAGAACAATGTGGACTGGCATGTGCTCTCCGCCTCCTGAAATACTAGCTGCTCACAGTCAAACTTTCAGCACTGGGGTCAGGAGTGATCTACACACTCAAATGAGACAGCACGGCCCAAAGGCTGTGTGAGCTTTGGGATGAAGTGGTCATTCTCTTGAACACTCTTGAACATTCTCTTGAACAACACCAACCATGCAACTGATGGAATATTTGATGAGAAGGCATAGTAGCTTTTGCCAGTGAAGCTAAAGGTTGTTATTTCTCAAAGAGAGCTGCAGACAGTGATTTATGCTTCCTCCTTCTTATGGGGCCCAGATAACTCTTAGTGTGGCGGTGGTGGAAAGGGCTGGCTTTGTAGGACTCCTGTGAGCACCCTTTCATGGTGGTGAAGGGTGTAAATGCTCTGAGATTTCTAACATTCCCAATGAAGTTTCAGGGGTGTAGTCATAGGCTGTCATTTAAAATATGGGGGTGATATTCCCATTTTGCATTCTTTGGTGGTCTTTTTGTGGCCACTGATGTGGAGGAGACAGTTCTTCACTGTTCCATAGATCTTGGCATAATTTAGCTGTGGTACCTTGTGTGGGCACCTCTAATAGAAACGATCCATTCCCTTCCAGACTCTTCTTTCCAAATGCTACCCTCTTTATAAGGAAGGTAACCATGTACAGGCAGCAGCCAGAATCACCAAGAACTGTTATGTGTGCTGTAGCTTGTTTTACAGTCTTGTTTTGAAGCTGTTTGTGACATCTATTTTGTCTCTGAACCAAACATTTCGACACCCACCTTGTTTTTTTTTTTGTTTATGTAAATTATGGTATTTTGCAACTTAATTGCTATGGGTTTTATGCAACTGCATTAAGGACTGAGATAATTGTGGGCTTGTCCCCTTCCTATTTCTCAGTGCATTTTGAAATTAGAATTCTAAGTGCACATATTTAATTTTTTTTTTGGTAAATATGTTTAATGAAATTATGAATTAAGATGAAAGAAGCAGAGAAAATCTGGCTCCGCATCAATACAGAGCTGTTTCTAGCAACAAGCTTTGTCTTCAGAAGCCTTCTGGTAGTCTGGGCTGTTCTCATAGCAGTGATCCTGGAGAAATGCTCACAAGGAAAAGCCAGTTGCCAAGCTATGGCATTTGTTATCCTCAAGTGAACTGCCAACCTCTGTTAATGGCAGAATTTTGCTTCTTGCCATGGGTGCAGGATGTGCTCTGGGAATTGGGAGTTGAAATGTGGAGAGAAGGCTCCTACAACGGTGACCTGTGGGTAACCTACATGACCTACCCAAATCAGTGTCAGAACCATCTGTAGAGCTGGGCAAGGTGCTTTGATACAACATACAGGTTTATGTAAGAAGCTATGAACAATTGGAGCCATTTGGAAACATGGTGTTTAGGGCTAATGAGCATTTGGATGGTTGATACAGTTTAGTACAGGACAGCATCTTAGTTGTTGGTATGGGCAGCAGAAAGCTGAATCCCTAGTTAGGAAATATTCTGCAAGAAAAAAAAATATGCCACTGCATATTCTTGAGATGGAGCAGGTCCATCAGTTGTTATTTTCTGTGGCTCTTTGTCCAGATATTCATCTGGATATCTGGAAGTTCAGCAAGTTTGGTGAGCATAACTATTTTTCTTTCCACAAACAACAGCTGACCAAAGCTCTCTGCTGTGTTTTAGACATTCTTACGTGTTAACCTAACAGCTTGCTGCACATCTTTTGTCATTGGCTCTACAAAACTGTGAAAGCTGAATATTACTCATAGTGATCCAGTTCTGTGGTGGTTTTTTTTTTTTTTTTTTTTTTCCCACTATGCAGTATCTAGCCCTGCATTATGTAATATTAAATTAAATCCAGAAACGTGAAGAGCAGAAGTTGGGCTTGCCAACTTAGAAAACGTTCTTCTCATGTGGTAAAATATCTTTTTAATTTTTAATCCCCTCAGATACTCCTTTCCTGTTTTATCTTATTCTTCCCATTTTATCTTACTGGAAACAAAACATTGTTCTAAAACACTCTCTCACATAAACAAGAAAATAAACCTACACAACAAATCAAATCTACTCTCCTCCCCACCTCCCACCAAGAAATGGCAAAGGAAGCTGTTTTTCGACTCAGAAAACAGGATATTTCTGTATGTAGTTCAAGCTATATAAACTAAAAAACAAATGTTAGGTACAGGTCTGTAGCCAAGGTTTTACCTGAAAGTAAAAAGTTTTCCATATTCCAATGGTTTTCAGAATTATCTGCAGGATTCCCAGAGTTACAACAAAAATATCAGCCCCCAACACTCTAAAGTGTGTGGACTGTGAGGCTATCTAGTTTGTAATGGTATTTGTTTAAGGGCTATTCAATATATAAGACAAATCTGAGAGGTAGGAAAATTAATACACATACTGATGCACAAGCCTTAATAAGTGGGTCTGAGCTCTTAGGCCCATGAAGGACAGGTCTTTGCAAGAGCCAGACATAGTCTTTGAGATCTTCAACTAGAACCTTGCAATTAATAACAAAAGAGGTAACAAGGCTATCTTGGGTCTCCTGGGAATGAAGAAATTTGTTATGAGATGTTTAAGGGGGGCTGTGGGACAGTGCAACACTATATGTGCTAAGGGGATTAGGGGAGTGTATGGGAATCTTTCTTTACTTTTTCTCCATGCTTGTGGTCTTGCTACCCTTTCCTGGATACATCATAGTTAATGAGACAAAACCTCAACATTCTCTCGTTTTTTCTTTTGGCTTCTTGCACATTTATAGATTTGTGAGTGACATATCTGTGCTCATTATACTTGCTGCTCGAGTGTCTAGATCAGAAACAAAGGTTATTCTTGCCTGGGCAAAGGGCAGTTCAGACCTGTTCAGAATGGCCATCCAGTTAGTGTAATGTCAATTAGAGTGGTGAGCAGAATACATTTTTGCTTGTGGTGACAGATTCACAGATAACAACAGTAGACAGGAGAAGTGAGCCCTGCCATCATGCAGCACTTACAGGACCACCAGGTGATCAGGCCCAGTCAGCGTCGGTTTTTGAATGGCAGGTTCTACTTGACTCACCTGATCTCCTTCTGTGACCTGCTTTAGTGGATGAGGGAAAGGCTGTGGTGTTGTCTACCTAGACTTTAGCAAAGCTTTTGACACCATTTCCCACAACATTCTCCTCAAGAAACTGGCTGCTCAAGGTTTGGAAGGGTGTATGCTTAACTGAGTAAGAAACTGTCTGGGTGGCCAGGCGCAGAAAGTTGTGCTGAATCACAACTGGTGGCCATTCACAAGTGGTGTCCCCCAGGGTTCAGTACTGGGGCCTGTTCTCTTTATATTTATCAATGATCTGCATGAGGACATCAAGTGTACCCTCTGTAGGCTTGCAGGCAACACCAAGTTAGGCATGAGTGTTGATCTGCTCTAGGGTAGGAGGGCTCTGCAGAAGGATCTGGATAAGCTGTACCAATGGGCTGGGGCCAACTGTATGAGGTTCCACAACGCTCAGTTCTGGGTCCTGCACCCGGTGCACAACAACCCCAAGCAGCACTACACGGGTGGGGAGGAGTGGCTGGAAAGCTGACTGGCAGAAGGAGACTTAGTAGTATTGGTCAATAGCCAGCTGAAAATGGGCCAATGGTGTGCTCAGGTGGCCAAAAAGACCAACAGCAGCCTGGCTTGTATCAGGAATAGTGTGGCCAGCAGGACCAGGGAGGTGATTGTCCCCATGTACTCTGCTCTGGTGAGGCTGCACCTCGAGTACTTTGTTCAGTTTTGGGCCCCTCACTACAAGAAGGACATCGAGGCCGTTGAGTGTGTCCAGAGAAGGGCTACGAAGCTGGTGAAGGGTTTAGAAAACAAGTCTTAAGAGGAGTGGCTGAGGGAGCTGGGGTTGTTTAGCCTGGAGAAGGGAGGGTCAGGGAAGATCTTATTGCTCTCTGCAGCTACCTCAAACAAGGCTGTAGTGAGGTGTGAGTCAATCTCTCCTCCCAAGCAACAAGTGGTAGGAGAAGAGGGAATGGTTTCAAGTTGCAGCAGGGGAGGCTTAGGTTGGATATTAGGAAGAATTTCTTCACTGAAAGTGTTGTGAAGCATTGGAACAGGGTGTCCGGGGAAGTAGTTAAATCACTATCCCTGGAGATATTTAAAAGATGTGTAGATGTGTTGCTTAGGGACATGGTTTAGTGGTAGACTTGTCACTGCTAGGTTAATGGTTGGACTTGATGATCTTAGAGGTCTTTTCCAATCTAAATGATTCTATGATTTTATTGTTCTTACTGATATTTATTGAATTTTCTCTGCCACCCTTCAGGATCTGAATTTCAGGACCAAATAGACCATCCATAAGGAAGCTTTTAAGCATGGCCTTGAATGTCGCTGTTTGTTGAGGGCACAGGTTTTCTGGCTTTTTGCCTAGGTGTGTATTTGACAGGTTGTTCTCTTCTCTGCCCATATAACTGCCTTCTCAATGTTCTCTAGAGAGATACAGTGGAAGATGAGCTTGGATTTGCAACCTAACTATCTGTATTAGTTTTATGAGGTAAGAATACAACTGAGTCTGGCTGATGAAGGAGGATGGCGGGAGCAAGGAAATACTGTGTTTGTAGTAAGAATGGACCATGAGATCTGAATGCACAAAAAAGGGAATTCAAGGCAGGAGTGGTGAAGGACTTCAGCATGCTGGCTGAAGGACTGAAAAGTACAAGGCTGCATTGCTCTCTTTTCTAGATTTTAGTGGATGTACACTCCTAAATCACCATCCAGCTCCTGCAGGCTGCAGTGTTCTGCAGTTCTTGGCAGAGCAAAACAGTTGTATCAGAGGCAGTCAGAGAAGATGACTAAATTTCTGAGTAAATCAGTCAAGCAGCATTAGGAGCCATCCATATTTCATATGAGGTTCAGTCTCTAATGAGTTTGACACATAGTGTATGTGATCTTTTCCTTAAGGATGAATAACATGACAAGGAAGTGTATTCCATAGCAGCATTCTTCACAGGGGAGCTGGCCCATTTTGGGTGAAGTCCACTGTGGGTCCTGACACTAGGTATCCCAAGTGACAAGGGAGTGAAGGTCACCATGAAGCAAGGGGCCTTTGTAAAGCACATGCAAAACTCCCATTTGCACAGCAGGATGGGTTAATGAAATGAGACACTTGCTTCACAAACCAAGGGAGAAATATCTGTCCTCCTCTGTGTTGGGGAAACTGAAGGGTTGCTGGGAACAGCGAGTCAGGTCTCTGGAAAGACAAACATATTTTGTGTCTGTAATATCTAGCTTTTTCCTCTCAGCTATGCTCCTGAGACATGGTGAGCTGCAGTACTGTGAAGAAGCAGAGGTAGCATTTGTGCTGAATCAGAGCTATCTTTGAGAATGAATATAGTGACAGTTTCAGGCATGCCCCATGCTGTGCCCACCTGACAGATCCAGCCGAAGCGCTCTGCAGTTGCAGTGATTTTTAGCTTGCAAAAGGGTTGGTCACTGCATACTCTTTCTGAACGTTCTGGGTGTTTCTCAGGAAAGATATTTTTCATTTGCCTCTGGATAGTTTTATAGTAGGAACCGAACAACCACTTCGGATCTCTCCAAAATATAATTATCCAGTTGTCCTAATTAGTTTCAAAATATGCATTATGTCTGCCTTGATCACTGGGGTCTCATTATAGTAACGCATCAAGAAGTTTTCTTTATACATAATTCTCAATTTTCTCAGTTGTTTGTAGTTGGGGCAATGCCAGTGGCAGAGCTGTGAAAAACAAATGAGGCTGTAAAGGGGAAAGTAGACTCCTACAGGGACCAACTTTATTTTTTTAATTTTGATCAAGTGTTGATACAATTGTACACTTGCTGTATTGGTTTAATAACATAAATACTTTTGTATTTATAAAATTGTTAGTAAATTCAGAGGACAAGTAGAGTATAAAACCCTCTGGAAATGCTATATTCTTGGGAAAAAGAAGAAAGTAGGCATTTGTTTTCACTTTATTACCTGGTTTACTGACATCTCTCAATCATCTTGTTATCATCAGGAGCTGCCTGATTTGTTGAACTGCCAATCTGAAGACCTGAGAAGAAGTAGTGTATGAATAAATCATCGATAAACCAGTGGAAAACTCACCAGATAAAATAGCATAGAATCATTTAGGTTAGAAAAGACCTCCAAGATCATCAAGTCCACAGAACCTGAAATTTCTTGTCTGAAATCAGATGAAGAATTGGTAAGATTT
Source organism: Cygnus olor (assembly GCF_009769625.2). NCBI lineage: Eukaryota > Metazoa > Chordata > Aves > Anseriformes > Anatidae > Cygnus > Cygnus olor. The sequence goes on from NC_049198.1 coordinate 52,545,853, forward strand.
GAGGGAATTTGCATGTGCATCTACTATTGAAAAAGAGATTTGATCCAAAATAATGTATGACTTGTGGAAACTTCTGCACCAAATCCACATCTGCAGCTCTTGGTTACAGCTATTTTGCATTCAGAGCCTGGTACCTGTTCTCAGGTAATGTGTTATTTTTGGCACTTCACCACTTCTGTCACTTTATATTGCATCAGTTAGGCAACCTGAAGCAATTATACAATGTAATCAAGCACAAAAATTTAACACTTGACTGATAATTTTAATATGGGGAACCCACTCTGCTTTCTGATAGCTTCATTTGATTTGAACTCCTTTGAATAATAATGTGGTAAAACACAGGTCTCTAGGCTAGCTTGTTGATTTGAAAAGCCAGTATGAAAAGTGGCAGTACATATCTAATTCTCCCAATAATTTATATTCAAATGCTTTTAAATAGTTCTTTGTGTTTTGTGGTGAGTGAGTAAAAAATGCTTGTGTTTTGCTCATTGAGACTGATTCTTGGCAATAAAACCATGATTTTAAATTCAAAAGAATCCAGAGAAAATGAATTTTCACTTACATTCTAAAGAAATACACTAAACTAAGCAGTGACTTCTCCTTTTTGATTCCCAATTTGAGCCCTATTACTGCTTAAAGGGCTTGTTGTGTTTATTCTTGTGCCTAAGCTCAAAGGCAGGGGAAGACTTGTGCTTGTCTTGTCATCAGCATCTTCCCTCTCTAAAGTTTTGAGCTGCCATCAGCCACTGTTGAATTCAAAAGGTATGACCAACATGCCATGACTATGGATTGTCTTAGGAGACGGTTTCCCTGATGTGGTAGAGTGGACATGTTTCCTGGGAATGCAGAGTTGCCTGTTGTGCAGCTGGATCAGTGAAGGACAAGGTCTCAGCTGCTGCCTTTGGGCCTTTACCTTTTGTTGTTCACTTTATTTGCCTTTCCTCTTTCTATTTTTCTTCCAAAAAAGTGTGTCTAGGTTTGAATCTTTCTTCAGCATCCTCTTTGCACAAGGCTTCATCAAGCCTCCTACCTGTGAGTAGTGGAGAGGAGGTTTCTATGTCTGGTCTAGGTACAAGGTAATGTCTCACTGGCTTCAGGCACATAGCTGGAGAAAGGATGAAAGGGATCTGGTCATACAAAGTTTTTTTTCTTGGAAAAATAAGGCTTTGGGGTTAGCTGAACTGCCACCTTGGACTTCCAGAGGGCAGACTTGGGCCTCTTGGTAAACTGTTGCTTAGGGACATGGTTTAGTGGTAGACTTGTCACTGCTAGGTTAGTGGTTGGACTTGATTGATGATCTTAGAGGTCTTTTCCAACCTAACTGATTCTATGATTTTGTGCCTGCAGTTTCCAGATCAGGGCATGCTGCGGGGAGACCAGTTTGTCTGCAGTGGGTAAGTGCATCCCTGTAAGAAACATCAGGCTTCAGAAGGCATAGTCATCATTAGTGTTAAAATATTACTCCTTTACCATTCACAGTCCAAGCAAGATGTTATGCAGCCAAAGTATCTGCATGAATTTAACTTGTGAGAAGCTAGAAAAAATCATGATGCTAAGAGATTAAGTTTTAGCTGATGCTGAACAATAGTCTTGCTTTATTTTCTGTACACAGACATCCAGATCATCCATGTTTGGTTGGGTGCTCTTGCCTACAGAGTCATGAGTACTCCCTTTGGGTACTCATCTTTTATATTTTCACCTGAAGTTCTGTGGCATGGATATGTTTGGAGACAGTTTCAAACAGGGGGCTTGTGTGACCCTGGTAAACAGTTTTTACATCCAAACAGGATTACCCCTGATCTGGTATTACAACTGCTGGAATAAACATCTCCTAGAACACAGGGCATTTCGTATGCATGGATAGGAAGTGTTCTGATTACCCCATTTTAATGAGTGTAGTGCAGACAAGTTTGATTAGCCTGGGACAAGTCCTGATCAGAATGTTAGCAGCTTAACTTGCTTCAATCATTGTGGTATCGGTATCCAACACCCTTTCAGACCCACTAATCTCCATTATAAATGTTAGTTCCTAGGAAACAAATGAGAAGGAAAAAAAAGATAAACCCAATAAACTTATTGCAGGGAGAGGAGATGAGATAAGAATCAGTTTATACTTCTTCATTTAATTCAGTCTTCTGTAAAAGTTATTTCAATTTAAATGAAGTTTATTTCTACTTAAATGTCGATTACACCAAACAGTTCTACTTTTCTCAACCTTTAGTTGTATTTCACTTTGCAGACTTCAAGTTGACCAAGTTGTGGTCTGTTGACCAAAAATACTCTGACAAACTTTGAAGAGTCCATCATAAATCTTAAGTTCACCGTGACTGAAAATACAGTGGGACTAATAACACTCTTGTGTTGATTGTTTCCTTTCCTGGAATAAATGGTACCATTTCTTGCAGAGCTCTGTGGGGTTTTAATAATGTGGACATTACACTGAAGTGGAAATGTGACAGTGAAGTGGCCCTGATTGCAAGCAGGTATACAAAAGCAAAGGGTCTAGAGGAACTGAAAAACAAGGAACAAAATGAAAAATGTTAGGGCAGGTGAAAATTTCTCAATGCTTTTAAGACGCTGATGGGAAAATAAAAACAAACAAAACACCTTAAAGAGCACAAAACAACTCTGTACATTCTAAATCAAAAGGCATGTGACCTGCACTAAATAAATGTGCACTAATTGAACTCTGTATTCACCAGTGCTGCAATACCAGCACTTCAGATGCAAGCAGCTGAGAGGGGGCTGGGAATTAGCACCCAGGGGCTTTCCACTGACTTACTGCTGACCTGGGAAAGCTCCCTGCTTATCCCTTATCCTACCTTTAGAGAAAGTGGGAAATTGTGACTGCAGACAACTTGGGATGGGTGTGCAGGGTTCAATTTCCTCAGGAAAGCAACAGGCACGAACAACTACTGAGCAAGTCACTCAGCAGACAATACTGATGCAAGTGATAATTCCATATCTAGACCATGATGGATAGGATGAAGGGGCCTGTTTTGGGTAACAAAGAGGAGAAATGGTTCTTAATGAAGACGAGATAAGCAAGAGCTGGGGAAGAGATGAAGTGTGCCTATATTTTCTGAAATCTGTTCTGATCCTGAAGCTAGCTCAGTGCTGAACTGAGTGATGCAAACCTGCTTTTAGTCTTTTTGCTTTCAGAAAATGAGAGCTGGCTCACTGCCTCCAAGAAGTAAATGTGTTTCTCCAAAGGGACTGAGTAAGGTCTTTGTCTGCAGAGAGTTCTGCAGGTGGATCTTCTACTGGTATAAGCAAGGGGAGAATATTTATCAGAGCTTTTTTGCAGGGGGCATTGCCTCAGATGTTTGATGCCTCCACAATCTCTTTTAATCTCTGTCCTGGATCAAGAGTATTTTTCAGTGAGGCCCATTTCGCTGAGCTATGCTTAGGGCAGTTGTAAAATATAATGACTTCCACATGATCATTCTGTAAAACACACACAACAAACAAGCCCTGTGGATCATGCCTCCTGTGATTGTTCTCTGAGGCTGATCTGTCAGTGTCTCTTGTGCTTCAGGTGAACCTACACAGAAAATATTGGAGATTTTATTTTACTCCACAGTGCAGTTATTTCCACAGATTACACAGATCCCTTGCAGGGCAGAAATTTGTGCTTCTTGTTATTCTGAGGTGCCCAAAGAAGCTTTTCTGATGGACTGCTGGGTTATGTATTAATCCTGAAGGATCTATTTCTAGGTAAAGCAAAAGCAGAAGGAGCAGGTAAATGATTTCTCTTCTGTGGGGTTCTAGATAGAGATCACATGGTGGGAAAACATCCTCAGATCTGTGCTTGGAACAGTACACAAAGGCGCACAAGCTAACTTCACCCAGCTTAACAATATACCATCTGACTCTGAAATAAGATGTACTCTTCAGCTAACAAATCTGTACTGATGTGGCTGAATGGTTTCTGAACCACTAGAGGTGGCTTTCATCTTGTCATCTTGAACACAAGGCTGAGGGCAGTTTTTCCCTGCTTCCAGCTGACTATTTAGACAGACTATGCAGGGGAAGAGTTAAAAGTTGAGCTTGTGAAAGAAAGTCCCTGCGCCTGTGCAGAGATAGGAAAAGGCAGAATATAGCTTCTCTGTTTCATTTCTCCAGTATCCACATATCCCTCTTAGACCACAAGTACAAAGCACAAAGTTATCTGTTCACCGTGTCTGCTTGTCTGAATGTGCTCATGTGAATGGCATTTTTGGCAATTGCTCTGTTGGATGGGCAGACAGATGGATGCTCCTGTTGCTGATTGACAAGAATGAATGTTCATGAACAGCAAGCAAGCTGAAATGGTCTTTGCAATATCTGTGAACCTAAGCCCTGGAAGAAAGACATGTTCTGGTTCTTGTTGTGACAAATAGGAACTTCTTTAAGTGGTATTTTAATCTGGACTAATTAACAGATAGCAGATGTCCAGGGTTGTGACACTTTCTGTTCAAAGTTACTGGTGCGATTTGGTGCTATTAGTGTCTAAGCTTAGACGCTGAAAACTGCCCTAAAATGCTAGATAGATCCCTGGCTACGACATGAACCTGTGCAATTCACTGGTTTCTAAACACAACTCATGTTCTATTGGTGATGGCAACTGAGTTATGTGTTTCCTAGGTGGAGTTTTGAGGATTTGGGTTACCATTAATACATTCAGACAAAGCATAGGCAACACTCGCAAGTTGAAGGGTCTTGTTTCAAATAGTACAGGTTAAGCACACACCACTTCTGATTCAGGATGTGCAGCTCCAGGTTGAACTTTCTACCAAGGCAGGAATGACATAAGGAAGGTGGGATCGGGATGAGTGAAGGAGTTGTTCAGTGTGAGGAGTACTAGGGACAGTCAATCAATTGCAGGAAAGAGAACCTGGAGGAGGAGGGAAGAATGGTGAAGACAGCTGGAGAAACCAGCAGACTGGGTATGAGAGGAGACCCTGAGGCTAGAAAAGGAAGAGGCTGATGGAGACTTCACAAGTACTGCTTGAGAACACATCCTATCAGGTGGGAACCAAAGTGAATGAAGGTACTGGAAAGCAAGCCAAGTTGTGGAGGAAACTGATACAAGAAAGATATGCACTGGGAACACTGGGAGAGGCCCGTTGAGCAGACTGAAGCTGTCTGCAGGATTGAGGAACATGTATGAGTGCCAAAAGAGAGCAGGAAACCACTTTTGATACAATAAAACGAAGGAATGAAGGCAGGGTGAGAGAATGGAGTTGTTGCAGCAAGAAGGGGCTTGCTGAGGAAAAATGCAGTGCAAGGCATACAGGCAGCATCTGTGTCCGTGCCCTCCTCTTGAGAAGCTGTTACAAAAGACAGAGAGACCCGTGGAGTCTTGAGCACAGCAGGAACAAATGAGGAATGCTTTTGCATATGAGTCTGAAGACTCTGGAGGCAAATCTCTGGTGAAAGGGACTAATGTGGTTCTGGCTGTTCATGTAAGATTGTGGCAATGTTGGAAGGTAAAGAAAAGGGGTGCGGTATTAAAACCTCCACCAAACGCTGTATCTTCTGCCAAAGGTTACCATAAAACATCCATGCTGCACTGTTATTCTAAGAGTTCATGAAAGACAGGAGAATGTTGCCCTGCTCTACTGTGTCCATAATGGCTCTGCTCTGTTTGACATGACACCATACTTTTGGGAAACTGCATTTTGGATGACGCGTTGGCAGATCTGCTTTGTGGATCAGATCAAATATCTTGCTATAATGCTGTCTATGAGAGTGAGTCAAAGTAAAACAGAAATCTCCCCTGGAGCAGAAGGGCAAAAACTCACTCAGTCATGATTCTCATATTTTTGCGAAAAAGGGGCCTTACAATACTTCTGACTTTTTGTTAAGTAAGCAAGATGTGTCAGAAAATTTAACACGGGAGTAAACTATCTTGTGGATGCCAAGTGTTTGTAATGACATAAAATTTGCAATTTGAAATTTAAAATTGCTTTTTGATCTTTCTGTGTTTGGACTTCTTTTCAGTGTGAGGCAGAATTCACCAAGCTCTGGATTGTGTTCCCACTACCAAGAAACATGACCTGGCTTATGGCTGTTGCAAGTGATGTTAGTTATCATAGAATCATAGAATCAAAGAATATCCTGAGTTGGAAGGGATCCATAAGGATCATCGAGTCCAAATCCTGGCTCCACACAAGTCTACCCAAAAATTCAGACCATAAAAAAAAACAAACCAAACCAAACCAAAACAACAACAACAAAAAACAAACAAACAAACCATAGTTAAAACTTTAAAAGCAAAGCAAACAAAGCAAAAACAGAAACAAAGAAAAAAAACAAAACACCTTAAGATTTTCTCAAAGTGCAAATTAGGCACAATATTTATGTTCAGACCCCACCTAAACTCAGTTTGTAAAGAAGACAAACCATAAATTGTTAGTTAAATGACCCAAGGAAATGTTCCCTCCCCACAGAAGAGTTAGATATTTTTTTCAGATGCAGAAATGTGTTCTTTTCTAAAAAAACACACACTTATTTTTTCTTGATTCTATTTGATACCATTTCTGACACCTCAGGGATGCTAATAACACTTCCAAATTTAGTGATTCGGTGAATTTAAGTAGCATGCTGTTGACCCTCATCCTCCAGCTCATCAATAAAATGTTGGAAAATATCTGACCTACAGCCCAGTTCTTTTTAAAAATATTGTCACCTGCCTTAATTCACTGCTATTTAGCACTGCCCTTTATATGCTAATAGTACTTCGTGCAGATGAAATGTATGCAGCACTGTTCACAACTACGAAAATCTGAGTTAGCATTTTTGGGTAAGATAATTACAGGTTTTGCTTCCAAAACCAGGAAGAAACTTCACCATTTGAGTCCACCTATGCAGAGAATACATTAGAGCTCGTGAGTATAACTAACATCTGATACAGATTCAAGTAGCTGCTATATAGCTATTACTGGGTTAGCTATTGTATTTAACTATATAGGTGTTACTGAACCATAGCTAACTCTGTTAGCAAAGTAGAGTTGACAATGGTTTATTTTTTCAAATTTCAGAGTGTATGGAATTAGAAAAAATATAGCTGATCTTGTACTGGGCTTACATGGCAAGGGTTTGGTAGCAAGGGGGCTGCAGGGGTGGTCTCTGTGAGCAGAGCCCAGCAGCTGCCCCACATCAGATCAGAGCCAGCTCCACCTGGCTCCAAAAGGGACCTGCTGCTGGCCAGAGCCAAGACAGTGAGCAATGCTGGCTGGGCTGCAGGGAGAGCAGATTTAAGACAGGGAAAGAACTGCTGTGCAGCAGCAGCTGGGAGAGAGGAATGAGAAACAGCTCTGCAGACTCCAAGAAGGAAGGCAGGAGGTGCTCCAGGCGCCGGAGCAGAATGACAGAATCATAGAATATCTGAGTTGGAAGGGACCCACAAGGATCATCGAATCCAACTCCTGGGTCCTCGAAGGACCATCCAAAAAATTAGACCATGTGTCTGAGAGCTTTGTCCAAATGCTTCTGGAACTCTGGCAGGCTTGGTGCTGTAACCATGGAGATTCTATTTGTGATATCCAGCCTGAACCTCCTCTGTCGCAGCATCAAGCCCCAGATCCCTTTATGTGTACGTACAGTCTGTACGTATAGCCAGGGTTGCCCCTTCCCAGGTACCTAATCTGACACTTGCTGTTGCTAAACTTCATATTGTTGGTGATAGCGCAGCTCTCTCATTTGTAAAGATCTCTCTGCAAGGCCTCACCACCCTTGACGGAGTCAACAACTCCATGCAATTTAGTATCATCTGCGAGCTTGCTTAGAAAACCTTCAACTCCTTCATCCATATCATTTATGAAAACATCGAAGAGGACTGGTCCTAAAATGGAGCCTTGGGGAACCCCAGCAGCCCACGGGTCCCACACGGAGCAGATCTCCACGCTGCAGCCCCCCTGTGAAGGAGCCCCCGCTGGAGCAGGTGGATGTGGCCTGGAGGAGGCTGCGGCCCATGGAGAGCCCCCGCAGGAGCAGGCCCCGGGCCGGAGCTGCAGCCCGTGGAGAGGAGCCCACGCAGCAGGAGCAGGGGGTCTGGGGGGAGCTGCCGCCCACCCGTGGGGGACCCGTGCTGGAGCAGTTTGCTCCTGGGGGATGGATGGACCCCGTGGTATGGAGCCATGTGGGAGCAGGTCTTGAAGAGCTGCTGCCCGCGGGCAGCCCCCACAGGATCAGCTTTTAGTTTTCTGTCTCCGTATGAGTCTGTTTTGCCCATGATGGTAACTGGTGGGTGATCTCCCTGTCCTTATCTCAGTCCATGAGCATTTTCATCATTTTTTCTCCCTCTGTTCATTTGAAGAGGGGGAATGAGAGCATGGTGGTTCTATAAACTTGGTGTTGGAGTCTTTGTGGCTCAGACCTCTAATACAGTGTTTCTGCCATTAAGGGTTGTGGTGATATATCATTGTTCCCTAGTGAGACCCTGGGTCCCACGCAAGTAATCAGTTCGTGGTCATGTATCTTCTCAGCTCATTTTTCTGAGATTGAACTGACAACAGCTTTTGACTTGTGGGTTGGGATTTCCTTTGCAAAAACTGGGATGGGTTTCACTAAGATTGGAAGATTGATGCTGAAGACTTGCCTGGGAATGGTTGAAGTTCTGTACTGCAGCCAGACACTGGGGTTCTAATAGGAGAATTGTGGGGTTTTGTGGGCTCAAACTAAGTTGTATGAAAACAAATTAACACACAAACGAGTAACTGTTAGTGAAGTCTATGATCTCCTTTGGAACCTTTGGGAGTGAGATTCCAGACAGGTTGTCCCATAGGGAAAGTGTGAGTGACCTGACAGTCTTTTGCCATTCCAAACACCAGAATTGCTCCCATTTGACTTCCCCCATAAAATCCTCTTTGCTCTCTTCAAACATCATGATAGCTTCACAGGCTTCACAGTAACTTTGTTTCACATGGCTGTATTCAGTATGTCATTGCTTCACATGCCTGCAAAACTTGCCTTGGTAAATGCAAATTTTTATGAGCAGCTCATAATCCAGCTTCCCAACCAACCATTTGTATTTACTGCTGATTTGGCAGTATGTAAGGCTGCTCTGTGGCATGGATCCTCTATATGGGTTTTGCAGCTGGAGAGGGCACTGTGAATCAGAGAGTACATTTTCTTTCATTCAGATGTAATGATTGCAGAGATTGTGAAACAGGAAGAGACAGCAAATAGCTCAGGTATCAGTATTCCGCTGCTTAAGTGGAAAAATCCTGTCCTATTGTCCATTTGGTAGGTAACAGTGGATGACAACAAGAAGGCTCTAAGGCCATTCAAGCATGGGGAGAAAGGTTCTTTTCCAGTATTTGCGCAGAGTCCTAATTCCTAGTCCTACATGGGTGGGGAGCCATGTGCAAGAGTATTGCCTAGCTGCCCCATCTCCTTCATGGATAAAGGCATACCTAACCCTCACAGGTTTAGAGACAAGGAGCAATACCTGTGATAGCTCTTGTATCTTTGCATTACAGCCTTGGCACTAAAAATAGTATAGCTGTATACTTCAGGTTTGGTGCAACTGGCCTGGTGCTCCTTAGCTGATCATAATTCTGGAGATGGTTTTTGCAAGAGAAGCTCAGGTATTTTTTGCAACAGTGCGTTATGTAGTAGAGATGTAACATAAGCAAGTTTAGAAAGTGCAAGTTTTTTTTTTTTTTTCCTTTGAGGATGGCCATGTCTCAGCACAGGCGAAGGCTGTTGTTATCTGTGGTTTGTTCTGAGGTACCTGTCACAACAGGTTACATGCCATTCAAATCATTCCTGGCCACCAGCTTGTCTAATTCATGTGCTCATCTTTGCAAAAGATGTGACTGCTGTTCAAATGGAGACCTGATCAATTGGCAGGGATGTTTCACTGTTCAGACAAAGCACGTTCAAGCTCTCTAGGGTGAGGTGGAGGTATGGCCTTCTCAAAATGGGAGAGCTGTTCTTCCTCATTTTTTTCCAGTCACAGCTTCCTTTTAGCCTTCAGTGAAGCAGTAGTATGGGAGCAGTGCTTTAGATTTGTGAGCACTTGATGTAACCATCTGGCTTGTGGGAACAGAGTTGGACCTGCAGTTTTGTTCCTCCCTTGCATCCCCATGGAGCTGCAGGGTGGGGAGCAGGTGGGACATCTTGCACAGCTCACTCCACATTCCTTCTATGAGTGACACTTTCCAAGTGTGGTTGATGGCTAACTTTTCCTGACAGGGCACTAACAGAAACAGTTATCCAAAGTCCTGGAGGGAGATTTGTCATGCTTTTTTATTTTTTTTAATTATTTTTTTTAATACCAGTCAGTTTTAAGCTTGGCAGCCCCAGAACAGTCTGCAGCCAGAACGAATACTGCTGGTGATTCTTGGCTTAAAGCAGGCGTGGATGCGCTATGCAACTTGCCATCAATCAGCCAGCAGCCACATTGGCATCTTTACCCATGCAGAGAGGAGGAGGATTGTGCCCATGACTCTGAATATAGATATCCAGGGGAGGGAAAGATAGGAAACTGTGAATATCTGCTTCTAATTTGAAGATTAATTTAGACAAGTGCAGGTGTGGGAAACTAATCACTAACCCAGGGATGAACACTATTTAATATTCATTCCTTTGTCTTCAGGAGCTACCCACATGCTCTCTGCAACAAGAATCTGGAGTGAGAGCTTTTGTGGGAGCAATTTCTGAAGGAGGCTAGTGTGCTTGGACAGAACAGGGCTTGAAACTAAAATGAGGCTTGATGAAACAAACTCCCCTCTGGTCTGTCAGAGCTTGTCTAGCTGTGGCACGATAACTGAAGCCATTAAGTCAGAAATTTGATCTCTGGCCCTCTGGAAGGGGAGCAGGCTATCTGGTGCCAGCTGACCAATAATCTTGCTGGCAGAATAGCTCCGGTGTCCAGTCCTAGCCCTGAGCTCTGAGCCATAATGTCTAGCTGGTCTGATGCTCCAGGGGCTGTGTATAGCACTCGGTACCCCTTGCTTGCTTCCCTTCAGATTCCAGAGCAGGGATTTATGTCACTGCCTTGCCTGCCAGCTGAGTGCTGAGGACATTGGCTGCCTTTTTGTTGTTGTTGTTCGTTTGTTTTCCTAAGGTGTTATACAAAGACCAGGGAGGGAGCAGAAGCCAGCTTTGCTCCTCACTGTGCCAGCAAGGGGTAAGGAGGTGTACGGACACCTGGGCTTTTCCCTGTCAATTTATCTTCGGCAACTGGTTGGGGCTGTGGAAAAGGATGGGATGAACATGTAGGAGATGACACAATTTCCCCTATTAAGCAGGAGAAGAGGAGGGAGATCTCATTGACATGTCCTTAGAGTATGCTCTTCTCACATGTTGTTTCCTGGGACAAAAGGAAGAAGTAGCGGAGACTATGACTGAATTCACAGGCAGCAACTGACATGCCACTTGTTGGCTTGTGCTAGAAACTGTGTTGCTGCCGCTTCTTTGCTGCTCTACTTGTGTCAGATGAAATAACGTACATCCTACAGCCTCTATTTTGCACTGTACAGGGATCCAGAATCTCTGCTTCCGTTTTAACTGCTAGGAGGCTTTCTTTATTATGGGCCACTGAGTGTCCCAAATGAAGAGGATATTAGCCTACTACTCCTCTCTGAATAACTCTTCCCCATGCCGCTCTGCCTTCCTTATACTTTATTTAGTGTTTAGTCAAGATTTTGGTTTGAAAGGTGTTATATATATTTATGTGGGAGCTAGAGTTTGAAACACTTCTTTGTTCTTATGGGTGGGAAGCATCTGTGATCCTCAAAAAGGCAGTCGTGCTTGCCTGCTGCTGCACCTGCATTATTACTATTAATAATAGATACATGACATTTAAACAGAGGCTTTTCATGTGCAAAGCAGTTCACAAACAATTTCAAACTCCCCCAGAAAACCTATGTTAAAGGGTATAAATGTTGTATGGGTGGGTACTTGAAAGACAAAAGATGATAACGTGAACCTTGCTACCAAGGTTCTGTGCTGTGCGCATAATTATTATTTATTAATTGTTGGCAAGTCCCTAAAAGTTCCTATTAAGATGAGGATCCTATTGAGCTAGATTAAAAACTGCTCCCTCCTCTGAAAAACCTCAACCTAAAGGGATGGGAAAGAGATTAGGAGATGAGAGAGAATACTCTCCCAAGAGAGTAGGAGAGCAGATCAGGAACAGAAATTAGGCCTCTAGGTGAAGCTGAACACTGTACGAGATATCTTCTTCCTCTGTATCTCAAGTGTTCTTATTATGTTGTTTCAAAGCAATCACTGGACTACCTGTACCATTTGATTCCCGCAATAAATTACAGGTTCACCCTTGCTGAAATATTTTGCCAAACTGATGAAACATTTTGGGTGTGTAGAGCGCTCTTTGCCTCACCTGGACAATGTGGTCTTCTGGCCATCTCACTGGACCAGGGCAACTTCTGAGGCTCAAGAGTTACAGGATATATTTTAAAGGTCTGAAGTCTGATCATTCAACAGAAGAAAGATAACCGGCGGTTCTCCCCCCACACCACCACTTTTTTTTTCTCTCCTCTTTTTTTTTTTTTTTTTTTTTTTCCCATCATATCTGACTACAGAGGATGCAGTAGAGTATATTCTCCAGACTAAACTTCAAAGGAAAAGTGAGAAATGGCTTTGGGCTGCCTGGCTTCACTATTTTTCTCTCCACCTCCATTTTCTCTCTCTCCTCTCAATGGTACCTGAGCTGTAGATGATGCATCATTATGATGATCACATTGATTTGGATTTAGGATTGCAGGCATGTGATCAGACACCTCTTGGATAAAAGCTGTTCTGCATCTCCCTCGGGTGCAGGTACAGAGGGCTTGCATCTGCTGACAAAACATTGCTGCATCTGTCCTCTACTTGACAGAGGCTGTGCTGCCAACACAGGTTGCACCCAGCTAAGTTTCTAGTTAATTTAATCATCTTTAGGAGTGCATGTGGGAATAGCAATCTAACACAGAGCTCCAAATTTATACCCAAGCAATCTGCTGACACACAGCCATGCTGGCAGAGGCAGAAGGTCAGATCTGAACCTGCAAGGGTTAAACAGTAGGGGTTGCCCAGCAAAGGTGAGTTAGAGCTGTTAACAACAAAGAAGAGTAAATGGGCTTGATCAGCAGTCAATGCCAAATGCTTTTGAATCAATTGGACACTTTCCTGTGCCAGGCCAGGGACTGAAATCAAAATATGTGTGACTGACATGGGATGGGAAAGTGTGATCATTCAATTCACCATCATTCATCACCATCATTCATCATTCAATTCCACCCCCCTGGCCCTGGGCAGGGACACCTCCCACCAGACCAGGTTGCCCAAAGCCCCATCCAGCCTGGCCTTGAACACCCCCAGGGATGGGGCATCCACAGCTTCTCTGGGCAACCTGCTCCAGTGGCTCATCGCCTTCAGAGTAAAAAATTTCTTCCTTATATCCAATCCAAATCTACCCTTTTTTGGTTTAAAACCATTACAACTTGTCCTATCACTACACCCCCTGACAAAGAGTCCCTCCCCAGCTTTCCCTTAGGCAGGCCCCCTTTAGGTACTGGGAGGCTGCTGTAAGGTCTGCCCGGAGCCTTCTCTTCTCCAGGCTGAACAACCCCAGCTCTCTCAGCCTGTCTTCATAGGAGAGGTGCTCCAGCCCTCTGTTCATCCTCATGGCCCTCCTCTGGACTTGTTCTAATACATCCACATCCCTCTTGTGCTGGGGGCCCCAGGGCAGAACGCAGTGCTCCAGGTGGGGTCTCATGAGAGCAGACTAGAGGAGGACAATCACTTCCCGAGCCCTACTGATCACGCTGCTTTCGATGCAGCCAGGATACAGCTGGCTTTCTGGGCTGCAAGTGCACAGTGCTGACTCATGTAGAGCTTCTCATCAATCACCACCCCCAGGTCCTTCTCCTCAGGGCTGCTCCCAATCCACTCTCTGCCCAACCTCTCTTTATCCTTGGCATTGACCCGGCTCACATGCAAGACCTTGCACTTGGCCTTGTGGAACCTCATGATGTTCACACAGGCCCACCTCTCATGCCTGTCCAGGTACTTCTGGATGGCATCCCTTCCCTCCAGCGTGTCATCCCTTCCCACACAGCTTGGTGTCATCGGCAAACTTGCTGAGGGTGCACTTGATCCCACTGTCCATGTCACCAAAAAAGACATTAAACAAAAGAAAGGAGTGAAAGCAAACCAGCCCAAAACTGACACCATGGACCTTGACTCCATTCACCCCAAAACTTAAAAAAAATCTATATTTCTCCTCACTCACTTTACTCAGATGAAAAAGGCAAGTACCTCCTCCCCCCCCCCTTTCTTTTTTTTTTTCTTGGTAGTCTCAGAGATTTCTATCTTTAGTCAGCCACCCTTGCTGTGAGTTTCTTTAAATTGTAATTGGACTGTCTCCCAGATTCTGGGAGATCCTTTTGTCAGAGGAATTCCTGGGGATATAGCCCCTGTTTCATGAAACTGGGAGTTGCTGAATTAAAAAAGGACTGACTGAAGATATAACTTTTTGCTCATTGTGAAAACTCTGTTTAACAGGAACTATTTTTAAGGGAACCCTATAACAAAATATATGTTTGGACATTCACACTCCAATATTTTCTGTTCAGTCAAATAAGACTCTGAATTCATGAGTATGATAATCTGCATTTATCTCACTTGGAATTTGAATGTTAGCCTGCATGCTTGCTGCTGCTGACCTTAGAGATCCCAAATATATAGGCATGATTTGAACTAATTTCTCCAAAGCACTCTGTCTGAGTGTACATGTGGCTCTCAGTCGCAGGCAAAAGCACTACATGCAATGTAATTGTGCTGACAACTGAAATGAAGAAGTGCAGAATTCAGAAGAGACAAACATGTATTATTGTAAAACAAGAGGGCGAGATGTTGTTATGCACAAACTTAGAGACAGTCAGTGTATTTGCTAAAAAGATAATTGTAAATTTAAAGGTGAAGAAGTGTTCTGTGTAAGAAAACCAGTAGCCTTTAAGTAATAGTATGTAATTAAAAGCCGTAATTGACAAAGATATACATATGAGTCATGTAAGGTTTGTGAAACAACTTTGTTATTTCTTACTGCAGCTGCAGCTTCAAAATGGTCTTATCAAAAGTTTTCTTTAAGATTATTTACCCCACAGAAAACAAAAAGTAGGAACAATGCAGCTACCTACAACTGGAATAGCTTAGCTTCCTTCAGCTCAGTTCTGACTTGAATTTTCACCAAAGTGTGCAGTCTTACATGCCTGAAATATATCAGAGCAGCCAAAGGCAGGCCAAATGTCTTACATAATGTTGCTTATAAAAGTCAGCTAAAACTAAATTTAGAGTAATTTAATCCCAGAAATGCCTATTGGTGATGTCTGAGAAGTATGCTGAGAAAATGGCTAGTGAATTGGGGAAAAAAAAAAATTAAAAAATCCCTGTATGGTCGTTTTTTTCGGTGGGCAGCCAAGCTCCACAACAGCGTCACTCTCTCTCCCTCTCCTCAAAGGGAAAGGGGAGAAAATACGATGCAAAGGGTTGAGATAAGGTTGCTCAACAATTATCGTGATGGGCAAAACAGACTCAGAGTAGGGAGATAGTAAAATGTATCGCCTATTACTAGCAAGCTAGAGAAGTGAGAAACAAAGTAAGGAAACCAAAAACCCCTTCCCTCCATCCACCCTCCTTCCCCCGAGTAGTGCAGGGGAGCAGGGAATGGGGGCTGCGGTCAGTCCCTGACGCTTCGTCTCTGCCGCTCCCTCTCGGTCCCTCCCTGCCCCTGCTCCACGCGGGGTCCCTCCCACGGGATGCCGTCCTTCCCGAACTGAGCCTGCGGGGGCTGCCCACAGGCAGCAGCTCCTCAAGACCTGCTCCCACACGGCTCCGTACCACGGGGTCCATCCATCCCCCAGGAGCAAACTGCTCCAGCACGGGTCCCCCACGGGTGGGCGGCAGCTCCCCCCAGACCCCCTGTGCCTGCTGCGTGGGCTCCTCTCCACGGGCTGCAGCTCCGGCCCGGGGCCTGCTCCTGCGGGGGCTCTCCATGGGCCGCAGCCTCCTCCAGGCCACATCCACCTGCTCCAGCGGGGGCTCCTCCACGGGGGGGCTGCAGCGTGGAGATCTGCTCCGTGTGGGACCCGTGGGCTGCAGGGGGACAGCCTGCTCCACCAGGGGCCTCTCCCTGCACAGGCCGCAGGGGAACTGCTGCTGCCTGCCTGGAGCACCTCCTGCCCTCCTGCTGCACTCACCTGGGGGGCTGCAGGGCTGCTTCTCACTCCTCTCTCTCTCTCCCAGCTGCTGTTGAGCATCAGTATTTTTTCCCTGTTTCTTAAATCTGCTCTCACAGAGGTGCAAACAACATTGCTTATTAGCTTGGCTCTGGCCAGCGGCGGGTCCTTATCTAACATGGGGCAGGTTCTGGATTCTTTTTGCAGAAGCCACCCCTGTGGCCTCCCGCTACCAAAACCTTGCCCTGTAAACCCACTACACCCTTAAAATTAGGCTTATTTATTTAACAAAACAAAGAGAATATAAAATGTTACATTTCCACTTGGATGTTTTTCTCAGATAGACACTGTAGATGTTAATTGCATATAGTTTTATAAAAAATCAATTTCCTCTATCTTATTTTGACACTTTGAATCTTTTGATGACATGATTAAGACAAAGAAAGGGTCAGGATCTAGAAAGCATGCTTATCCCTACTGTGTCAACAATGTACACACTGGGAGCAGAAGTATTTTCCTGCTGTCTCCCTGGCCTTTAGTGTGGCCATTTTCCTTTAAGGCCTTACTTTTCATACAGCATTTAAACATAGTCTGACTGAGCTTGCCTACATTATTTTTTTCTGAAGTGCTGCTGTGATCTGGTGACCAAAGATGCATCTAAAGCAGTAATGTAAGCAGTCCAAAGTAGCTCAATTTTTGTCAGATCTTTCGCAAAAACTGCACAGGTGCTGGTTGTGCCCTCCACCAGCACAGTGGATCTGCGAAGCTGAACACTTTTTGCTAAGCCACAGAAGCTGTATTTTTTTATTGTACATTGGCTTTCCTCTTTCCTTCATGCACTTTTCTAGTTCTGTCAGAGAATGTCTCCAGGCAAGCTCACATGGTCTTTTTCCCCCGTCCTCCAGAGGGGAAGAGTTCCCAAAGTAGTTGCAAACAAGAGGTTCGCCAGCTGAGGGGGTTAATGTATGAGAGCACTGATCATCTGGTAGTGAAGCAGAATGTCACTTTCTGACAACCTTGTTTAATGCTTTACACTTTCAGTGTTTCATATGATCTTTTTAGTCTGCCTCCTTTTAGTATTGCCATTAATATTTAATTATAATTAAATGTGCTGCATTATAAATAATTTAATACATTATTTATACATAGATGAATATTTTAAAACAGGCTTTCTAGATGGAAAAGGCTATGGATTAATGTGTGTGGGAGTGTATATGGCAGTTTTTCTCTTCCGTTCCAAAATTTTGAACCTGTCAGCTAGTTTTAAGCCAAGTTTACACATGGCAGAGGTCTCAAGCAAAGATTGCTTTAAGTTTTGATAAAATGGTTATCTCAGTTAGAAGGAGGCAAAAGACTCATGTTTGAATCACCACTCAGCCCTTGATTAGACACCAGAAACCTACTCAAAAGATTTATACTCAATTGCAGCCCTTTGTCAGCCATGGAACAAACTTTTTTGTATACTGGAAATCTTCTGCATATACCAGCTTCAGTGTGGTACACATAATTTCCCTGAAATTCCTTCAGGTCTTTAGTCTTCCTCAACGCCTTTGGTGCTATTTGCTCTTGCCTTTTTTTTTTTTTTCTTTTTTCTTTTTTTTTCCTGGTAATTCCCTTTCTCTCTATATTAAGTAAAAATTATATATCTGGCAGCTGATCAATGTTTCATTGAAATCCAGACAAAGGAATACTAGCACATTTCTTTTGTTTATAAAATAAGTGATTAGTGAATGTCACCAATTCAGTTAGACATGAACTATCTCTGATAAAAGCGCAAATTCTGTATTGTTTCTTCTTCCACTTTAGAAGTGCTCTTTTCTTTACCGTGCTCTAGGGCTTGTTTACTATTGGTTTGACTGCAGTCAAGATGATAGCCTGGGTGTTTTCTATTTCCCACATGTAGCACTGAGTTCATGTTGGGATTTAACACTGGTAGGCAGCTACATTACCACCTAGCCTCTCTCTCACTTCCCCTCCTTAGCAGGATGAGGGGGAGAAAATGAGATGGAGGAAAAAAAGCAAGTGGGTATGAGACAGGAGGAGTTTGTTGGAAGGAAAGGAAAGGCCATGGAGAAAACAATTATTCTCTGCTTCCCATCAGCAAGCAGTGCTCAGCCACCTCCAGGGAGGCAGGGCCTTGATACATGCAGCAGTGCTTGGGAAGCGAACAGCTTCATAACGAGAGTCCCCTCGCTCCTCCTTCCCCTTCCCCGCCTTCTGTTGCTGAGCCTGAGAGGGTTCGGGATGTCCTCTGGTCAGGCTGGGTCAGCTGTCCTGGCTGTGTCCCCTCACCTCTTGCCCACCTCAGACTGAAGATCTTTGGGGAAGCGGAGAGCCAGCCCTGATACTGTGCCATGCTGCTCGGCCTTGTCTGAAACACCAGTGTAACATCAGATTGGGTCTGGCTTCAGGTGCACAGCTCAGTGCTGTATGGGCTGCTCGGGGACAGGCAACTCCATCCCAGCCAGACCCAGTTCAATCTCTCAGCAGAGCTCCTGATTGATAGGCTTACTATAAAGGTTCTTTCAGAACTCTGGAAAGGAGTCAGCAGGGTTTCTGCTGGTCACACACAACCCTCTGAAGAAACACTGGACCTGCAAGGCAAGAAAACTTATAAAAAGTCTCTTCCAGATTAGCCTGGAGGTCTGTCAATTGGTTATCTTCTTCCCAACAGTGGCTGCAGACACTTGCCAAAAGAAATGAAAGTGTGGAAAGATCCTTCTTCCAGGATGCCTTCCCAGTTTGCTCCAAAAGTCTCCACTCTGGAGATTTTTATTTATTTATTTATTTATTTATTTATTTACTTTGAGGATTTTTGGCAGTTATGTGAATTGTCAGCCAGCTTCCATTTACAGAGATGTATTTCTGTACCATGCTTTCTCCTGACCTCATCTCAGAGTTCTTGAAACATTCATTTGAACCTCATACTCTCCTGTACACTGTGTAGAATTGCTTAATTTCATTTTTTTTGATTATCATCATTCCCCATTAATACAAGTTCACTAGTGTTACATTTCTGCATCATTCCATTTCAGCTGTTCCTATCCACACAAGCAGCTCTTGAAAAATGCAAATTGTTTAAGAGCACAGACCCTTCTCTCCATCTCACTTCTCACCCCAAAACCAGCCATGTCATTGCTCCCAAATACAGGAGAATAGGTGAGTCACCACTGCCAAATACCACTTGTCAGAAATACATGGCATCTTAAAAGATGCCATGCCACGTAAAACACGAAAAGGAGGACTAAGGAGAATCTCCATCCTTTACCGGATGTCGGGGGAAACTTAGTTACAAAAGATGAGGAAAAGGCTGAGGTGCTTAATGCCTTCTTTACCTCAGTCTTTAGCGGCAAGACCAGTTGTTCTCTGGATACCCAGTACCCTGAGCTGGTGGAAGGGGATAGGGAGCAGGATGTGGCACTCACTATCCACGAGGAAATGGTTGGCGACCTGCTACAGCACTTGGATGTACGCAAGTCGATGGAGCCGGATGGGATCCACCCGAGGGTACTGAGAAAACTGGCGGAGGAGCTGGCCAAGCCGCTTTCCATCATTTATCAGCAGTCCTGGCTACAGGGGAGGTCCCAGTCGACTGGCAGCTAGCAAATGTGACGCCCATCTACAAGAAGGGCCGGAGGGTAGACCCGGGGAACTATAGGCCTGTTAGTTTGACCTCAGTGCCAGGGAAGCTCATGGAGCAGATTATCTTGAGTGTCATCACGTGGCACTTGCAGGGTAGCCAGGCGACCAGGCCCAGTCAGCATTGGTTTATGAAAGGCAGGTCCTGCTTGACGAACCTGATCGCCTTCTACGACCAAGTGACGCGCCTGGTGGATGAGGGAAAGGCTGTGGATGTGGTCTACCTTGACTTCAGTAAGGCTTTTGACACCGCTTCCCACAGCATTCTCCTCGAGAAACTGGCTGCTCTTGGCTTGGACTGGCATACGCTTTGTTGGGTTAGAAACTGGCTGGATGGCCGGGCCCAAAGAGTTGTGGTGAATGGAGTCAAATCTAGTTGGAGGCCGGTCACTAGTGGAGTCCCCCAGGGCTCAGTACTGGGGCCAGTCCTCTTTAATGTCTTTATCGATGATCTGGATGAGGGGATTGAGTGCACCCTCAGTAAGTTTGCAGATGACACCAAGTTAGGTGCGTGCGTCGATCTGCTCGAGGGTAGGAAGGCTCTGCAGGAGGATCTGGATAGGCTGGAGCGATGGGCTGAGGTCAGCTGTATGAAGTTCAACAAGGCCAAGTGCCGGGTCCTGCACCTGGGGCACAACAACCCCAAGCAGCGCTACAGGCTGGGAGATGAGTGGTTGGAAAGCTGCCTGGCCGAGAAGGACCTGGGAGTATTGGTTGATAGTCGGCTGAATATGAGCCAGCAGTGTGCTCAGGTGGCCAAGAAGGCCAGCAGCATCCTGGCTTGTATGAGAAGCAGCGTGGCCAGCAGGGCTAGGGAAGTGATTGTCCCCCTGTACTTGGCTCTGGTGAGGCCGCACCTCGAGTACTGTGTTCAGTTTTGGGCCCCTCGCTACAAGAAGGACATCGAGGCCCTGGAGTGTGTCCAGAGAAGGGCTACGAAGCTGGTGAAGGGTTTAGAAAACAAGTCTTACGAGGAGTGGCTGAGGGAGCTGGGGTTGTTCAGCCTGGAAAAGAGGAGGCTCAGGGGCGACCTTATCGCTCTCTATAGGTACCTTAAAGTAGGCTGTAGCGAGGTGGGGGTTGGTCTGTTCTCCCACGTGCCTGGTGACAGGACAAGGGGGAATGGGCTAAAGTTGTGCCAGGGGAGGTTTAGGTTGGATATTAGGAGGAACTTCTTTACTGAAAAGGTTGTTAGGCATTGGAATGAGCTGCCCAGGGAGGTGGTTGAGTCACCATCCCTGGACATCTGTAAGAGACGTTTAGATGTTGAACTTAGTGATATGGTTTAGTGGAGGACTTGTTAGTGTTAGGTCAGAGGTTGGACTAGGTGATCTTGGAGGTCTCTTCCAACGTAGACAATTCTGTGATTTTGTGTAATTCTGTGATTAGCTTGCAGAGAGCACTTTGGTTTCATCAGTTAAAGCAGGTGCCTTTCATTGCCATAGTGGGTGATGCAAACTACCACTTCCCACAGACCTGGCAGTATGAGATGTCTTGTCTGGAATCTGTTTGAATGAATAGATGTGGCTCCACCTAGACCTTCAGCTGGCAGCAAGAAACAGTCACTGAGGACAGAACTGTCCTAAGGTGGATGCTTAAAAGCTGACCATGTTTTGGTCTCTAAAATATCCATTTCTCTCCCTAAAAAGAAGTATGAATGACTGTATCTGAATTAGGATATGGGTTAGATCTGACAAACCTAATTGTAGTTAAACCTGTATGTGTCAAATCATTTTCTGCATCTGTCCTGGTGCTTCACCCATATAAGCAACGTTAGAATGCTGGTTCTATATTTGCAGTCTTGCATGACGGCCTTTGTGTTTTGACCTTATTACTTCCTGAGGACCTGAGCTGAGATGAACCAGAGGACTCCTGGTGATGGAGAATATGCAGAACAGTTTTCAGCAGCACCGCAGCTGACCAGAACACTGGAATGGGGCTTCAGAGATACTTGTTCTGCCAAAGACTTCTCTGTAACTCCAGCCTCATCTGAGTCTGTGCTACCTGCCCCAGTTTTGTCTGCCTACGCCAGCGTGCAGGCTCTCTGGCATGATGACTGTGCAACACCAGCCATAGTGACAACCTGGTCTGATGACACTAACAAATGACCAGTCTCCTTTTTAAGACAGTTGATTTTAGCCAGCCAGTGTTCCTACTTCGGCTGATGTTATTTCTCTCAGTCACAGTCCTTTCTCTTCTGTGGTATGTGCACCTATCAGACAAACTCCTACCCACAGAAGCTTGGATATTTGTATCTTCGTAATGCATGTCATGATTATTCATTGAGAGTAGTGCAGCAAAGCTGAATGAGGATCCCTTGATGTTGGTTTTGTCTGTGAGACAAAGTCTCTCAAACTCTGTTCCGTGTAATAAATATGCTCCCAGGTGTCTGTCTACAAAAATGCAGGTATACTCAAATAAGGGGAGTAAGATGTGCATGTGTTTTATATATATTTAAATAAGTGAGCATTTCCTGGGCCTTCTGGCAGGACTTTCTGTTTAAATCCTGTTAAAAAATCACTTCGTTTTTAAAATATTATGTTATAATGAATGTTTAATATGTAACCTTTATAAAACAGTAATATATTAACCCTCTACAAGTCTGTCCTTGTAGAAACTTCATATGTGAATCAAAATTTATTATCTTCTCTTCAGTGTAACAACAGCCAAGTGAGGCCTAAAATCACCATTGCTTTACTAGGATGTGATTGAATTGCAGAAGGAGCTCTGAAAGCTTGAAGGTGAGGCAGATCTTGCTGATATAGATCCATAGCAGTGTTCCCAAATTCTTCTCTTGCCTCTCAGAGTTTATCTGCATAACCACAATTCAAGATGGAGTGTGTCCACTCACAGTTTGATCTGATATGTCTCTTCTGGGAAGCCATATGCAACTCGTACAAGAATGAACCAAAAGTGGTGGTGTGTTCTCTGGAGGGCTGCTCTGCTTTTCCTCCCTCTCTGCATGTGCAGTGGAGGGCTGCAGAGGCAGAGTGGTTCTGTCTCTCTTGTGGCACGGAGCCAGCTGTTCCAGGCTTGACCTGACAGTAAGGGAAAAAGCTTTTTTCCATACTGCCTCTGAAGTACCATCACCTGATAAGAGTTGTTTGTAGCTGTTTTCTTAACTGAGTGCTTGATTGCAAAGTTTCCCTTTCGTGGTTCTGAGGGAGCTTTGTAAAGTGTTCAAAGGGCTCCTGAGCATTAGCTTTTGTGGGTGAATTGGATTCAGTTCTTTCTGCCTGGACAGGGACACCTCAGGGCAGAGTTGGAAAATGATGGGCATGGTTATGTTCAATGACAGCTGAAATTATTTGCATTTCAGTTCAGAGGAATGCAAGGTTCCTCTCCCCACTCTCAAAAAAGTTGAGGGCAATCAGTGTGTGGCAGGAAATTATATACTGTAATGTTGTGGTTTAGCCCGGCTGGCAGCCAAACACCACACAGCCGTTCGCTCACCCTCTCCCCTCCCTCTCCGGGATGGGGGAGAGAAACGGGAAAGTGAAGTCTGTGAGTTGAGATAAAGACAGTTTATTAAGACAGGGAAAAGAATAACAATAATAATAATAATAATAATAATAATAATAATAATAATAATAGTAATAATGTGTACGAAATAAGTGATGCACAATGCAATTGCTCACCACCCGTTGACCGATGCCCAGCCTATCCCCGAGCAGCCGGCCCCCCCCTCCACCCCGGCTAGCCACCCCTTTATATTGTTCAGCATGACGTCAGATGGTATGGAATACCCCTTTGGCCAGTTTGGGTCAGCTGTCCTGGGTCTGTCCCCTCCCAGCTCCTGCTGCATCCCTAGCCTGCTCGCTAGCAGGACAGAGCGAGAAGCTGAAAAGTCCTTGGCTTGGTGTAAGCACTGCTCTACAACAATTAAAACATCAGCATGTTATCAGCGCTCTTCTCATTCTAATCCAAAACATAGCACCCTGCCAGCTACTAGGAGGAAAATTAACTCTGTCCTACCTGAAACCAGGACAAATGTGAATAGTTCTTGTGGGATAATTGCTTTGTACATGCCAGAGGCCTGAGCATCCCACTTCCTGGGGGCTGTTTATTGTTGGATGCTAGATTCAAAGCTGGGACAACCTCTGGAAGCTGAAGGTAACAGGATGTATGTGTGCACTCAATTCAGTCTTCAGAATATGGTTGTTAAATCTGCAGTGTGATTCCATGATACACTCAGGATACTATTTTACTGTTTTACTTTGTTCAGACACTTGATAAGAAATGGTACAGTCCCAGTATAGATAAATAGACTGTGACAGCTAGTGTTAGGACAGGCAAGACACAGAGTAGAGAAGTGACTGCTCAACGTACTGTTTTGGCTGTGTAGAGAGGTGTGTGCTCTGGCCTCTGGACCTCCAGATGACAGCAGTTCTCCCTTCTGTGTGCATCTCTGGAGACTGACTGTACCTATTCTGTGCTCTGTTATACCTCTGCCTTGATTTTTTTCCTGGTGACTGTAGTTTTGGCAAGTGCTGTTGTTTCAGGATGAAAGCCCAATTTAAGGACTGTGGAACTAGATCTTCAGGGAAAACTTGAAAAAATCCTTTATTTGGATATAGACTGCCAAGATACAGGAGTATGTTCTGGATCCTTGGAGCAAAAAACATTATGCAGCAGTATTCTTCAGGAAACATCCAGGCAAGAAAATATGTTGTGTCAGGCATAGCACAAATGGGTCAGGAATAAGGTTGTAAGTGTCCTTTGACTGCAGGCACACAGCTGTGGCTCTCCCACAGAAAGAGAAGTAGTGATGCAGAGGAGGTATGGAGGCTGTGGAGAGGTGATATCAGGAAGAGCACTATTAGGGTAAGTAAAGAGATCTGCTGCAATGTCCTTAACAGAGGAAAGCAAGGACAGTCAATCCTAAACAGCATGCTCTTCTACAACACGCTTGATGTCAGTGCACTTTCAACTCTTCCCATTTGTTTCACAAGCTCAGTCCTTTGGTCAGTGTCAGGGTCTGTCCCAAAATTGATCTTTCCAAAGTGCTCTTACTCACAGCTTTTACCTCCTTGCATCTGTAGGGCAGCAGCTGATCCTACATACTGTGCATTTCCTGTGACTATTCCAATGATTGCTTCCTCCTCTCTTCTGTATCTGCTGTTATCCCCCAGAGTACTGGGATAGAACGGGGTACTTGACAGAGTCCGTGTGGAGAAACAAGCACAACGAAGGCTGACACTGCAGTTGTGAGCAGGCTGCATGTAAAGGAAGTATTCCTTCAATGAACAGATGGGCAAGTCACAAAGAATAAACTTTGATTCTTAGATAAGCCCCATCAAGTTTTCCAAGCAGACTGTTTGGAAACCAGCTTGGTACCTGTCTATGGAGTATATCAAGAAAAGTCTTGGAAAATCACAAATGTGAGTTTTTTCTGTGGTTTTTAAAATCACACTCCCTAAGGAAGTGAGGGGCCATCTGTGGGACAAGACACCACCACAGTGAAAAATTTCTCCCTTTTCTTCTTGTGCTGAAAATACTTCTGTGATGATAGCACAAAATTTGGAAGATGGTGACAATTCATCCTGTTAGTCTCTATCCCCCAACATTTTTTTTTCAATTCTTCACCTTACCTCCAGCTACAGACAAAACTGATTCTCTGACACAGGTATTTCCTGAGCCATACAGGTATTTTTGTACTGATGCAAGGCAGCATTTCGGCTTGAGTAATGAGAAGTGGCAGGAACATCTTGTCCTGGTAAGTGTTTTCATGTTTCTTTCCCACTCTACATTCTACAAAATAGTACGATCAAATGAGTAAACCTCTTGCTTGTGCCCTGAAATAACATGAGAGCCCCGCTGCATATGTTGTTTTTATTTGTCCTGCAGGGTGTCTGGAGCGTCCCTTTCTCCACTTTTCATTTGTGCATGAAGCATTTCCAATGTAATAATTAAACAAGAACAGTCCAATAAAGCTTGAAAATATTAAAAATTAATGTTGGCACGTAATTAGGAGAATATGAAAGGGTAGGTTATTGCTGTTTACTACAATTTCAATCTGTTCTTCTCAGATACAAACACACACACACACACAAACATACACACATATACACACAAAGAGTTTAATATGGCTTCTCTGAAGTATCTTCACCAGTCAGATATCACTGCCAGCCTTGTAATGCTCTTCATCACTGGATGAAGGGAGTAGGATGTGTAAGTAGTAAAGTGGGTACTTTATTGCTGCTTTAGAGCTTGCTCCTGGGATGTGGCGGTATACTCAGAGAGCTGTACGCTTCCATTGCTTTGACATCTATGACTCACTCCAGGCTTCTCTGCAGGCTGGAGTAAAGGAGCCTCTGCATGCCCGCGAGAAATTGGCATTTCTGCAGGGTGTCAGGGGGCCTGTGCTGAGCAGCCAACCTGACAATAAGGGAAAGACTGCTTGCCATAACACCCCACAGCCTCAGTGGGACCGGGGCGTAGGACACTCATGTTGGTAGTGTCATCTCTCAGAGACTCGTAGAATCATGGAGTGGTTTGGGTTGAAAGGGACCTTAAAGATCATCTAATTCCACCCCCCTGCCGTGGGCAGGGACACCTCCCACCAGACCAGGTTGCCCAAAGCCCCGTCCAGCCTGGTCTTGAACACTTCCAGGGATGGGGCATCCACAGCTTCTCTGGGCAACCTGTATACCGAAGGTCACCTCAGAACAGCTGCTTACTTTTGTTTGGAAACAACAGGTTTGGGGGAGGGATGGCATATCAGTGTTTTGGCACGGCTGCTACAAGAGAAAATCCTAATATGTGGTGTCATTTCTATGGCAAGGCAGGGAGTGCTGTCTGCTGCTGGCAGTTCTTACATCTCTGTTGGTTTTCCAGCAATTTATCATTCATCCTTCCCACAGGGTCTGCTTGGGTTCCTTTCAAAGAAACTTGAGCAAGTTTCTGCAGGTCAAAACCATGCCACAGTGAAAATTTTACCTGCAGCACATCTACATTTAAATGCAAAGTAAACAACAAACTATAGGTAGAAAGGCTGCTACATAAGCCTTTGTGCTCACACACACACATAGACACACATACATACACATATATGGAGGTTGGGGTGAAATAACTGCCAGAATATAACAGGAGTTGCAGATATAACAGCATCTCTGGAACTTGGCTGATGATTAAGGTACCCAGAGATAGCCAAATTCATACCCATGGGGATATTTATTTTTTGAAGCATGAGCCCTTGCATTTGTTTGTTTGCTTGCTTACATAACTGCTAGGATGCTGTCAGTTCTGATAGAAGGTGGTGCTGCCCAGCCATGTGAGTCCTGTGGGGGCCAGGCTGGGCACCTGGGATGGCTCCTTCTCTTTCTAAATTTTCTCCACCAAAAGCTTCCTTTGTTTTGCTTTTGCTTTGAATTTAGCTGTGATTTAGTTTGTGTCAGGGGAAATTTTCCTTTTTTAGGTGCTGGTGCGTGTTACAGAGCTGTGAGGGCACTGGATATCTTTAGATAATGCATAGCATGATCCACAATGGTGACAACTTATATTTGTTTTTTGTTTATTCTCACCATGTCATCTCAAGCAATTTCCATATTTGGTCATCACTACTATAAGCAGAGCAAATATATACATATATAAGAGTGTACCCCTGGCAGAGGGAGGGTAACATCAGACAAACTTGGAAACATGGAATAAGGGGCAGAGTGATTTTACATCCATGCAAACCTTTTCTGTAGATTATTTGTACTATGTGGGAAGTGCGTGACATTATCCAGGCAGAATGCTTTATCTGCCTGATTGGTCCATCGTCATGGACTGCCTGCTTGGTCGGTTATCCAGACAGCAGTGTATTTACTGGCACCATCATCATCAATGACTATGCAACATTACCTCATGCTGCACCATGAGTGGCTGTGATGCCAAGAGATGTGACATGAAATCTACACAACAGCAGCACACAGCAACCATGGCCTAACGGGATGTGAGATGTTGTAAATGTAACCTGATGAGATTTGCAGAGGGATTCATGAACTATGCCATGGCAGCACTTGCCTGTGGTTTCAGTGAAAAGGAACTAAGATAACAAATTGGTGCCGAAGTATGCCTTTGTCACATAGGGCAAAAAAAACAAAACTATAGTGTGAAATTTTGATAATATCCTAACAAGATGTCACTGCCATTTTGGAGAAGAATTTCCATAGCCCTTTGTAGGTCCCATAGTACTGTAACTGTGCTGTCTCAGCACAGCTCTGCATATGACTGTGTAGTGAGAGACATATGAAGGGTGAGTGTTCTTATGTGGAGAAAAAATCTTCTTTTAAGACTTATCACTCTACAAGCAGTGTGTTTTTCATGTAAATGTATCCTTGACATACTTCTGACCCAGCTCAAATGCTCTTCTGTTGTCTGCTGACAGTCTGATAGCTAAGAGTGCAGTACAGAGAGCAGGGCAAAGCAAAAGCAACTAAAGTTGTTTTGTTTTTGTTATTTTGTTTTGGCAGTTAAGTTATTACTTACCTAAGGTGTGCTGTCCATTACAGAGCCCTGGTTCTTCGTTAATAGAGAGTTTTTGAAATTTATAGCAGTGTAGGAAGATCTGATTTCTCTTCCTCTCCTTATCTCACCTCTGCGTGCTGGGCTGATAACTTCCCATTCACCGTATGAGCATTATGGCCTTACCTGGGGTATTAGCTTACTGATTGTGACCAGTGTCAATCTATTTCCCTGTTGGAAAGTCCTATCAGAGTTGCAGGAAGGCTAGGAGACACAAAACCCTTCCCTCTTCTGCTAGAGTGACACTGCATTGACCATTAAACTTACTTTTAACTTTGTTCTTTGCTTGGGCATCTTCTGGAGGCATGGTGTAGAGATCCTACTTCCCCAACACCCTGCAGGTAGTGGGGAAAAACCCTGAGATTTGTAAACAGCTGCAGTAGGACAGGGGAGGCTCACATAATTGGTAGGGAGCCCTTTGGCATTCTGTATTTGACGTTTTTGGCTTTCTCCTGGCAGCAAAACAAATGGCAAGTCAAAGAACATTTCACGGTGTGCTTTGGATTCATGTAGGCAGGACTCTACTGAATTGAACGTGGGAGGGAAGGAAGATGGAGAAACTCAGCCATCTGTCAGAATTTTTAAAGTTAGATCAAGAAAGGACATTTTTATTCTCAGGGCTCTTGGGAAACTTCCCCTGGCAGCACATTTCACAGGGAGGACTCTTTCTGACAGAGCAACAGGGACTGCTAGCTACTTGGTGACATATCAGGGCAAGCAGATTGCTCTGTGCAAAGCTGAAATTCACTGCAGGGCTACCAGCAGTTAGGGAAGTGGAAGTAGAGAGGGAGAAGGAGCTCAAAGCCGTTCTTGTGGTTTGTGGCTGTTACCCTGGAGTGCATCTGTAGCTGGTGCTTCCTTTCTGAAAACATCCCTTGCCACTCACCAGATATCTGAAAACCTATGAACAGCTTTGCTGATATAAACACTGAAAATAATTGACATACTGAAAAAGATATAATCTCTCCTTGGAGACCATGAAAATAACTAAGCAGTCATATTCTCGATATTGCAAGCCCTTTTTGTGTCTCTCTCACTTTTTCCATTTTTTTTCCCTCCTCTACCAACTGGACCAACTGGAGAATAACTTTTTGCTGTTTTTAGAAAACCACCTCTAAGAAAAACATAAAATGGTGACAGAAGTATCTCTACGTATGTTGCTTTTCTGGGGCAAAGAACACCAGAGGACAGCCAGAATTGTTGCTGCATGGATGGCAGCAGGACTAGTAAGATGTACAAACCTATATTTCCCCACAGCTGAAACAAGGAGCAGAGTCCCTTGTAACACATTGCACATGGCACATGGGTAGCACACAAGAACCTTCTGAATTTTTTTTTTTTTTTCTTCACGTGTTATGCTCAAACATAAATCTTCTGTTTAAAGCAATGAACTTTTGCTGTTCACCACTGCCTTCAGTGACTAAGCTGTTACACTCAAAATCTTGCTTGTGGTCAAGGAGGACACACACCCAACTTATTTATTAATAAAGCCATGAACATATTGCTAGAGTAACTGAAATATTAACATCTATTCAGTACTAACCCAAATGTAATTGTTACAGAAATGAAGGAATAGCCATGCAGTTTGAGAACTTCTTTAAAATGTTACACTCACCCTTCCAGTGCTGCTCTGTATCCTAGGGTCGGTGGTTGCATGCTGGTGGTAGTAGCATGGGGCTGTGATGCTGTCAGCATCTCAAGTCCTTTGTCAGGAAGAACACAATGTTCATGTTGATGATTTCTTCCTTTTTTTCCTCTAGGATCTTCTTGGGATCATTTTTATGTCTTTGCTGACATGGTTTTCTCTTGCTTCACTGCTCCATGGAGCTCCAAGTTGTATGCAAATGTGCCACACAGGGCGCCACCACAATATGTTACTTCTTTGTTCTCTTTGTTGTCCCTAAGCACAGTTTTGTACAGCCCCAGATATACACCACTCGAACTGACCCTGGGCAAGTTATTTATTGTTAGGGTGTACCAATCCTGTGCCCATCTCTACCCTCCCATGCCAGTGCTCCGGCGGGCCGCATCATTGTCTTCTCTTCCAAAGGCCTCTGCTGTCCTACCAGGCCTGTGGGCCTGCACCTTGTCCCCGTGTTAGTGTTGTGCGTATCTCATTCCACACAGAGCAACTGCTTCTTGGGTTTGTATGCAGTTGTACTACACAAAGAGAAACAAAAATAAAGAACCATAGTCACAGACACCTTATCAGTCGGAGCAATTGCTGTCAGAGCTACGAGCAGCAAATCAAAGCCACGCGCAGGCTAAGGAGGGCTCAGAGAGGGCAAATGGGCAAGGCCCACCAGTCCAGGGGGCTTGGAAATCCTGTACAAAGCTCAAGGTCTGTCACTGAGAGTGGCAGTGCTGGATCACAGGGCCACACAATTAGGGAAGTAGGCAGTGATTAGTGATTAGCAAGTGAAAGTAAACAACCAGAAGGGGAAGCTCCCTTTCTCAGTCCCTTCTTGGAGATGGCTGTCTGCTCCTAAATGCAGGCTGAGATGATTTCTGCGTGGGAAGCTCCTTGGGGAGACATGGGAACACAAAAGACCTCTGTTCAGCCCCTAGCATCACCTCAGGTCTCCTGTGCACCTTTCCTCCATCACTCAAAAAACTTGAAAAAACATAGAAATGGGAAACACCATAAAGGAGAGTATGAGTTTTAAAGAAGCTGCTGACTAATGGATATTATGAAGACACCCACATCACAAGCATCAAGTAAATCAATAAAGTCAGCAAACTCAGGACCACTGGGGAATAAGTCAAGGAGGTGGACTGCTAATTTGGAAGAGAATGAGGATGTTAAAAGGAAGAACATGATGATGAGAAAAAAAAAAAGTATATAAGGAGAAGCAAATGTTATGCTTGCTGTTCATGGGAGCTGCTGGGCAGCTCTGAGCCAGACTGGCACAGCAAAACAGGAAAATAGATCTTTTTTGCCCTGACCATTATGTGTGTCTGATTTGCTTTTGCGTTCAGGGAAAACCTTGAGGTGCTTCTCTAACACTGGGAGCTCCTAGAGGGGACTTCCTAAACCTTGGAAGTTGAGCTCAGTAGGAATAAATGGTTACCCAAAGTCAGCTTTCAGTTTCAGTTTCCGCAGCTGACAACACCACGTTTGTATTTGCATTTGCATCACACAAAAGGTTTCCACGGGAATGATCCCAGAATACTGTAAATCAAAGTAGGTGAAAATCTGCACTTGTTGCTGGGATCACAGTTCTGTTAGGTTGTGAATGCACTCACCTGATACCTTTTGTCTTCCCTCAAGGCTGAGTCCTGCTACAGTTACTCTCAGAGGGTTCACAGAGGGTTGGAAGACAAATCAAGGTGCATTTATCCATAACCAGACAGTCTCAGCATGTGTTAGTGACATTACCGTGTTGATTGAAGGGATTATTTGAACAACTTTGGAGTACAGTCAAGGGCAAATGTAATTATTTTATCTTCAAGATCTCACCTATTGAAAATATCATTACTCACACCAAATGGTCTTAGTTTTGTGGCTCAGGACAAACACAACTGTAAGACAGAAAACTCCATGTGCATTTGATTTAAGCAGTCTTGAAGTCTTACTGTGATTTCTTTGGTCTCTTTTTGATCAAACAGGCTACTAAGTGTATCTTTGGCTTTCATTTTCAGATAAAGATGATGCAGCTTTCATCCTGAGGAAAGTATCTGCCCCTGTGGTGGACAACAGTCTGTTTTTGTCCTTTTACTGATGCTACAGAATTGCTTACAGGCCTTCCTGTGCTGCGATTGCTTTGGTGTGTTTATGTGGCAGCAGAAACATTGCATATTTTTTTCCCCTTGTGTATTTTCTGCAGGTCTCTGCATTGTGCATATTGCAGAGTGAGACAAGGTTTTCCTTCAGGACATGACAGTACTGAAACCCACAGCCCTGAATGCCTTGTTCTCAGCACTCAGAGCCTGTTGATGTGGGTGTTACCCAGTAATGTGCTCTGCCTGTACTTCCACATCAACAAGCTGTGCCTGATGATGCCTTTCAAATGGCAGAACTGGCTTTCACATAGAAAGTATAGTAGGGCATCACAGCCATCCTCTGAAGTGCTAAGCAAGTCCTGCTGAGGGACACCATTTGTGGTTTTTTACAGACAAACCATTGCCCAGGGGCATTTGGATGAAAAACTAAAAGGGGATGCTGCCAACTGAACTCAGTGGTGAGGGTAAAGGGCTTGATTTCTCCTACAGGATGAGGAGCCCTTGATCCAGTGTCTCCCATCTCACTTCCAGCTTGTCCCTGGGCACTTTTTTTTCCCCTTTTTTTCTTTTCATGGGTTGCAACTCCAGCCAAGTTGAAAATGAAAGTTTTTTTTTTTCTTTTTTTTTTCTTTTTTTTTCTGGAGACTGACTTGTTGGAGGAATAGCCACTGAACTGGAATTTGCTGTGTCTGGAAAAGGTGGATCTGGTAAAGGGAGTGACTGTGGGGATACATTTTTCTGTCTGGTTCAACAGGGTTCTGGCACTCAACAGGTGTTGTTCTCCTGTGCTGTAGTCCTGTCAAACAGGTGCTTCACAATCTTCAGAGCACCATCTGGGAGAAGCAAGACCACTACCAGGAGGTATGGCTGCATTGCCCACTGCAAGAGGAGTGGGTGTGTTTGCCACTGGCTTCACACAGCCAGCACCGGCCATGCTGGCCGTACTGCTCTCTCATCAGACTACATCAGAGCACAAGCTTTAACAAGTCCATTCCCTGCCTGGCTCTACCTATGTGCAGGACACAGTCCCAGAGATGTGCAGTGGATCCTGGTGGGTTTGTTGCCTGTCAACATTTCATGTTTGCCTCCTTGGCTAAATCTTGTCAATGCTGGGTGCACTTTCTATGTGGCAGTGTTTGTGTCTGTGAGCACAGAAATTACCCTACCTTCCACCTCCTCTTGGCACTCATTGATCTTCCTTTGCTGGAAATGTGCTTGTGAAGCATCATTGTGTGCAGCCTAAATTTATTCAGGAAGGGCTTTACTGGGGAAAAGGACAGCTTTTCCCTGCTGGGATTTGCAGTTGACCTTGGGGGGCATGGGGGAGTGGGGAGAAACACAACAACAACAAAAAACAAATAACAAAACTGTAGTGCTTCTCACCTCCATTTACTTTGTAAAACCACAAAATGCCTCCCCATGACGCACACACTGCCCCAAACACAAATACACAAGTATCTTTTCCATCCTGCTTAGCTACTCCTTGATGACATATTTATCTGCTCTTTCTGCTTTTTGCAAGCTCTCTTTCCTAATTGCTCAGACCCAAGACCATCAAGGACCTTTTACTTGTTAGATAACAGCTCCTTTTTCAGTCCTGCAGTACTGGTGGGAACAAAATAACGGCAGTGCATCACTGTTAAAAACATCGTGGATGCTTTAGGCATATATGCTTTTGTTCCTGTTTGTGCTGGGATGCAACAAGGAACAAATACATCTTCTGAACCTGACTTGGATTAATGAAATTTTACCAGGTGGAGTTGCAGTGGTCAACGACACCCTGCCAGATGTTTTGGCAGTCTGATATTGAGCACAAGGCACGCAGAAAAAGGGTTCAGAATAAGCAGGACACATACTGGTGTTCTGGCCCATTAGTTTGTCCAGCTTTTTGTTAACTACAAAATACCAACAAATATTTTTTTCATCTGATCTCTCTCTCTCTCTCTCTCTTTTATTTTTTTTTATTTTTTTTTCTGTATTCAGGTATCCTTACATTGTACTGTATGGAAAGACTTTAGGAGGATATATTTGGCTTACCTTTAGGATGCTGTTTAAGTCACCCAAGTGAATTTCTTAATACTTTGTTATTACTTGTAAGAATAGAGAAGGGTTACGAAGTGAGAGTCATTATTCTGAAGAGATAAAATACACTTTTGTGGCATTCATAGCAGCCATATTCCAGCTCTACTCTATGATGTTAAATTGTTTTACATTTTCTGTTGTGAAAAACATTTTTTAATACTATGGTATTTTTTGATCTAAACTTGGATCTTAATTTTTTTTTTCTTTTTTTTCTTTCTCTCTCTCTTTTTTTCTTTAATGTAGTGTAAAAGAAAGAGAAATAAACCTCTTCAGCAGTCAGTTCCCTTCTGTGTAATTCCAGCAGTATTAAAACAATCAATTCTGTCCTGGTTCTATTCAGGGTTGACATGTAGCTGCTAGGGAAAAAATGTTTTAAGATATTATAGTGTTAAATTTTCTTTTTTAAACATGTGTACACAAAGACTGTATAAAACAATTAACCTTCTCAAATCATTACCCTTTTTTAACTTGACAGCGTTTTTCAAAATCAAGTGTCTTGGGTATAGCTCCTGTCCAGTTAAACTCATGGGTGGTCAGCTACAGAAACACGTAACTTAGCTCAGGCTCTTCATTTCAGACCAGTTACAATTAAATTTCAGTGTAGTTCTCCCACCCTGGGCAGAGCAGATGTGGTGACTGCTCATACCAGACCAACTTCTAAAATTGTTGGAACTCCTTGTCTAAACATAGCATTTGGGAATTGTCTGCAGATGTTAGGTACATTTTACAAAGTCACTGCGCTAGTATTAAGTCTGGTATACCAACTGCTGCCAGTAGTATACTTTTAAGAGATATGAATAAGAGACTTCCAGGAAGCATCTTCAAACACAGATGGTGCATTTCAAACTAAATTTTACACTCTCTGCCATGGTTCTGACCCTGCCTAACACTGTGCCACTGCCTTCTTTGAGATCTTAAACAGAGGAGGGATGACTTATGGCTTCAGGGGCTGGATCTAACCTGATGAGTACTTTGAGTTGGTGTCCAGAAATATTCACTAGGATTCAGCCTGACTACTTTGGGATGTTGAGTTATGTGTAAGGTAGGCTGAAGAAATTGGCAAATTTTGTTGAGACACCTTTTGTACTAAATGAAGAGAATTGGATTGGTCTGCCCTGGGATGTCTGGGACTGAGCATGCTGAAGTTCGTTTTGAAGTCATCAGACTTTTCGGTAGGACCTGGTGGTGCTTTGATTTTGGATGCATTTCAGTCAAGACTTTGGAAACAGAAGAGCTGATTAGAAGCATATCTGCATGCCAAGCATCTCTGAGTAAAAGACACAGACAGTAATTACTGTGAGAACGTCACTGTATTGACAGCAAAGAGTGGGATGGAGACATCAAGCAGTTTTGTGAGGTTATTTATTTCATCCACATGTTCAGAGGAAGCTCAAGTCTGCCAACAACATAGAGCAGAATCAGAGTTACTTTTGCCCCTTTTACACTAAGGAATTTGCTGTTGGGTCTGCAGTCACAGAGACTTCTGGTAAAGCCATGATCTGCTGTTGAATAAATGTGGGTCTACATGGGTTTTCTGTCACTTGAACTGATCTAACATTTTACTACTGTTTTCATTCTTGTTAGTCATCCTATCTTTGTTGTATTGTGTAGGCTCTAAGTCAGGGTAGAGGACTTGAGTCTGATTGGAAGTTTTTGAAGTGGCTGGTGCACGTTTTTGGAAAAATTTACAGATTAGTGTATGTCACTATTCAGCCTTGAGTGTCCCAAGGAGCACACTAGAACATACTGTTGCATTTAATATTTCATTAAACTGTTTCAGTAAGTAACTGGGTTGCTTTCCCCATACAGTTTGCTGACTATGTGCATAACTTCTGTTAGAGAGGCTATGCTTCTCCATCACTGAGCTAAGCCTGCTTGACTGGATTGTAGACCCTCTGCTTTGTTTTACTTTGGGACTTAAGTGCTGACTAATGCTTTTTGGCCACTAGGGGATGAAGCTGCTTTTTGTCTGGCTGTCTATCTGACTGAAAGATCCACGTGTCTGTATTAAGTCGTGTGAGTAGAGTGTCTGCTCCTTTAGGACCTTTTCAATGCAAAAAGGGTTAATGAGAAAAGGAGGAAGCCATGAACATGAACATACAGGGACACAAACCTGACCAACAAACAGTAACTGAGGCAGTAACTGATGAGGGCATGTGGGAATGTAAGAATGTTTATTCCAGCAAGGTTATCTGATCCAGGATCTGGGATATTAAAAGAAAGGGAACACAAAAACAACCAAACAAGCAAACAAAAACATACAGAGACACAGACCTGTCAAAACAGACATGGAGACAATGACAAGGATCAAACCTCACCAGTCACACTGACTGATGGGCTATCAGGGGACTTCAGGAAGATGACTCTGCACTTTGCAACTGATAACGCTGTTAATCAAGAGGGAGGCCCTTGACACTGGACCATGAGGGGTACAGGAGTCGGTAGATATGTACAAACCCATGGGGGATGTGCAGGGGAAGGGGAGCAGGGATGTGCAATGTGGACAGGCAGAAGAGGGCATGGAGGGGCTGCTGGCGTGTGACTGTGCCTGGTCACCGCGGCCTGTCCCCCTTCTCCTCACATCCTTGCTTAACAACCCCTCCGTGGGCTCCCACTCGAGTCCTGTGCGCGTGGCGGGGACCAAACGCCAACTGCCAGCGAGGCCGCGGTGAGCAGCACGAGGCCGGCAGCTGGAGCCAGGCCTGGGCCTGCGGTGCCAGCGACCGGAGCCCGCGGGGTCTTGGTGCCAGCCCCAGGGATAGGGGCCCTGCACACTCTGGCTCCTGGGGTGGGAGTGCTGCTTATCCCCACAGCAGCCGCTTTTTTGTGAAACTGCTCTGTTTGTCAAAGCAGGTGTGTCTCTTTGTGATGTGGCTGGATCGAATTTTGATTGAAGTTTGGTGAGGTCAGCCTATGCCTTTCATGTCAGCTCTGTCCATGGATAGGGTTAAATGCCTTCAGTCTGGAGCCGTGTTGGACTGAAAGCAAAGTGCTCGTAGAGACAGACAGCCTGAATTTATATGTTTTCCCATAGCTGCTGGAGAAGAAGAACATAACTGCCTGTCTACTCCCAGGTGATGCAAGCAAATGAACGTGGCTCCCTCAAGGGTGGAATGCCCATGGCTGCACCTGACTGCTGGTGCCTGCAGAGTGCTGGAGCCTGCGACTCCCTCTCACCTTTTTCTGTAAAGCCCAGTGATACCACATGGCCTCTCTGATGAAAGCCATTTATTTATTTGCTGTGCTACACTGTATGCTTGTACAAGTATCAGAAATTTAAGGCAATCTGGAAAGTAGTCTTCAGGCTATGGAAAGCCCTGTTGAGCAGGTCTGACAGCGCACAGAAATTTTCTGTGCGAGAGAATGGTGACATTTTCCTGAAACATCTGCTGGAAGGTGCTTCTCTTCCAGTTTTCTTCTTGATTAGCCCTTTCTCTGTATCTGCTTTATTCGATTTCTATTGGATAAAGTACAATGCATAGTCTAAATTTCTTGTTGGTTTAATACAAGTGGAAAATTTCCCTCTTTCAAAAGAGGACTGAAAACAAGAGAAACATCAACACATTTAAATTGGACTATACTACCTTGGAGACTTCAGGAAGACTTCTCTTTAATTAAAGTATATTTAAAATTGTGCCATCCTTTGAGTACTCAGCATGACCTCCCCCATTCTATAGGAGGGGGAGAAAAAAATGATATTTTCTCATGCCTGCCAGTTCCTAAATGTCACAGAATGACAGAATGGTTAAGGTTGGAAGGGACCTCTGGAGGTCATCTTGTCCAACCGCCCAGCTCAAGTAGGGACACCAAGAGTGGGTTGCCCAGGACCATGTCCATGTCAATGTGAGTAGGCTTAAATCTGTTCTCATGTCTTGATGGGAACTTTATTTCCAGGCTATTTAAAATGACAGTATCTCAGATTTGTCTGCTATCACAGGTTGGAGGCAAAGAGCTGAGTGTTACTTCTGCAGAGTTACAAAGACATGAAGCACTCAGACTGATAATTAACAGCAGCAACGGACACACATATTCTGTCTGGCTCCTCTTACTGTGTATTAGCGTCCTTGTTTACTTATATCCACTGATCACGTATCTACTGATGAGGAACAGGGAAGATTTCAAAGTGGCACTCTGGTGATTCTTACACAAGCTCCCTCACAAACACTGTGTTGCTGCTTCAGCACAAACACCTCTTTCTTTGCAATATTGCAGCCTTGAAGCACATCCAGAAGTTACTCTCTGAAGTTTTTAGCACTCAAGACTGAAAATAGCTTATTGAACAATAAATCATCAGCAAGAAAGCCACACACAAGAAATGCAAAAGCAGTACTCCTAGTATACCTGAAAACAACCAATAAACCTCCAAGTAAGCTTTCTAAACTTAGGGTGGACACAGAGCTTTGAAGTTTTGCCAGCAAGGTAGCTTTTGGAAGCTTACCAATGGAAGGTGACTTTTACAAAGACACTCTGACTTGCGCTTAAGTGAGATCTGTGATCCTGGATGAAATTCCCTTTCTTCCCAGTGGTCATTAAACCAGTCTTCCCAGCAGGATTATTACCCTTTTCTGCCTGATGGAGTTCATTCACTTAGGGATAATGTCATCTGCGCACACTGATTCACAGGGTATTCCCCTCAGTGTCAAGTCTGTAGCTAAACAGACAGAAGCCTGGCTGGTCTGCAGAGCTCTGTCATGGTTAGGAAATTCACTGAAGCTTTCCTAAATGCTAAACTGTCCCATCTGCGTGTGTGCACCAGAAGAAGATTATGCAATAACTCTGGCAAGCCTGGGCACCTGTTGGAGACATATTGGGGAAGAATTATACTCTACATTCAAAATCAGTTTCATATTATTGCAATAAGGCCGGGCACAAACATGGGTCTGATACAAAGGATCTGCAAGTAGCCATATTCTCTTTCAGCTGATCATCTGTGTGTTTCAACTACTTGTTTAGCAAGTCTGAATGGTGCTCCCACTGGTTTCTTGAAGCCATCTTGCAGGATTTTAGGAAAACAATCTTCTTGCTTCTATACAAAACAGGAGACAACCAACAGCATCTGCTGGTGCAGCCTGACAGCCTCTCCTTACTAGGGCAGAAATGTTCCTGTTGTGCTCTGCCATAGTGCACAGCCACCTGCTTCCATCAGTAATTGCACTCATGTCAGACAGGGTGCTGGACGTGACACTGGGCCCCCTGCAAACTGCTGCTTCTGCACCAGAGGCTACCATCCATGGACACACACTTCAAACATCTTTCCTTTGGTTCTTCTACCAGCAGTTACCTGCTTCTGGCTTCATTCCTGTGTTATCTGCAGCCCTAGACTTGCTTGTCTGGCCATCCTTCAGCATGTTGCTGTTTGGCACATTTTTCTCCATTCCTGGTGTTTATGTGCTGCAAGAGGAATGGAGAAGAATCTCTGTGCCAGTGATTTATTAGCAGAAAAGATGTGGGTGTGTCTAACCACTGCTCTTATTGCTGCAGGTCAGAGGGGTGAGAGTGCTATGTACTGGCTCTCATAATCCCAGCTGCTATTTTCTGTGACAGCTGGGGCTAGTTTTGGAACCTTTCCCCTGGAAGAGCCCTTCTGACCTCTGAGCTGAGTATGGTAAAAACCACAGGACAGGGAGAAACTGCTAAAGTCACTTGGCTCATCTCCCTTGAGCATCCTGAATCTTCATTCTTCTTGGTCTAATTGTGAAGCTATGGATGAAAGTAGAAATGACCCCTACCTGGCAGCAAGAAAATGGTCAACATTTTTTCTTGTCCTGTATCTTTACTCATCTGTTATATTTTTTTATTCCTTCTTCATCTCTTTTGATTGTATTTCTCTATTGCCTATGTAAAGAATGACATACTGTCATGCTTCTTACAATTTCCTGCAAAGTCTTCAGTAATGTCTAGTTGTTTTTCATATTTCAGTCCCAGATCATAAGGTTATGCAATTCCACTGTTAAAAGTGATACATACCTTATATTACATGGCAGAATTGCTATAGTTGCTGCATTTGTTTTATCAATTTATGCAGTTGTATTCCCTCTGCTTTTCACTGTAATGCAATTTTTATTTTCAGTGTCTTTTGTTCCCATGATTAAGTCAGGCAAATTGAATACAATTTTTTTTGTTGGGATGTCCA
Source organism: Cygnus olor (assembly GCF_009769625.2). Classification (NCBI taxonomy): domain Eukaryota; kingdom Metazoa; phylum Chordata; class Aves; order Anseriformes; family Anatidae; genus Cygnus; species Cygnus olor. The sequence goes on from NC_049198.1 coordinate 52,586,113, forward strand.
CACTATATAGTTCCTTAGCCACCCATCCAAGGAAAATGGTTCACCAAAATGAATTCAGTTTATTGCCTTGCACATGTAACACTTTTAACCCTGAATGGAGTCTGTAAAACCTTCTTTCTTCTCCATATTTTTCTTGTAAATTCTTTCCCCGTTGCTAGGAAAACAGCTCAGGTTGGACTTAGCTTTAAATTCATCTCTTGCACAGCAAGGAAGAATGATTATCTCCTCTGAAAATGAAATGAGAAATCTGAAACATACAGACACACATTCTTTCATTTTCTACCTTCTTTGCCTTAGTGACCACTTCCCTGTTTGCTTGATGAGTGTCATAAAATCCGTCCTTGTCCTCTGCCCGTTTCCTAGCAAGCATTGACTAACAGTGTAATTTTTTAAGCTTAGTGTCTTATTTGCTTTTTAAACACATTGTGAAAAGGCCTTCCTTCCTTCCTTCCTTCCTTCCTTCCTTCCTTCCTTCCTTCCTTCCTTCCTTCCTTCCTTCCTTCCTTCCTTCCTTCCTTCCTTCCTTCCTTCCTTCCTTCTTTTTCCACCCTTCTGTCCTTTGTGTTTGGAATCTCAGGTCTCCAGATAAACTGATTATGACTAAGGTTAATGTCAGAGTCCAATACTCTGACCAGGTTCTTTTAGATATTCCATGTGTGGAGGGAGGGTGCAGTGTTTAATATCAATTTTGAAACGAGTTGATGTTACATGGGAATCTTGATTTAGCAGAGTAAAACAAAATGTACTGAAAATGCAATACAAATGTAAGTTGCATTTAGTAAAATATTACCAAATTCAATACACAGTTTTGTCACAATACCAGTGTGATTCCCATTCCTGGTCTCAATAATATGCTCACCATCACAATGCTGGCTGTCCCCAGTCATACGGAAGGAATACCTGGGTTGTAAACAGCTCAAGCCCATTTATTTCTTTCATCACAAATATTTTGTCAGTTGTTTAGTTTTTATACCCTGCGTTGGGCTGAACCACTTGCTCACTCCCCTCTGTGCTCGTCTAGCTAAGTCAGGGAGACATTCATACTCTTATAAGGAGCTCAGAGGAAACATTTTCACCACCATTTGATCCACTCAAATGTTGATATAGTCAAAAGATCTACTCAACTGACATAGATGTTTACCCAAAACACTCTGTGGTCCCCTTTGTGTTGAAATAAAAAGAATTTTCTGTTCAACAGCTGTGGTCTGTCTACATTATTCCCTGAGTTTCATAGGCATATTACTGTTTCCCATCTCCTTTGAACCTTTTTCAGTTGTAGGAGTTTGTAGGAGTTTCTTATCCAATCACAATTCCCTGCAATGTGGCTTCCCCTTCTATGAGTTCTGCCTGGTCTTGGTGAAGAGAAACATCATTTTTACAGCTCTCATCTGCCCTGGCTGCAGGCATAGAATACATTTTGTCTGGTAGTCAGGTTTGATGCTGTGGTTCTCTGTTTTGAGTCACAATCCATGAAGTGTCAAGAGCCTTACAAACCTGCCCCTCTCCTGTACACATTTCTGCTTAGTCTTGAGCTTGTTGACTTAGGGTGGAAGTAAGGATACAGGCAGAACTGTTTTACTGAGATGGAATCTTGCAGGTAGGGTGAGAACACTTGGGCCTCCTGGGTCATGCTTATACCTTTTCAAGGGCAAGAGGAATTGTTCAGAAATGCTTGTGTTCCCTGGTTAGTTGTGTTGTGTTGTATGACCATATGACCATGAGTAGTATTTCCAATATGTTTCGTGCCTGAAGTAACTTGGCCAGAGCGAGGTGATGGATGTTGCATAGTCGTAATACTTCCATAGTTTTCAAGAGGAGTCAAAACCACACAATCATGTTGACAATTTTCTGTAACATGTTTAATTCTGTGCCCTGGTGGCAAGATAGAATTTTAATAGCACACTGGCAAAATTGTTCTCTTTTCAGCTTTTCCTTAATCGCTACCCTTTATTAGAAAAAAAACATCCTTTAGTGAACTTGAACAAATTGTCAGTCATTTCTGACCATTTTGAATAGTCAATGGCAGCAGAGTGAATTTCACTTTTAAATTTGAGATGGTTTGGCTGCAAATACGTAACATGCACATCTGAATTAATCCAAGTTGTAGCAATTAAATTAGTTCCTTCTTTTGGCTATTCAGCTTCCTGTTCTCCAATAAAATTGCTGAAATTAATTAATATGGCACAACCATTGATGTGCCACATTTGACTATAAGAATACAATATTTCTGGAAGAAGAGATAGAAATGTAAGTGTATTTTAATGAAAATTGCTATGCCATTTGATGGGGATTAAATGAAATATGATTCCTTTATTATGCAAATGGCCTGGAGTGAGGGAACATTGTGAATTACAGAAAGCTCTGTGCTATCATAATAACACCTGGTGATCTATGACAAATGGGAATAAATCATAATTAATAATCTCTAGATTTCCTAGTACTTTTTTTTTTAAAAAAAAACATCATTAGAAAAGGAAGCAAGATAGAAGATTCTGAAGAAAACCCAGAGGACCTGTAAGACAAAAAGAAAGTCAAGTTAGAAAGAATACTGGCAATTAAAAATAACCCCATAGTACAGATTTTTCAATTATTAGCCATCATTTACTCCTGAAGGAAGTCTTAATCTCTGATACTGACAATTTGAAAGGCACAAGTGATTTGTAGAACTACTGAATTATGTTATCATTTTCCCTTTCAAAAAAAGCTGAGAAAAATGCCAAGGAATGCAAATTACATATGCTGCCCTGTTCAGTCTGCTTAAATAGAACAAAAGCTGCTGGGGAACCACAAGCATGATGTCTGAAGCATGATATTTGAGAACAGGTTCAGTTTCTCTCAGGAAAGACCATGTTAAAGCTTCTGTGGTCTAGCTAGCAAGATATTGCCTGGCAGAAACAAGCTCGAACTCCCATTGTAATCTTTTGGATAGCGGACAGCTGTGAAGAGATCTCTAATCACCTGGCAGATTAAATTTGTTATGCCCTGAAAATGAACAAGTGAATTAGCACAAGCCTACATAAAAGCATACATTTTCCTTGATGTCAGTGAGACTCAAGTGAATGTTCTAGTGGGTTGGGTAAACAGGGGTTTTTAATGCTTAGTGCTGTGTGTGATTATTAGTCTTTCCAACCCACTTGAATTTAGGAACCTGGAAGACGAGATGGAACGATTGTATTATGACAAGTGTACATGCACCAGGTTTGACTAACACAAACTGCTTAAGGGCGGCTGGGGCCTTAAAAGTGTGACTGGATTCAACAACAGATATTAACAGATATTTTCAATTACATGTCATGCTGTGACTTGACCTTCTAGTATTAACTATATGATTATAATCCCATTTGCTGTAGCTGAGGACTTCATGGATTGGCCTCAGGCTCTGGTTTCTTAAAGCCCTGGCAGCCTGGGCAAAACCAGCTCTCAGGAGTTATTTTTAACACAGTTGCTTCTCTTGATGAGTTTATAAATTTATTGATAGAGTTCAATTCTTTCAGAGTCTACATATTAAAGCAAAATGAGCTTTATGTAATCAAAAATCTCAGTCGTCAAATAGATAATACTCAGGCAGTGATGAGCTCTGACCCTATTACTACTCGATACCTTACACAGACTGCATTGGGACGGTAGTATCTGATAATTAAATTGTGGACTACAGCTTCAGGTTTGAGCAGCGCAATACACCATCTGTATTGGGCATAGCAGGGGAAATGCAAGGCAGATAGTGATGAATGTATTACCATGGTATTTTGGAGAGTTTTTGGAGGATATGTTCCACATGCTGCTGCAAATTGTTGACTTTGCTCCAAATGTCATGGACTCAGTCCATGACCCTTCCTTTGAACACGTAAGACCTCTGCTTATCTGCCTGGACCGATTCCCCCTTCTCTGCAGTGTAAGTGCTGACTATTTACACCCTCTTAAAGGCCTGTCAAGGTGTATTCCTCTTTATTAAATATTGAAAGACCAATGTTGGCTTCCATTTCATCAACAGCACCAGCCTGCATAGATAATTTTTTCAGTCTAACCACCGTCTTTCTCCTGGCTGGTTTAGTACTAGGATGGAGAAAAGATACTTTGACAGTGTCTTCAAATCTATCTCAAATATCCACTGCACAGCTCTCCTAAATATTCACCTTTACTAAGATGCACACAAAAATTGATTTATGGATTAAGCTGTAGCTGTTTTGTAAACCATCTCTTATGACAATCTTTATTTTCTTCTGCATTACCTGACTGCCACTATGCATTGCTGTTTTGTATCATTTTATTGTAAAGTTTTGGGGACAGGATATGTTCTTTTGTTCTGTGGGATCCTGGTTCAAAAATAAAAATTTCTGCAAGAGAGAACAGTAAGAACCTTAACAGCAATGAATGAGAAACTAAAAAGGTGCAGGTGTTTGGTTACAACTCTAAAATTAACAAGCAATTTATTCCTAACAGGGAGGAATTAAATTTTAATGACTTACATTTTAACATATGTGGAGAAAAAAAGCTTCTAAAGAAAAATATGTGTTTTCCAGCTTCAGCTTAGATTTCTGTGTCCTGGCTGCCATCCTATTTGTGCTGGCTAAAAGTTGTTCTCGGTGATGATGGGCACTCAGAAGATTAGAAAGATGTCCTGCCTAGGTGGAGTGAAACATAGCAGTAGCCAAATAGCAAGCATTGCTTGGTGGTGTTGGATGTTCTTTGTGCCTGACATAAAATGGTTTAATGTCTCCTCTAGGCTTTGCAGCTGATGTGTGCAATATGGCCCTAATTTGATTCAGTTACTTTCATTAATAAAAAGACACTCGCAGTCTCTAAATGATAGGTTGTGTTGTCTTTTTATTATTATTGTTGTTTGTTTGTTTGCTTGCTTGCTTTTTGAGACAGAAGATAGAATAATTATTGTTTAGGCTTTTTAAAACTTGTTATTTTATTCTTGGCTCTTTGAACTTCTGACACAGACAGCACTTAGACCAGAGGTCATGCGAAAGTATTTCTAGTGTTTTGATCACTAATCACTGCTTTCTTTCCTTTGGAGGGAAAAAAAATAGTGCTGGGAGTTTGTATATGAGTTATGCTCTGTTCAAATACCATCAGTAAAGCAGACAAATGACCCTAAAAGCATTGCTTAATCTGTGGGCAAAGACAAACTTACATAATGACAGGAAGCAGTTCAGCAAAAAGATGAAATTGGAGAGAGATTTTAATTTGTTTTTCCCATCATCTTAATATAATAACCAAAGCAATTTCGGACAGGAGGTTGAATGGTCTACAAATGCAATTTATCAAAACCAGAGGGAAATGATGAGAAAACTGTAGCATAGGGGCTCTTTCTTTTGCATTTAAAGAAGGAGAATGAAGTAAAAGACCTCTTTCTTTTGCCCTTTGGTCTTGATGGGAATCTCCATTTAGAAATGAAGCTGGAACAAAATTCTCATTTTGTATGTTTGTTGGGGAAAGTGTGTTACTTTCATCATTCTCTAATCTGTTTCCCTTTAAGAAAGAGTTTATGGATGCTTTATCTCATTCTGACATGTTTAGTTATTCAGTGTTGCTAGCAGCATTAGTCAAGGAGTCTTTTCTGTAAAGAAATTATTAAGGTCCTAGAACTTAAGTTTTGGGTTTAGATGGCATTAAAACAGTCACTTATTATATCTTAACTCATGAAAGTCCTTTCCAGAAGTATCTGGTTGCCTCTGATGATAGCTTCTGCTCAATCTGAGTTAATTAACCAAAAAATCAGGTTATATCTTCCAGTAATCCATAACCATGTTACTTAGGGAAATAAAAGACTTAGTGGTGTGTGTCTTTGTGTTATGCAGTTAACAGTAATGCTAAAGGTCACCCCACATGAGTCACTTCAGAACTGTGTGCCAGCAGATGATCGGTAGGCTTTGCTGGCCCTGCAGCCACTGGGATTTCCTGGTGAGGCCTACCCCAGTGTCCTTGCCTTGTCCATGGACCTGACTTTCAGTTGTCCTGCGTTGAAGGTAAGTCCAAATAGCTTACGCTACGTTTGCTGTAGTAACATGGCTTGAAATGTTCTACTGATAAGCTGAGAGTATGCAAAGCAAATGGTGAAGTACATCACTTCAGTCTTGAAAGCTGAGATTTAAAAATCCTGGGTGGAATACATTCCAAGATGACAAGCATCTTTTCTGGGATTATCAATGTACTGTGTTTACAACAAAGCTACACTACAGAAAGAAATTATCTTCCCACTGTTTTTCAACCAGATCAAGTGAAGACGTGTGCTGTTTTAAAATATTTAAGTTTGCCTGGCATGCATTTTGGCTGAAGCAAGCAGTTAAACAACTTCAACATTTGAAGGGGATGACAGTCTTCAAAGAGGAGAGAGGGGCAGAACAGCAAAGGCATTAGGCTATAGCCCTACACAGCTGTCCCTCCTGGGAAACCATTAGTTCAAGTGTGTTTATGAGGAGCTGGGTGGCACATAGGTGTGTGTAAATGCAAACTTATTGCAAAGTGAAAACCACAAGATCAATGTATATAAGCACCCTTTTCCAAATCCCCAGGCTTTTTGAGCATGCAAAATTTCAGGTATTCAGAGGATGAGCTTTGAGAATTGGCCAGAGTCACAAAACCTCAGCATTGCTAATCTGGTCATGATGAGTCACTGCTTGTTGGTAATGGAATTCTTAAAAGAGAAGAGTGAGTCATCTTGTGCAGCACCAGGCAGGAATCAAATTGCCTCTGGGTATAGAATTACAGGAAAGTAAAGTCAGGGAAATCCTTTTAGTGCTGCGGTAAGAGCACACAGATTACAGGTACTGAATGCTAAATGGATCAATCATAGAGTACAAGAGAGACACTCTTAGTGGTAGCCAGCAGAAGTCTAGCTGGAATGTCCTAGGTGACCTCCCAGTAGGAAATTATGTCTGCTTGGATGCTATTCAAGGGACTGAGATGAGGGTCTTGTCCAGGGTAGCCAGAATGATCTGAAAGCAGTCTTCCTGATAGCACAAAATCTTACTTCAAAGCATTTGCACGTTTGGCTTAAATTCAGTATTTATGGAAAGTGCTTCTCGAGGCAGGTCAGAAATCACCACTTAGGGACTGGGTCACAGAGGAGACCCTCTGAGTGCCTTCAGGATCTTGAGTTGCTATGAAAACTGCATAGTCACATTCTGTAATTAAGCATTTGCATAGCTCCTTAATTTTTTCAGTGTTCTTTAAAATATATACAATGCTTCAGATGGAAGCTTGTGCCTAGTATCCTCTCTTCCTTGGCCTGTGACAATACAATGTGATTTTTACACAGAATCACAAAGTGGTATAGGTTGCAAGGCACCTCTGGAGATTGTCTAGTACAATGCCCCTGCTCAGAGAAGTGTCATCTACAGCAGGCTTCTCAGGGTTGTGTTCAGTTCAGTTTTGAGCATCTTCAAAGACAGAGACTTTATAACCTCTCTGGGCAAACTGAGCAAGTGTTTGAAAACCCTCAGAGTAAGGAAGTTTTACCTTTTGTTTTCTTCAGTCACTTCATTGCTTTTAGGTGTTTCTTTGTCTCTGAATCTCCCTTCTTCTTGCCTGTACCCTCTGTATCTATTTCTAACCCTAGAAGACAGTATCAAAGCTCCTGTAGATGCATTGTCCTTCAACAATTACTGTGTTCAGCTCTGGCAACCCCCAGCACAAGAAGGACATGGACATATTAGAACAAGTCCAGAGGAAGGCCATGAGGATGATTGGAGGGCTGGAGCACCTCTCCTATGAAGACAGGCTGAGGGAGTTGGGGTTGTTCAGCCTGGAGAAGAGAAGGCTCCGGGCAGACCTTACAGCGGCCTTCCAGTACCTAAATAGGGCCTACAGGAAAGCTGGGGAGGGACTCTTTGTCAGGGGGTGTAGTGATAGGTCAAGGGGCAATGGCCTTTAACTAAAAAAAAGAGACAGGTTTAGATTAGATATTAGGAATACATTCTTCACTCAGAAGGCAGTGAGGCACTGGCACAGGTTGCCCAGAGGAGCTGTGGATGCCCCATCCCTGGAGGTGTTCAAGGCCAGGCTGGATGGGGCTTTGGGAACCTGGTCTGGTGGGAGGTGTCCCTGCCCATGGCAGGGGGTTGGAATTGGGTGGTCTTTAAGGTCCCTTCCAACCCAAACCATGCTATGATTTTAGGTTTCTATGAATTTGGGCTTGTGTTCTATAGTGCCTTGTTCAAGCATTTTATCTGTGGTTGGGGGATTCAGAGGGGCTTTGCAGGTAAAGCCAGGCTTGTCTGGGGTGTATGAATGCCGCAGAGGCTGTATCACTGTCTGTTAGGATGCCTGACCTATGCCACGATTACTTTTTCTGACTCCAGGGATACTATTGGTGCTGCTGAAAGTAAACATCTCATAATACTGAATTTGTCATTTTGGTTGTGAAGGCTCCATGTAATTATGGGGCTCATGGCTTCTTACAGTCTGCTTGGTGTGGTGGCTTATGCATACCTGATTCCTGAGTTCATCTGCAGCTCCTAGTGTGGAAGTGCTTATGACAGAATCCTCATACTGCCTTTATGAGGCCTGGCCTGTCTCTAGAGTAAGTCAGGGGAGGTGTGCTTTTTCCTGATCTCTGTCACAGTGGTAAAAAGTAAACACACTTTTATTTTTAGGCCATTTTTTTTCAGGCACGTAATGCATTCCAACCTGCAATGTCCCCATCTGCTTCCAAGCTTCTGGTTTATGTAGCCTTATGGATGAGAATGGTATCACATCCAAGGCTTGGCCAGAAGGGCCCCAAGTCCTCACGAAGGCAAAGGAATCCTACTTATTCCTGCTGTCAAATGCTAAAATGACAGAATCACAAACATGAATTATGTTTGTGTCCATGTTTTACTGTCTCTCTCTCTCTCTCTTTTGTAGCAGAGGCCAATAGTTTAAGTTACAGTAAGGAGATACAGCAAATGGGCAATTTCCAATAAGCAATTATTTGATAGCTTGGCTATACTAATCAGCACATTCAGGGCCTTGTTTATGCCTCCAAACTGGCAGCTGTTGCCTGAGAATTTCCATTCTACTCACTTTGGTGTATGTAGAGTATTTTGTCAGCACTATTCATTCTCTCCCCTGGGTCTCTCATCTCTATGATGTCCTGAGGAGGAGTTAGTGATTCTGAGAAGTGAAAACAAAACTGAACCTTCAATAATCTCATGCAACTTTGTGGTAAGGAGTATAGTTGTAACGTTTGTGATAATTCTGGGGTTCATTAGGCAGTCCTTGAACAGCTAGCCTGGCTGCTGTCTGAACTGAGAGGAGGACAGATTTCATTGTGGGAGCTGATGCAGTCTGAGCCCCATCTGTGAAACTGTGTGGAATATTTGCCAATATGGGTGATTTTTTAGGTTAGCTGTTCTGAGATGAATTTTCACTGACCTCTGTATTTTCATAATCAACCTAGCATCATCAAAATATCTTAACTCCTTTGGACCACAACGACTCTTTTAGAGTTGTCAGGAGAACACCATTTCAATGGACTTGTGACTGTACTTGTTTAACAGTGATGTCCTGATTATATTCTCTCACAGTTGCATACACTGCCTGAAACTTAATCTTCTGGTTTGCATGAAAGTGTGTGCATGTGCTCACCTGCTTTGTTTGTTTTCATGCAATATGAAGGTTTCTCAGATCCCCATAGAGGATTTCTTGCAGCACTGAAGAGACAGAATTTGAAGCCAGCGCCATTTTTCTGAAAATTGCTAGCGCTCAGTTTGAGAATACTTGTGCCTTGGTGTGAGCACAGTGAAGAATATTGGAGTGTCTTTTGCATTTGATGGTGAAGAAAGAAAAAAACAAAACAAACAAACAAACAAACAAAACAGACTATAACAGTGCTTGATGGCACTTTGAATATCAGTTTAGAAGGAGAAAGCACGCTAGGCTGATGGTGGTGCTAGATGTTTGATGTCTGTGTGGTTGCATGGCAGGCTTGTAAGAAGAAAAATTTAGTGATATATGTGCAAAGATGTGCCTTATTTCCAGCATTTAGTAACAGATATGACTCATAATGCTTTCTTCCTTCCTGGCAGTCTTTTGGATGCACTAGTGAGAAGTGTTGGTGCAGAACCAGCCAGCATATAGCACTCTGAGATTCAGAAGGTATGACTGCAGGGCCAATTTTTTCTTTGCTGATTATGGAAGGTGACCCTTCTTGTCATAATGTGAAATACTGAATATATGACAAATGGTAGGAGAATACATTTCATGCTCCCATGCTCTGCCTACTGTATGGGTGTGTTGCTGCCACTCTCCTTTGGTTTACTTTCCAAGCAGGAACTGGAATCATTTATCACCCATTTCTGTCAGTTTAAAAATCATTAGTATTTACTTTGTTTTTCATCTTAACAGCCATTCATCTAATTTTCTTGCTGTCTTTCAGCTCAGCCTCCCTGTGCCTGCCTGTTCCCATTTGGATTTCAGAGGCATGCAGCACTGCAGCACTGCAGCACTGATCTGCTGACTAACAGTTTTATAAGAGCTACATGAGTTCCTGTTGGTCTTGTCTTGCTTCACTTCATTAGCAGAGGAGTATACACTGATGTCATAAGTATGTCTGAAGTTTGTGCCCTCTGCTAAGTGTCTGCAGAGAGCTGCACATCCCAGCAGATGGAGTAAGATAAACAGCAAATGCAAAACTATTGATGCGAACTGGTTCCCATTACAATTTCAATGTAAATTAGGTGACATATTGCAAAGAGTATAAATGTAAGTTATAGTCAGGTGACTGGAAGGGCCAGATACTTATGCCTGTTTTGTAGTTCTGTGAGTTAATGTTAACTGGGACTGTAGACATCACAGAAGTGCTACCAGTAAGTCAACTGAAAACTGTATATTTCCCAAAGCACTGCAAGCACCGTATAATCCTTCTTCAATGAGACATAAGTCAAAAAAAAAAATTGTTTATGCAGTCTTTTAATAATGAAAACGCATTTTGTTTTGTTTTCCCATCGTTCAGCCTCTATTTATACAAAACATAAGCAATGTTACAAGGAGGATTCTTCCATTATTCAAAAGTGCAAAATTCTATAGACCATTTTGCAAACATAAACAAAAACCTTGAGCGGCAATCAGGAATACATGTCTTTTCAGTTGTCATCAGCAGGAGCATGCCAAAAAGTGAGTTAGAAATCACCCCCAAAATAAGTCTGCCTTTGACAATGGGAAGGTCGAATTTTGGATTGTGTGTCTGTGGGAGAAAGAAGCTATCCACTTGCCATGAATTTGGGTGACATTGCTGCACTGGGCTGTGTTCAGAGATAGTGACAGGGCTTTGAAGGTTGCAGAGAAATTAAAAAAAAAAAAAAAAAAAAAAAGGAATCTGATCCATGTGTCTTTCTTTTTCTTTTTCTTTTTTTTCTTCTTTCTCCTTTCCTTTCCTTTCCACACCTTTCCTTTCCACACCTTTCCTTTCCACACCTTTCCTTTCCACTCCTTTCCTTTCCACTCCTTTCCTTTCCACTCCTTTCCTTTCCTTTCCTTTCCTTTCCTTTCCTTTCCTTTCCTTTCCTTTCCTTTCCTTTCCTTTCCTTTCCTTTCCTTTCCTTTCCTTTCCTTTCCTTTCCTTTCCTTTCCTTTCCTTTCCTTTCCTTTCCTTTCCTTTCCTTTCCTTTCCTTTCCTTTCCTTTCCTTTCCTTTCCTTTCCTTTCCTTTCCTTTCCTTTCCTTTCCTTTCCTTTCCTTTCCTTTCCTTTCCTTTCCTTTCCTTTCCTTTCTTCTTTTCTTTTATGCAGTTCCTGCTACTGTGAACAAAAAATGAACAAACATAAGCCTGTAGTTTTCCTGCATGAAAATTCCCGTACCTTCTTCTACAGTGAGACTCATGCCCTGCAGTTGAGTTCCTGCAGTTGTGAGTTGTTAGCTCTGCAGAAAATAATACTGCTCTTTTGCCCTTGATACACTGCTGCTGTTTTCCCCTTACTGACTCTTTTTTACCAGGCTTTGTGCTCTATTCAGCAACTGATATCAAATGTGTATATGTTTGTGTTTTAACTGTTGGCAACCAACTTGCAAATATCTTGTGTTAAAAACACGTTCAGGTGTTTTTTACAGGACCTCTGTTACAAAGCTGGTAAGTGACTGGTTTATAGTTTAATAAAGGTACCACCTTCTTCATCTGATCCCTACTGGGCCAATCATGTTGAATAACATGTCTGTACTGAATGCTTTAAGGTGTAACTTGTATTTGAGACTATGATACTGTGTGTGAGCTGCTGATAATCCTGTTTTAGAAGGGATTTATCCTTTATCCATGAAGGGTTATTCATAATCTTATCCCTGGAAAAACAAAAATAAGAGTACATAATCTGTATACCTATATACAGATCTACATGTCTGTATACCTATAAATGTATCTTAATATGGTAAGAGCGTGTAACTGCTGTTTCTTTCCCTTTCTACTTTAGTTCCTCAGCATGACTGTACTTGTCTATAGAGATAATTGGAAAATTTTTCCTCCTCTTGCCGTAGTGAAAGAGGATGGGAATTGCTCTTTCTGTTTCATAGATAAAGAAGAGATGAAGGGGTTAAGTGGCTTTCTCAAGGTCATATATTGACATCTGTAGTACAGCTGTGATCTGAAGCTGGGTCTCCTGAATTTAGACTCTTAAAAATCATAACAAATCAGACGTAACTGCAATGAAGACCTTCAAATCAAATGCAGATTTTGTGGGTTGTTGCTCTCCCTATACCTCCGCCGCCCCCCAATAAATTTAACAGCAAAATGTGGGCTTTGTTCAAACATTGATTCAACAGTATAATAGCTGTTATCAATATACTTTGCAAAGCTTGATTTGGACTGTAAGCACAGTCCCAGATTCCTTGGCATGAGAATGCTGCACAGAAACAGCAATTTTCAGAAGATGCATTTTGAAGTAGATTTTTGTCTCTTTGTTTCATTCTTTAAATCAACTATGTTATAAAGGAAAAGACATTTAGCACCTGATCCTGATGAGGATTCCAGTCCTTTCTCAATTTCCATCTTTAAAATACTCCTTTACTTCACTACATCCAGAAAAATTTTGAATTTCTTTTTGTACTCACAGACTGCCTTTCAGTGTAGTAATGACATATTTCCATTATGTGTTCTCCCTCTGTCTGACCTTATTTTGTGTTTTGTTCCTTTAAGCAGTCAGCGGATTTGGGCAAGAGCATACTCTCCTCCTCTCCTGTGGAGCATTGAGCCCCATGAAGGAGGCTATGGGAGACAACTGAAATACCAACCAGAGCTACACAGTTACATCCTAAGCTCTGCTTGCCTTTTCTTCACTGAGTTATCATCTTAAATAAGCACGTAAACTAGAGAGAATGCTAGTATTCTGCAGAGAATATGAGTGATTCCACTATTTTGGGGTAATTCTTTTCTGATACCTTAAATATCCGGATTTTCTGGCAGTTTGGTCTGTCTTCTTTAGCACTCAGCTCTTGCATTTTAACCTTGTCAGGGTTATTCCCTGTCTCCTGTGGGCTGATTAGTTGGGAAACGGGAGCTAGGTTAGTACTGGTGTGCAGAACTGTAACAGCTTTCCCCCGCACCTGGCAGTTTCTGAGCTCATTGACAAATCTGCACTCCAGAAATATATATATATATATATTTTTTTTTTTCTGCTTGATCTGCTTCCGAGCAATTTTCGTCTAGGGTCATGTCTCTGGTGACTGCAAAGGTTATGCTGACTTCTGCTGCTTGCCTAGCTCATTTCGTCCCTTGCAGACACTCAGTGCTGGTCTGTCTTCAGAGAAGATTGCATTGCAGTGAAAGACTGAAATTTCTGGAGGATATAACAGTCTGTGGAGCTTTCTAGACTCAGTAGTTTCCCGGCTCCATTCAGAAAATGCAAAGGTGAATGTCACATATAGGGCATTAACAGGTCTGTTGCTACGTTGGTCTTTATTTACCTGGACTGGAAAGGCAGGACACAGAAGGAGGATGATGTTCTGAGCTGGAAGAATTTCCAGTTCTGAGGAAACTTGGAGCGATGCAGCATACCTATGTGGTACCAAGAATATTAACAGCTTATTTGGATTGAACTGGCCTAGTTGATCTGTTTTGTGACGGTCACTGTATATTCACTGTTATGCTTCCAACAACAATGTCATAGCAACATGCCTGGTATACCTCCAGCAGCTCATCTTCCATGGGTTTTGAAAACTGCATTGAGGTGACTAGGTGCAGAGAATGATGCAACTCTCTTAGATTTGTGTAGGCAGCCAGAGTCCAGTTTCTGTTTTTTGTTTTGTTTTGTTTTTTCCCCAAGGTAAGCAAGGAGAGAGAGGCACATTATCAGATTCAGATTTTGTCATTGCTTAGTTGGATAACAGTACACTCAACAGCACTCAAAAAAAAAAAAAAAAAAAAAAAAAAGAAGATATCCCATATCCCAGTTCTCTGGGATAATGTTCCTCTCTGCATCATCATATTTTTCTGGCCTGGGAGAAGGTGCTTATTAAAAGCACTTTCGGTTGCAGGTCAGACAAGGATGTCAAGCTTCTGGGATGGGCAAGCCCTTTCTCACCACAATGTTCCCTTGCTCACTACGCAAGCGATTACTTTGGAGGTTTAAAACTGAGTCTGTAGTTGTGCAGTTCTGCACAACCACACCAGGCTTTTATTTTTCCTACAATAGCATGTGCTTAGCCAAGCCCTCCTAACTCATTTTTCTGCTAAATTCTCTTGTTTTTACCTGCTGTTTAGGATATTCTCATGAGGATATTCTAAACATTAGCTGTATTCTTCCACCTTCTGCTGCTCAGGGCTCCCCTTGACTCATGATGTGTGACGTTGACATCTCTCCCCCATTCGAGCTTTGGGAAGAACGGTATTGACCTGTAGCTCAGTCTTTGCATGGACTACGTGGATTGAAGATCTCCTTGCTCAGTAACAAGGTGATGAGGTTTCATTCTTGTACATGTCCCTTATATGTCTGTAAGCTCTGCCTATATGCTGATGGCGTTTTTGACTCATGTTGCTGACAAACACGAAGTATTTCTGAAGCTAAACAGACAACAACAACAAAACAGAGTGACTTTGCATAGATGTCTGGAAAAGAGTGAGAACAGGTGAAATCTATATCATGCTTTCCCTGAAAACATAACAGCTTTCTCAGGTTCCAGGCAAACTTCAGGTTCTTAGGCACACTTCAGACATTTACATCACCAGGTAAGAAGTGCTACCAGCCCATCAAGATGTTGTATGAAGAGCTCCTTCCACATGCTTATTTTGATCCTAGGTCATCCTTTTTTTGTGCCACACTTCTTCCTGGAAGTCATCTCTGAAAATTTCCAGCCTGCTCCAGCCATTCCTTGCTTTAGATCAAAGAGAACTTTTGAACAGCTCTGCAGGACAGAGGCATTTTTCCTACTTCTGTCAAAGACCAAGGGTTTCGTGATAATGCTCTCTGGCCAAAAAACGTGCAATTCCAGGGAGAATAACTGATACTTACTGCTTTGCACAGACACCTTCCTAATGTTTCTGTGATTTTTTTTTTCCAGCATGGTTTGAGCATTTTTGTAATTTGAATATTTAAGTCTTTGTTGCTTTAAAAAAGATTTTTTTTCAGGTTTTCAGTTTCTATATTTTGACAAAAAAATAAGATTTTGGGCTAAAACGTTATATTTTCATTTATAGCCAAAGGCTAATTTTAAATAAGAACAAATTTTTAAATTCTAAAGGAATTTAAAAATTCTAGTATAGGAACTTCCATTATAGAAATTGGACTTCCTGTCACAAAAGTAGCTGTTTTCTATAAAATGTTCGTTGATGTAGCCTAATCATGTGTCACTAATCTCATGAATACTGCCAACACTAAAAAATTATTCTCAGCAGAAGAGACAAATCAGAAATTTTGTACTGGCTTAAATAGTCTTAAAATGCAATCATTTGGAAACATCCATTTTCATTAATAATCATTTTCATTTATATTGAAATAGTCCAGTAAAATGTAAAGTATGAAATATAATTATTAGATTCAATTAATTGAAATAGAAAATTACAAGTGAAAATGGAATATTTCTCTGACCTTGAAATAAACTTATTTTCTGCATTGTGAAGACTAAAACCTCTCCTGTCTAATCAAAACAAAAAAATAGCTTTGGAGTATGCTGTTCTGATGTCCTGTACATCTTCACTTTTGTATTAGTTTGATTCCTTTGTCAAGTGAGCAAAGAGAAAGATGGTAGGTTTAGATCAGTATCTTAACTTTGGAAAATTCCTCAAATTATGTAGCATTACTATCTGTCTCTCTTGTTTAATTTACACACTGGTTAAAACATGAGTGTGCAGCTGGGCTAAGTCCACAGATGGACATAGATGGCTAGGTGGACTTGCTGGTGGGTTGAGCAAAGAGAAAATATCACGGAAATAAGTGGAAATTGTTAGTGTAATTCATTTCAAGGGTGATTTTATGGCATATGACCACCACTGCCAATCCTGATTGCATCATCCATCCTAGGAGTTTTCTGGTAGTCTGGTAGTCCAGTACACTTGCACACTCGTTTCCTAGTGTGCAGCATGAATCTTTTCTGCCATGATGTAAGTCTTGTTGTCCTCTCTGTAGGGAAGCAGTGTTGTTCTGTTTCTCTCTGCTAGATGTTTAGTCTGCTTTGCTTGCCCCCTCTAGTTTCAGCTTTTGTGGTAGTTCCTTTTTCCCTGAACTATCCAAATAGCTCTTGGTATTATCCTATGTGTTTTCACTCAATGTGCTGCAAACCATTTTGGAAAACCTGTGCTTCAAACAAATGCTGATGCCTTAGTATTACTGCTAAGGCTTGTTGATGCAGAGTGTTACCCTATACCTCCTCCCACACAGCTGCTCCATGCTCCTGTACGGTGCTTGTTTTTCCCGAGCAGTCCAGCTTGGCTTACAGAGCCCTACACCCCCACACCACTCTGGAGGACAGAGAGTCTGGAATGGCACTATGGCATTATCCAACCTGTTACTTCCAGTGAAATTGATTTGGGCCCTAATCCATACCCAGTGCCTTCCTCTGCTCTTCTGCAGCTGCTGGAATAGGAGGAAGTCTACTACAGACATCTATCCTGGGTTTTAGGGGATCAACAAACTCTGTTACTCTTTGTAGGAGCTGCTAATCTGGGCTCTGATGGTCATTTTTGTGCTCTTGAAGATGTTTTCTGTTTCCTTTGCAAGCCAGCTGAAAAACTAGGGTTTGCTCGGAGTGCCCTGGAGCAGCCAGACGCTTGTCTGAAAGCGATGGAAATGCCATTTCTGATCTGACTTTTTTTTTTTTTTCCCTTTTTTTTTGCCTGGTGTTTACTGCATCTGAGCGCATAGCTACTACAGTGGTGAATACGGATGTTTTGACAGACCCAGACTGAAGATGTGTGTGACTATCACAGAACAGACAGTTATCTGGACTTGTTTGGCATTGTTAATTGCCGGTTTATATGCCTAGAAGGGATGTCATGCCTTAGAGCAGCAGGCCATAGAAATAGAAATAATTAATACTTCAACCTGCAGCATCCCAAGAATTGCTGCAGGCTGTCCACAGATGGGTTTTGTACAGAGCCCCAGGGATCTGTCTGTGAGGATAACGTGTAAACTGCAACCAATTCAAGATGCCTATACTGAAATGCAGCTCTTGCAGTAAGGAGAGAGGACAGCATAAATGGCAGTGAGGAGAGTTTAAAAGGATGAAGCTGCTCTTGAACTGCTTGTTTTTCTTTGTTCCTTAGAGGTGAATTAGGCTGAAGGACAGACCAATGAAAACCTCTTGCTGATGTACACCAGCAGACAGTCTGACCCTGAATCTCTGCAATTTAATAGCCTTTAAGCAGTTTATTTTCCCTGCCTTCCCTCTGGCATGGTGTGACTTCTTTCTGGTGTGCACAGGACTAGCTGTCCCCTGGGGAGTGCTCAGGTGCTGGGGACAGGTGCATTGCGTGGCACAGGCAGGTCACCTCCTTGGGTTGTACTATCAACAAGTTATCTGGTACTCTTCCATCGGCCTCCACCAGCTCCTTGCACAGCAGGGCAGCACTGCATCGAAACATTTTCTTCTGCAAAGCCACCCTTTCGCTCTCCTATGACCAAAGGAGAGCTGTCTGCCTAGGCAGGGCTCTGAGGGAGCACCAGCCTCTCCTAAACTCTCCGGGTCAGCTTGCTGTTTTTTCTGTCTTTTCAGTGGGGTCATTTCCATTTCTGCCTCATCTACTAAGAACCGGTAGGTCTTCATGAATGGACAATGAAGTATTAATTTTGCCAGCTACGAAGAACAAACTATTAGAAGGTTTACATAATGTGTTAGGACTGAAGTCTTCCCTTTACTATCAGCTGGTTATTGATCTGCTATATTACTATTATTATTGTTATTTTACTTGAACATTCTGATTTCGGGCAGCTCCTGCATTTGTCTTAGAGGCATTGTTTCCTAAAAGCAAAAGATGGGAACAGGATGCAGGGGTCTCTCTTGAGCTTCTGAACCTGCATGGGAATCCCGTCTGAAATCCTTGTGGTGCTTATGGCCAGCTGTGTGAGCCTGTGCCAGACACAGTTCTGGGCAAAGCAGCAAACTGATGACAGCATAACTGTTTTTTTTTTTTTTTTTCCAAATATAATATCATTCTCATATTCTGTCTGGAAAAAAAAAAGTTCTAGGCCTTCACAAAACAATAACAAAAACAATTTAAAAGGGGGAAATCATACTGTCTACCCTTTATTTTCACTAGTTGACCATTGTTTTCTTGTGGTGAATGGAGGAGATAGAGATCGGAGAAATACAGCCAAATCACTATCTGCATAAAGCTTCTGAGCTGGGATTCCTATGAACTGTATTTCATTTACATCTCTGTCCTCCTTTTTTATAGCCACTTCGTTTTCAGATTTGAAGAAAAAGAAATGTAATATGAAAAGCTGGTAGCTCCATTATCCAGAGCATGATGGATTGGAGGGACTGCATGCTGGAAAAAGCAAGAAATCTGCTAAGGAGCCATTCACTAATTGCAGCATTTTCATCAGACTACATTTTCTATGAGGTACCTCACTATGAAGTTCTCTCATAGCTGGGTGTGCTTCCTTCTGTATTGCAAATGCCTACAGAGAAGATGTAGACCAGATTCAGATTGTTTTAATTTTTAGTTCTTATCCTTTTCTCAGGGTTTCCCATGTTATCTCTGTGGGTCTCTTTCAGGGGGAGTTTAAGCTGGGGTCCAGCTTGTCATGTTATTAGTTTAGGAGCATGTTTCTCCAGTCCCTGTGTTCTGGCTTAAACGTCATCTCAGTGCTTTCCTCACAAAGCTGCTCTTCGGTTCTTCGCTGCTTTGCCATTAATAAAGGTGTATGTTGGTGTGTCAGATTGCTGGAATCTGACTCAAAAAACGTTTTCTGAAGATTAGCGCTCTGCTCGCACAGCTGTCTGCTTGTAGCTGCCTTGTGTTCACGCTGCCTGTGCTTCTCATTCTGAAGCTTCTCCTAATTGTGCTTTGTGAGATGCCTTTCACATTCATGATTTGGAGCAAAATCACAGAATGCATCTGGGGATGGAGAACGAAAAGAAGGTGAGATGTACATCCCCAGCCTTATTCAGTCTGCTTTGATATGAGGCAGCTCCAATGAGCCAAATGTGGCAGTGTTCCCTCTCTCATTCAATATAACTGACAGCTGGCTCGCTGAACAGCCAGTGTACAGCTCATTAACATTGACAAGGCCAGGCTGTGACTTCTCATTGCCAGCAAAAACAATACAACCAGGTCTCCAAGTAGGACAGAAATGCAAAGTGACTGCTCTGCTCTTATCTTCCAGTTTGGAAGGGGTTTAGGCAAAAGATATGTGGAGACGGTAGGAAAGTGAGGAGCTCAAAGGCTGTGGTCTGTGTCTCTTCTGTGCTCTCTTCTTGGTGCTATTCTTGTGAAAATATTCCAGCTGCAGTCAGTTTCCCATGCAGTCAGATGTGTAACACAGCATGTGTACCGCTCTGCCTGCCCAGAGCATGCCTGAGATGCAGATGTTCTGCCCTTAGTGCTTTCTTCTTTCTCCTCTGGAGAGAGATGAGGCAGCACCCTTTTTTTCTGCTGCCATTTTATGTATTTATTATGTCCTGACCAAAATGATCTGGAAGGAGGGAGCAAGAGGGACAGGTTGTAAGCCAGGCTAGGCCAAAAGCACTGGTCTATGCTAGGTTTCTGCACGACAGAGGCATTAAAAACAGTCTGAAAATTCCTGTTGTTTACAGTGAAGGAGCTCATGCAGGAGCTGCTGTGTTGTCCTCCACATGCTGTCTGGTGTTTTTCACCGTAGGAAGGTTCTTTTACCCCTGTGTTGGGGGAAAAGACAGCCTTGTTTTTCCCTTTAGCAGCACAGGAGCTCTCAGGGGAACTGGAACCTTGACCCTCTGTATCTAGTGTTAATGGGATGATAGTTTTAAAATGCATGAATTTCATAAAGAACTTAATCATCCATGGTAATACTCCAACAGGGCTAGTACGGTATGGCCCAGCACAATTATGGATTTCAAAGGACACAAACAGGCAGGAAATAAAGCAGTCGATGGCAATCAAATCCTGCCCAGAAAAGAAGGGGATCAACATAAAGTAGTGGTGTAGTTAGCAGCGCATAGGTAAAATTGTTTGGCTATGGGGAGTCAGCTGAAGAGATATGCAGTGGAGGTGGGCAGAGTAAACTACACAGGAATAAAGGAATAAGCTTGATTTCTACCATCATCTGAATCAGAGTCCTTTCTGTCTTCCAGTTGCCCAGCCAAGATCATCTTTTATAACTAGGTGGGAAACAAAAGATCATTGTAAAAAAAAAAAAAAAAAAGCTCGAAGGCAGTATGAAATTACTTTTTTTTTTTACTTTTTTCTTTTTTTCTCTAAAATCAGTATTTATTGACTAGAGGACCAAAGCAGGTCTACAGTAACTTTATATACTTTTCAGGGACAACTGTTGTTGTTGTTGTTGTTGTTTGCTTTTTTTAATTATTATTACTTTTTACTTTGGGGAGCAAAGAGCTGCAGTTGCTTTACCAGGGACAGTTGAAGTTCAAGGAAAACATCCCTATAGAACAGGAGGATTATATGGTATTGCCTGCAGAAGGTCACTGGTTTTGGTGCTTTTATTTTTAACTTGCTTGTGTGTCCCGGTCTGTGAGGGGCTTGCTCAGTATCCATTATGTTACATTTCTTACACGTAACTTAGGAACACTAATTCCCCATGGTCTTGGTAATTCCACTACTGCCACTTCTCTAGATCTGAAGGCCAGAAATGGCAGGCTGTGCTGATCTAAGCCTGCATAGCACAAGCTGAGAGACCCACCCAGCCTTCCCTCTGTGTGGGACCAAGGACCAAGGTCCTGTTTTGTTGGCCAGTCCATCAAGGCCTGAAAGCTTTATATGTTGGTGAGGATGCTGCATTACTGATGAAACTCCCCTAAGGGTTTATTTCCAAGCAAAGTAGCTAGCAAGCACCTTGCTTCTCGATTTATTGTGTCCAGCTCCAGCCTCTGAGCCTTACTGTTGATTTGCCAGTTGAGAAAGAAGACATTTGCAGCAGTGCTGCTGTCAGATTCAGTGACTATGTACTTTTGGAGCCTCCTCCATTTCTCTTCTCTCTCTCCCTTCACACTGCTTGTATGCAACATCCCCTCGTCAAAAGAAATACAGAGAGAACATTAAATACAAATCAGTGCGTGGCAAGAGGAAATGGCACTGCCATTCACTCAAACAACACATGCCAAGGGTTAACTTTGTAAGCAAGCCTTTTACAGGCAACTTTATATCTTTTTCATAGCAGATGAGTCTAGATTGGTGTTTCATCACTGAGGCTGCAGGGCAGCCGTGTTTACAAGGGAATGAGTTTTTAAGTGAAGCTGTTCAGACAGATACTGAATAACAGGCTAGTGTTTGACCTGTTCTGGCTACAAATTACACTGCCTACCTGCTATTTACTATAATAATGGAGACTTCTGTTTTGCTGGACAACCTGTAAAGTACAAGGTAGTTGTCTGAAACAGTGGGCAGGTACTTGGAATGGATGTACCATCTGCTCAGCTTTTTCTACTGTCGTGTCCTCGGCAGACGCTTCATACTCAGCCCTGACAGACCATTCACATAACCTCTCTCTCTGTTGTTACAGTTCTAGACACCTACTCAGATCAGTGAGGCCAAGGCTCCCAGGTGAGGATTTGGGGAAGCAATTCCTGCCAGACACCATGATGCAGAAAGCCCCTGGGGATGCCCTCTTCCATCAAACCTTGCACATTAACCAACTGCAAGGAATGTGCTGCTGATCCCAAGTGATGGTGTCACACTGTGATTGATGGAGTAGGCATAGGATGGTGCAGGCTGGGAGCTGCCAAAAATCTTAGGAGGACCTTAGTATCAACCTGCACGCTCTTCCATGAGGTCTGGATTGATGAGGTGGAGGCATACATCAGCGTTCTGCAGCCAAGCTACTCAGAACACATCACAAGACCTCGAAATGACATATTTATTTCCTAAAGCCTGTCGCCCCTCAGGTTGGCTTTCCCTGCTAGTGACTGGAAGCTCCAACAGCAGCAAGTGGCCTGCCTTATACCCTTTTACCTCTGACGATCGAGCCATCTTTGGTAGGGAGTGCCATACTTGCATGTACTCCTCACAGCAACAGAGAGGCTGCAGGGAAGAAGCAAGCCAGGCAAATCTTGGCAGATTATGAAGAAGCTATGTGAGTACTCTGATTCAGTGCAGGACAGACACAGGAGTGGTATAGGCTTCAGAAATAAGCTTGTGTGCTATCCAGCTACCCTTTATTCAGTACTGGTCCTTCTGAGGCAAGTGATTTGGCTATAGCCAAATTCTTTGCTGCCCTCTTTGTGTGGTGAAGGTTCAAGAATGCAGAGGCTGTTTCCTCCGAACAAGGTCCCAGGGAAGAAATTCAGCTACAAACAATGCAGTTGTATGTAGTTTCCTTCTTGGACATTTCCCCATGGAAGTGGAGAACTTTTCTGTCTGAAGAAATATAAGCAAGCACATTTTATTATCTGAAGTACTGTGGCTGTATTTGAACACTATCCCCTCTCACTCCCTCACTCCCCTGGTTATAATTTTCTGAGATTCTGTCACAGCTTTTTCATAACACCTGTTTTTGATTGGTCTAATTTTAACAGGGCCACGTAGAGCACAGCCATAGGGATAATCAAATGTCCTGCTTTATGGTCTCAACTCAATTCAGCAAGTATTTTGTTAATATGCAGTGTGTGTTTGCCTATAGTAATAACATTTATAATCAGATCAAATAATCTTTTGCAGTTGTAATACATTCTTGGGAGGATATTTAAATATAGGTTCCCTGGAGAGTTGCTGGGATAATGTTGTAAATAGAAAGGGCTCATTCTCATAATATTGTCCAAAGTTCCTTCACTGCCTACATAAATTTGTTTTTTCCCCAACTACTTAAAGGGAACATTTTGACTAAGTAAAATACCGAGTTAAAATTATATACTTATATGCTTTACTCAAGATTGAAACTTTGAAATTACTATTATTTTGTATGTTATAATACTGTGTGTTGATATTAGTGTGTTAATTGGCCATCTTCATGTTGTGCTTGAGCTCAGGCACCTCTCAAAAGGTCAAGATGTTGATCCTGTCCTCACAACTGCTCCTGGGAGAGTGGATAAGAACCTGTCAGACTGTGAGGGCAATAGGATTTCTGGTGACTCTTCAGGAAACCTGTTAAAACTAGTGTCATTTTTTCTCATTTTCATGTTGTTTCCAGTCTTCTTTGCCATGGCATTTGTCTCTTTTTCTTGCTTGCTAGACTGCCCCATGGTGCTACAATGTTTGTGGTGTCAGCTCTGGTGGGCATGATGCAGATATCGTGAATGTGTGTCAGTGGGGAGAGGAGACAAAGGACTTTGACCCAACTTACCTATCAGACTGCAAGGAAAGTGTCCTGGCTATCCTTCCTTCTCTGAGTTTCTTGGAGTACATCTTCTGCCGAGTCATGTAAGAAAACTCTGCATCTTTCCTCATTACCTTGTGGCTGAGGGAATCAGATCATGAATATGGTGGATATTGATATCAGAAGTCTGATTGCACTTGAGAATGCAGTCCAGGGTGAGGCATTAATAGGGATCAAAAAGCTGTGTTACCCCAAAAGAATGATGAGAGAGTATTTACAACCCCCACTCCCAACACTGCTCCCTCACTGTTATCTGTCCTCTTCCTTCCAGGATCACTGAGAATCGTTCCACTTATCCTCTTAAAAAAAAAAAAAAAGAAAAAAGAAAAAAGAAAAGGAAAATATGCTGTGTGCTTTCAGAGAGTAATAATAGGCATAAAATGGGCTGTAGAAATGTCATGTTGGGCTATAAAGCCTGTGTTACTTCTGGGAACACTGATTCTGGAAAAAAAAAAAAGAGAGAGAGAAAAGAAAAGAAAAGAAAAGAGGAAGAGAAAGAGAAAGAAAAACAAATTAGATTTTGAAAATAATCTGTTTCCATATGAAGTACAAGCTTTATCTTCTTTTATAGGGATTTTATATGTTAATTCGTGGCTTGATTAAATTCTTCCTAGGGCCTGGTTCAGACAAGTTTAATTTCCTTAATTCTAAATGCTTAAGTAGTCTTGCTGAAGTCAACTGGATTTAATTCTTTCATTAAAGATAAACTCTGTTTAATGCTTTGCTAAGTTGGGACAGAAAGCGAAGAATCAGACAGACCAGGACTGCCAATGAGACACATAATCTACACTTGTGTCTCAGTGCAGGACTTACTCTGTGTTAACTGTGCCTGACATGTTATAGTCCAATCTGTCTTTAAAAGTTTCCAAGGATGAAGATCACATCCTCTCTGCAGCACACTTTGCTACTCCTTCCTTAGTGTCCAACACACAGCTTTCTTCCACCGATTTAATTGCACTGCTTCCTGTCCAATCCTCTTTGTACATAAGAAAGGTTATTCCCTTCCTCTTCACAGTCTTTTGTATATCTGAAGCTGTTATTATACCCCCCTTCAAGTCCTTCTTGGTAAGTCTAGTTACATACACCTTTGCTCACTCTCTGCTTGCCTGAACTGTCACATGTATTTCTTAAAGGTCACATCCCCAAGCTGGACCACTGTACCCCAGCTGAGACTGTAATGGAGACTATGCCATGTATCTTGCAGACCACCCCTTCCATTCTTGCATCTCAGGAAATCTTTTGCTCTTTTGTGCTTAACCTTCAGTCTGTGTCAGATCTATGGATGAAATAAGCCATTCAACATGATGTGGAGTCAAACAGCAATTTGGACATTTTCACTGACACAATGGTAAAACACTGAGCAGCTGTAAATTGGTGCTCATTTTTAAAAAGAAGATGGACAGCCAGTAAAATCAGAAATTGTGATAAAGTTACTCACTGCATAATACATGAGAAAAATCCCATCTGGAGTACTCCCATCCACTTCCAAGACAAAAATTTTTTGCTAATGCCTGTCTGGAACTTATTTTTTGTGGGGCACAGCCTATAGCCAGTATAATAATTGAGATATATAGCAGATAATTTGTTGAGGCAAGTGTTGCTTGAAAAGCTTATGGAGCACAAACATAAAAAATTGTGGAGCTGTAACAGATTCAGAAACGAAAACGTCCACCACAACCAATCGTTCATGAGTATGTTTGGGTCTGTATAGCATCTCAGCAGATGTCCTGCAAACCTCTCCCTATTCCTTACATGTGCCCATGTGGGAAAAAAGAAGTGGGATGTCTTTTGCTCCAAACTTTCAGCTATAACAGCAATAGAAGAGGAGAGCTTTTCTTAGGGTCTATACACATTGAAGATCCAGGCTTAGGCCTCTGTAAACCATTCAGGCATGCTTGAACATGTCCTCTCTATGCCTTGGTCTCCATTTTTTTCCCTTGTTTCTAACCTCTTTTCTGCTAACCCACTCTGTATACATGGCTATGTGCACTGGCTCCCCATCTTCTTCAGTGCAGCTGATACAGAGCGAGCTGTCTGGTCCTCCCATAAATTCTGAAGATTCTTAATGACTTCCAGGCATTAATTTTGACTATGTAATTGCAGTATCTTCCCTGCCAGTGTCTTGCTGCCTTTAGTCTGGATTCCTCGCATTAAATGAAAAGAATACCGTGGTTGGTCTTCAGATGTAGTTGTGGCAGTTGTGCTCTGTAATAGCCTTCTTCCGAGCCTGGATAGATTTCTCAGTTGGGCTGATGTTATACATAGTTTGTATCTAGCCTTTTCTCTGACGCACCATTGCCAAGTGCTCCAAGGATTGTATCTGCAACCACCAGGCCCCTCTTAGGCTGCTTTATGGTTTGTGATTCTGTACATTTGTTGCTAAAACAGACTGTCATTTCAGCATGGATATATGAAGGGGAAATCAAGCTCGACCAGCCTGATAACACTGTTCAGTGAAATCACCTGCTTGATGGATGAGTAAAGAGTTGATGTTTACCCTTACTTTAATAAAGCCTTTGACACTGTCTCCCATACAATCATCACAGAAAGTTGACAAAGTAGGGATTAGATAAGTGAATAGTGAGTGTATTAAAACCTGTCTGAATTACTGGGGTGAGAGTTTGTAATCAGTGGCACAAGATCCAGTTGGAGGCCAGTAACTAGTGATGCATCCCAAGGCTCATTACTGGGACCAGTGTTGTTCAGCATCTTTATTACCAACTAGGACAGTGGGGGTGAAGTGCACCTCTGCAAGTCTGCAAGTGATACAGAACTGTGAAGATGTGCTGATACAGCAGAAGGTTGTGTTGTCATTCAGAGGGACCTCCACAAGCTGGGGAAATTAGCCGACAGGAATCTCATGAAGTTCAACAAGAGGAAATGCAAAGTCCTGCACTTGGGGAGGAACAACCCCCCCAGTACATGCTGGGAGCCAACTGGCTAGAAAGCAGCTTTGTACTAAAGGAACTGGGGATCCTGCTGGACAAGAAGCTGAATATGAGCCAGCAATATGTCCTTGTATCAAAGAAGGCTAACGTTATCCTGGGGTGTATTAGGAGGAGTGTGGCCAGCAGATCAAGGGAGGTGATAATTTCCCCCCTGTTCAGGACTGATGAGGAGACACCTTAAGTACTGCATCTGGCTCTGGGCTCCCCAGTGCAAAAGAGACTTGGAGCTACTGGAGAGAGTCCAGTGAAGGGCCACAAAGATGATGAATGGACTGGAGCATCTCTCCTGCTAGGACAAGTTGAGGCAGTTGTAACTGTTCAGCCTACAGAAGAGAAGACCCAGGGGGAATCTTTTCAATTGCTGTCAGAGCTACGAGCAGCAAATCAAAGCCACGCGCAGGCTAAGGAGGGCTCAGAGAGTACAACTGGGCAAGGCCCACCAGTCCAGGGGGCTTGGAAATCCTGTGCAAAGCTCAAGGTCTGTCACTGAGAGTGGCAGTGCTGGATCACAGGGCTACACGATTAGGGAAGTAGGCAGTGATTAGTGATTAGCAAGTGAAAGTAAACAGCCAGAAGGGGAAGCTCCCTTTCTCAGTCCCTTCTTGGAGATGGCTGTCTGCTCCTAAATGCAGGCTGAGATGACTTCTTTGTAGGGATCTCCATGGGATCACAGGGTCACATTATTACCACACTGCTGGTCTCCAGCTCCAACTACGCTGTTTAAGATCATTGACATATGGTTATCAGTAGCACCTTACTCTTCATGCCTCAGATCTTCGACATTTTAAAATAATTCCTGTTCCTACCTTCTGTTCAACAGCTATATTCTGCTGGGGGTTACTCTGTCTCTGGAAAATCCCTCCAAAACACGTACCAACTTGATGAGATAAAGGACACTTTAGCCTAATAGGGGTACTTTTCCAACTCTCTTTTCCAAATTGCTCTTTATTCATCCAGTTAATTTATGTACCTAATTGGAACAAAACCATTACTGTGAGCCCTGGGGTCTTACCTGCTTACCTGTTATTGAATTCTCCTTCCCCCCCAAAGTGCTTTGACCAGTATTTTTGGCAGACTTCTGCGTGCTGGCTGGTGTGCTTATTTTCGACTTAAAATGAATAAATATCCCATTTGCCTTCAGCATGATCATCCATTTGTCTTCTAATATAGCACTGTCTATTGCTCCTACAAACAATCTCTCTGATGTTGTTTTCAGGCTTTTTGTGCTATTCTATTTGTGAGTGCCCAAAGACACTTGTAGAGAGATGCGGCTCTGCCAGTTTCTGCACCTTTGCCAATACAGCGTCAGTCTGCAGTGCTTATTGCAGCAAACACAACCCACGCTATGTTCCCTGTCTTTTGACCTCTAGATACCCTTTGTCTCAAATCGTCTGCAGTATTTTGGCTTTCATATTCAAAGTGGCAAAGCCTTTTGCTCTTCACCAGCAACTTATTGCTGATATGCAAGTTTTCCTCAGAAGAGAAGATTATCACTGTTTTATCAGATTTTAATTTGGGATCTTCCACGTCTCCCTTGTCTGCCAACACCTGCCCTCCCTCAGCTGCTATTCTGTAATGTTTTATGGTGGTCTTAGTCCTACAATTTGAAAGACAGTTCCTACAGTCTTATGTCATTTGCAAACATTTTTTCTTATCTGGCCTCTTCTTGTATTATTTTAGAAAAACAAACCAACTAACCAAACAAAATCCCCAAAAATAATAAGCTAACCAGCAGCAACAACAACAAAAGGTAAAAAAAACAACCTCTCTCCTCCTTTCACTTCCTTGCCTAGGACGACTGCCCAGCCACTTCCAGCACAGTTTCATAGTGAGATTGCACTGCTACGATACCAGCTACCTCAGAGCTGTCTGTACTGAGAAAGGGGTTTGCTTTTTCTGCTGCTCTGCTTTGAGCTCGCACCCCTATTATGCAACTGGAGAGGAGCTGCTGGTTCTCTCTGCTTCTCTGATACCACTCCAGCCTGTTTCCAACACACCATTCATCCAGGATGGCTATTCTTTAATTCATTTCACTCTTGACAGCCTATGCTGTTCAACTATCAGTCAGTACTAATCAGTCCAGCAAAGATCTGCCTCTGCTACCTTTGTTGCATTTTTCTGAGTGGAGAAGTGATACCAGAGCCTCTCCAAACACAGCTGCTGGTTCTATGCCACTTCAGGGAGAGCCCTTTAGAGACAAGTGCATTTTTCTACCTTTTCTAGATCAGAAACCAAAATAAGTATATATATATTTGTCTGGCTTTCATTACTCTACTCTATTCTATTTTAAATGGACGTCTTTATTCTGTTTCTAAAAATAACAAAAAAAATAAAGAAAAAAATCCTAAGGGAGCTGCTGTTTCTACCCAGCTATTTTTCAACATCTCTTCTGTTCCTTCTCATACCTAATTTTAAATCTGCTTGCCAAATTGTGTTTGAAATTGATTGAGATGTGGAGGTCCCTGTGTGGGAAGAAATTCAAATACAATGTCCCTGACTCAGAGAAAGGCATGAAGAGCTCAGTTGTCCTTGGAAGCAGCAGCCAGCTAGCCGGTAATCCTGTTGACACAGAGGAGCAACAGCCAGCACTCCAGCAGCTCTGGGTTAGCTACAGCTCACACTCCCAGTTCATGAGGAGCTCTGAGCCACAGCAAACAGTGTCTGCAAGAAGGGATCACATACACCGGGGAGCCAGCTCTGCCAAAATGTGCTTGGAAATTTTCCAGGCTCAGAAAGTCTAAGACAGAGATATTTCTGACCCCAGAGGCCCCTTGAACAGCATTCAGAACTCATGAAATGTATGGATGTGGGGACCCACACTTTATAGAGATTTGAAGGGGAATCATGAGAATATCATGCTGTTCAGAAGTCTGTTGCTTCTTCCAATTGTCCCTGGCAAAAGGAAATTTCTGAGTAAGGAAGACTACAGAGTTAGTTAGTAACACTTTAAGGCATGGTGTGAAGTGAACTCCCTTCCGTCCTTGCCAAATAGCCTTGGTAAACAACAAAATGCTTTGGAGAGTACCCAGCTAGATGATGGCATGCATTTTGGTTAGGTCATGCAAAGTAAATACAGTTCTCTTAGCAGCTAGTACTCTACCCACTTATTTCTCAATTAAATACCAGCTGCAACAATTTTTCTTCGTGTTAATTAATGATTTAACTGTGAAAAATGACATCACACACTGCAAAATGCTATTTGTTACATGCATCTTCCTTAATTGGACACTCCTAAACTGGATTAATTAATGCAAAAGTTTTTCATTTGTGCTTTGAGCCTGTTTCATTGAGTTGCCACCCAGGCATAACAGGTGAAACGACCCAGACCATTGTCTCTCAGTTGTCCCCTGTGCTGGAGATGCTCAGGACCCAGGTTCATCCTCAACCTCTGCCTTGTTCAGGACTAATCTTGATCCACAAGAGAATCAGGATGGGCCATAATTCAGTTCATGACAGGGGCAACACACATTCTCACCCTAGGTGAGGATTTTCCCAGTATGTATGGGCTGAGCACTTCAGTTCTGCACTGGGAGATGAAGTCTCTTTGTTCTGCCTCTGTCCCTTGGGAAGTCCAGCTGGAGAAGGATCAGTGGATCCCCACACCTGCCAATACCTGTCACCTGGGATTATGTATTGAGCAAAAATTTCAGAAGGTTCATACAGCTTTGAAAAGCCCAGGCTTGCCAGATGTGTATGAGCCAGCTGCCTTTGGAGGTTAAAGGTACTCGATACCCACTCACAGTGTGCTCTCTGTAGCTGGTGAGAAGTATAAGCTCTAATATGGACTCAGAAAAAGTATGTTCCTTACTGCTTAGGTAAAAAGGTTAGCTTTGTCTCTAAAGAATGATTTTTAAAGGTTACTTTAATGTCAAATTAATGATTTTGATTTCCTAGTAATACAATTTTCAGTGTTTGGCAGATTCTTTTATTTAAAATAACTATTGGGTGACATTTTAAAAGCAATCTGCTGTTTTGGCTAGCTGAGATTTTGAAGCACAAGGATTAAAAACAGAAGGTCACAATAGCATTACTGAAATAGCTGCCCTTGATATTAAATTCCAAAGTACAATTTCTCTCCCTGGACATTTCCTGTTTGCAGATATATCCATGTCCATACCTGTATCCATGTCCAGGCCCATGTCTATATCCATACCTATATTTTCAGCGCTATGCCACTTCAGAAACTGCAGTCAGTAACTCAGAATTGGACCCCTCTTATGCCAGATGCATACACATACTCAGACCCTTTCCCTGATCCTGGCAAGTCTCACATGAAAATTTAGAAGGGCTAGGAAGAAGCAAGAGGAGAAATGAAGAGTGAGTAGTTTGCATAAGGCCATGCAGCAGATCAGCAGCAGAGTTTGGGCTAGAGCCCAGACCTCTTACACCTCTATCCAGTGTGCTAGCTACTCAACCCCTTGCCAGACTGCATTTCCGTCACCACAGAATCAGAAAAAAATATTTTCTGTCTCAAACAATCCTGTAATATTATAGTTATTAGCAGCTACTTCCATTCTATCACATTTTTTTTTTTTTTTCTTGAAGCAAGAGGTTGATTCCCTGTTTTTTAATGCTTTTTAAAGTTGTACCTAGTTTTGAAGACTAGGAAAGGTATGTACCAGAGCAGTGAATCACAGTCATCTGAAATGTCATTGCTGGCACTTAGTTTACTGCAGTAGCTGTAGGGGCCCTGGATGGGAGTGGAATCCTTCTGTTTGAAAGCATCCATTCACACAGTAAAAGCTAATACCAGTCTGCTCAATTTGAACACTGATTAGAGATACCAGAGAAAAAGTGTTTTGTTTTTTTTCTTTCTCTCTCTCTCTCTCTCTTATTTTATTTTATTTTATTTTATTTATTTATTTATTTATTTATTTATTTATTTATTTTAAGATTTATTTGTCTACTTAATAAGCTTCTTGAAACAATGAGCTGTTACACAGTGTTCTTTGTTTTAAATTCATCTTTCAGGAGACTGTTTCCATTTTTTTTTTTTTAATTTCCTATTTAGGAACAATGAGAATCATCTTCATTTACCTTTTAGTATCTTTTGATCCACCTTTTTGTGGTGCATAGTTTAATGTGCCACAGATTTTTGAGGAAAGAAGGTAAACCATTCCCAGCATCCAGCTTGCATTACTAGACATGGTAAGGCACAGGCAGATTTATCGCATGGCTCCTGAGGGTTCTGTATGTGCTTGGTCTTCTTGTGCAACTCTCACTTTGCACCCACCCACATCAGGTGGATGTGCACACACAAAACTGAGAGTGGGGCCCACTTGCTTTGCTGCATGATGCCAGCTACACTGCTGAAAGCTGGTCCAGGATGTACCCTGTGTGAGATTTCAATTAATAATGCTATATGCTATGGTGATACAGATGAGTACAAGAAAATTAAAAAAAAAAAAATCTGCACAATGATTTTTTTCGTTTTTAAAACTCCCATGTAATTTCTTCCTCTGCTTGTACATTGCAGAGACAGGGAAGTAAGACAGAAACTGGAGTCATTTTCCCTCTGGCCTGTGAAGGGAGATTGATCCTCATGCATTTCTCAGCCTGGTGATATGGAGCATCTCAACTCCCACATTCTCAAGAACCCCGTGTTACTCAGTTCCAGAAGAAAGTAGGCATACTCTTTTTTTTTCTTTTTTTTTTTTTCTTCTTTTTTTTCCCCAGGGTCCAAGTGATTGTCAAATCATTAGACACATCTCCCAGCTCATGTCAAAGTCTAGGAACTCTGGAAAGTCTGCTAGGGAGATCAAATGAATCCTTCTATGTTTCTGTCATCAGCTTCTTCTAATATTTTGTAGTAGCTACATGATTTTTCCAAATTCAGCACGTGTAATAGCTCATTTTGCAGACCTGACACCACATAACCCTTCCTTCTTCCATTTTCTCACATCCATATGATTCTGTTGTTAGAACATTCCCATCTCTTGCCCTTCCCATGCTTATTGGAAGCTGACACCAGGATCTTCAGCTCAGGCAGTCTGTTCTCATACCTGCAAGAAGATGTTTGGCAACAGTGCCATTTCTTGTCCCTTACTGAAGGCACTGTGTGATAAATGCCACATATCCAGTCCTGTTAGCCTTGGTCTGTTTTCTGTAAACAGTTCTTCTGTTGCAAAGAAGTTTCTTTGGATTTCCTGTTAGGCAGCACCCCAGAAATGTCTGGATTGTGAATGCTGCATGCCTTTGTCCATGCTGCCTATTTTGTCTTAGTTATCACTGCACTCCTCAGCTCCAGGTAGATATTCCCACTAAGTATGCACAGGCTATTCATAGTCCTAAACCAGCAAGCAAATCAAGTGCTTAAGGACTCTTTAGAATTGAACAGCCTTGCGTCTTGGAGCTGAGCAGCAAATGAAAGGGAAAGCAAGGAACATCTACGCCTCTTCTGCCAGAGAGTATGAGAGCATAAGCATTACCAGGAAATCTTTCCCCTAACACATTGCAGGCTGGGAATGAGGGCTGCACAGCATAAGGACAACCTTGCTGGTTCTGCATTAATCTGGAACTAGTTAATAGTCAGCTTTCTGGGACCTGTACTGCAGAGGGGAAGCCTGGAAAGGAGCCATCTGTTCTGGCCAGGTCTACACCTACATCTGTACCTCTCTATCCTCACGTCACAGTCTGCGGGAGGAACCAGGTGCTGTGATTCAGTTTGTATTCACACAGATGACCAAAATAGGTCAGAGTAGTCATGCTCTGAATGCACCTACCTCTATTTCTGGTGGGAGCAGAGAGAAAAATGCCCATCTAGCTCAGATGTAGTTCTGGGTGCAGAATATGGTGGAAGTTAGGCCTGGCACACACAGAGGAGGTAGCTCTGATGTGCGTCTTGCTGTTTGGTGTGCGCCATGGTAAGTGCCAACAGCAGGAAAGAGCATGTCGGAGACGATCCTGAGTCAGCTCCCATGATTTATCAGGGCTAGTGCCTGTGAAAAGTTGTGCAATTTGTGCATTGCCTATGTGCAACGCGAGTAGTACAGCAAGAGGTGTATGACATCCTCAGAGAAAGACACAGACCAACACTGGGGCTGCTACTGGGGGCAGCAGGACATATGGTACCACTTCTGCCGTAAAGATGACACTGATTCTCCCCCTTCGCTGTCAGGCTGTACTTCAGGGACATGTTTCTGATCCCTCCTCTAATTATTGCTCCTGACGCTTTCACCTACCTGGGCTGCAATTCAGACTTCAAGGTGCTACCCACATGCATTATTAACCTGCGCCTCGTGCTCATGTCACCATGTGGTTACTTTTCTGTGTGGCAGAAATGTAGCCAGAAGTGTGTTTCATTTCACAATGTGGCAAGAGCACACAAGATATGTACATACTAACTAACAAGTATTTGTGTCTTACAAACATCTCCATATGATCTATGTATCCATCCATCCATCTACCCATCCATCCATCCATCCATCCATCTATTTTTACTTGTTGTTGCCATGGATCTTTTTAATAAGGAACATGTCTGTAGAATCTTACTCTGCATTCCTCATCTGAAAAAAAAGCTTTTTGTAGATGCTAAATAGTCTTTTTAATTCCCCCTGCCTTTTTTTTTTTTTTTTTTTTTTAAATTGCTTGCATCTCTAGCAGCCAGTGTTGTAGCATGACTGTTGTCTTTGCCATAGCTCAAGGAGCATCAGCACTGCTTTCTTCAGTGCATCAGCAGTACATTTATACCTGTCTTGCTGACATCACTCTGGGTTGAATTTCGTCCACGAGGTCAAGAGTCATAACTGGTTTGTTATGTGTATTCTTGTAGTGTCTAGTACTACCAGACACATGTTCTCATCCCACTGCCACAGCGATTGTGTTAAACAGAAAGAGATAATTGTACTTGAAGTCAAGACAGTGCTGGTAGGTGTAGGTGGGCATGGCATCACGGGAAGCAGTGGGTAATTTTGATTACTGTAGTAGGGATTTATTACAAATTATAGTCTGTTGCAAGTTTTAAAGGAGAGATTTGCTGGAGGATGATGGGACATTAGGACATGTATGAGGAGATCTTTCGAGTGTGAGCGGCTGAGGTCCCTTATGGAAAATTGTTTTGGGGGGGAATGGGGTCTGTTACCTTAGGCATGATTTCTGCAAGGGCAAGGAAAATGCTTTCAAATGGAGACAAGCATCTGGACATGTTGGAAAGCAAAGAAGGAGCTGGTGATTGCTGCTGCCACAGACATATAATTATTATGGTCTGTGGCAGCTCATGATCTGGGCTTGTGGATGACACTGCAGATTATCTGCTTGGAGACTTCCCTTTTGCCTCAGTATTGCAATTAGAATTTGTAAGCACAAAAACAATACAAATTTTGTTATTGTTTGCGTTGCTGAGTCTGGGTAGAGTGGAGGTGTTGCAACAAGTTGCGTAACTTCAGAAAACAGAGTTTTGGTTCTTTTTCAGATTGGGGTAACCTGTCTGTGCTGTACCTGGAATCTCAGCAGATCTGTCAATAGAATGGTTAAATTCTGATCCATCAGGCTGTCAGGTCAGGTCAGAGCAGCATAGCTTGAGCTTTGAAAGGCAGAACAGACTCCAAAAGAAAAGGTCCACAATAATCTGTGCTATCTTTCTGAAGTAAAAAATAAGCACGATAAAGCCGATGGAGGAAAATAGCCATACCAGAAAATTAGAAAGGAAACAAAAATGTGTCAGGATTTCCCACACTGTGAAATTGAAATAGAAAAGGGTACCTTTGGCTAAAATAAAATTTCTAAAGGCAAATACACAGAACATTTCTTTCCTTTCTTTGTTAGCAGGTGGGGCCAAGCTCACAGAAGTCTGTCCTGTGGTTTGAAGATATCCAGATCTTTGCATGTAGCTTACAAAGGATCATTCTTGTTTCCCCAATTTGCAAGTGTTCAGTTTGCCAGATTATTTCATTCTGAAGTAGCAATATTGAATTGCTCCAAAAATGGTACTAGTTTGAGGTATTAAAATGACAAGAGTTATTAGAGAAATCAATCTGTCACACAGTATTTTCTGAAAGCCTGACTCCTCTCTTGCATCTCTTTACCTGGCCCATGCCAGCATTAAAAACCAAGAATGAATGCCAAGCATGAGCATTTCTATTCAGGGTTGCAGATCCTTTGCCTGTAGCAGTGCTCAGAACCTCAGCTTCCGGCAAAGTATATGCCTCTGCTCTGTGTTAGGGGGAAAAGTACTTTCTCTTTGACTGCTAGTGGACAGCATGACAAGAAAGATGGGGTTTAGGCTGTGCTTTTAGTTCCCTTTTATTTTTTATTTTTTCATTTTAAGATGAGGTTTAGGCTGTGCTTTTAGTTCCCTTTTATTTCGCATTTTTTCATTTTCTTTGTAATGCCATTAGAACCAATCTCCATGAGTTAACAAATCTGGCACTCCCATGGATGTTAATGGAGGGTGAAGGAGCTCAGCAGTCTGGAGTTAGAGAGTCCATTTTTCCTGTGATACCAGAAAGAATGGTTCACTCTATTTGCCAGTATTTCTTTCACGTCCCTTCTCCATGCTATTCTGTATATTAATTTCTCTGTGTATTCATTCATTTTTCAGTCAGGAACAGAAATTCTTTCAATATTATTCACTTTTCTTGTGAAGTCTGTTATGGCTTGGGATATTTATTTATTTTTCTTCCAATGTTGCCTATTATCTGTTCTTGCTGCCCTGTTAATGAAGCCCCTCTTGACAGGGAGCTAGGTAAAGAACAACCACAGTCTTCAGGATTCAGCCCTGGGTTGCTCTCTGCAGCCAAACTATGTGCCTTCAGACCAGCCTCCCAGAGCAGGGCTCTGCCAGTTGGCATAGAAATGCTGCAATGTAAAAGTGAATGGGAAGTAAACAAGGAAAAAATTCCTTGTTTAGTGAGGCAGAATTTTTTCCAAGTGGGGTAGTTTGTGTCTGGCCAGGTGTTAACAGTTTAAAATCATGCTGATCCCCCAGCCCAGCTGGCTGTGTGACACACACATGGCTGTGTGAGCCATGCAACTCTGCGTGCTATTTGCTGTGTCTCCCAGCACCACTTGGAAAGCAATGCAGTGCTGAAAAGATCTGCTAGGAACTTCTCTCCATCAGAGTAGAAGGAAAATGTGGGGCTTGACACGGTACAGAACACGTCACAGTCCCTCTGGCTCCTCAGAGTTAATCCTTAACCACAGAGTGTTTGTCAAACCTGAAATCAAAGAATCAGCACTCTGCTTTTTGAGTTCGGCATTAAAACAATGGAGACCTGCTTCATCAAAGCAATGTCCTTGAAGACAAACAGGATGCTGAGCCCTGCCAGAAGCTCTCGTTTTGCCGCCGTCCTTTCCTTGTTCTGCACAGACTGCAGTAGTGTGGTAGGAGAGCGTCGCACTGCAGTGCACGGTCATCAGCTCTCGGCGCAGGCATTGGAGGCTGCAGTGTGAGACTGCAATGCTACACTGCAGAGCTGCTGAGCTTTCGAAAAGCCGCAGTTAGGTCTGGTTGAACGAGCAAAGTGCTCACGTGTGGGATTAAGCCCGTTTTGCTGTTCATGCCGCATCTGTGAGCAGATTGTGTTCTTTGCAAATGTTTCTGCAAGAGCCGGAGGACTTGAAAGAAAATGAATCCTCTGTGTCCTTGTCAGGTGGGAGAAAAGGGGGTTAGTTCTGGCACCCTTCTTATACACACCTGAGTGCGGCACCAGAGAGGTCTGCATGTTGCACTGTTCACCAAAACAATGCAAAACCCCCCTGAGTTTCAAATTATGTGGTTTGGTAAAATATATTGGTGAAAGGGAGGGGAGAACAGCAGCGGCACAACCTGGGGAGCTGATGCAAAGTAGGAAATTCCTGCTGGACAGGAGTGTTGAAGTTTTTTATTTGAACGACCTGACTTTTATCAGGAAAAGCCAGGAGGAATGTGAAAGTTTTCCCTTTTTCTTTCTCAAAGCTCATGCTGTGGTCCT
This sequence comes from Cygnus olor, assembly GCF_009769625.2. Classification (NCBI taxonomy): domain Eukaryota; kingdom Metazoa; phylum Chordata; class Aves; order Anseriformes; family Anatidae; genus Cygnus; species Cygnus olor. Next base: position 52,623,846 of record NC_049198.1, read on the forward strand.
GTGATGATGAATAGCTGGGTTTGTGGGAGGAGGAGGAGCAGAGCTGCCTTTCTGAGGTGACCCAGCTTTGGTCTCTTCTTCCTCTCCCCGCTTGACCACCACTGAGAGGTAGTTCTGGTGGCTGAAAACTGGGACCTCCAAACTAGTTGTTGGTCAGAAGCATTTGGTGGCAGCAAGGCTCTGTGGCAGTCTGCTGATGTAAGAAATTATTTGAACACCTGCCAGTTGCTCTGGTCAGCAAGGTCACAGGATAGCACTCTTGTAGCCTCTTTGTGTGGTCCTATTCCCTATAGCCTGGTTCTGTGCCCAAGAAGAAAACACTGGAAGGTAGTAAGAGAAGATGAGGTAACTTGAAATAAAATTGGCCTCAAATATTTAAAACTTGCTAGTGTGCTGCTACTGGAGGGCAGCACAAAACTTGTTGATGTGTTTGGACATGTACAATTTAAAAACATCAGGGTCTTTGCCTCTAATAGAGCAGCTGAGATTGTACCTTCTTGATCTCAATCAAGCAAATTTGACATTCAGCCTTCTCTTGTTGTAGTCCCCACAGGTGGTGTGGTGTGGCCAAAGACTTCTCTCACAGACCTGTATTCAGATGCCAAAAAGCCTGATCAGATGCAAATATGCCCCATTTATACATGAGTATGGGTAGCTGTGCAAAACAGAACTCCTCCTCAAATGCTCGTACAAAGAACACTGCCCTGTAAATGAAAGGAATAGCAAATGGAGGCTGCCTCTGTTTCTTGGCACAGACAAGTCTCTTCTGGGCAAATGATCGTGTCTTCTCTTCTCCTCTCACTGCTGCTGCCTGGCACGCTCACATCTGCAGCAGCAGACTGAAGGTCTTCCTAGGAACCAGAGGTCTGGGATTTCTGCAGATGGAAACTGTGTGTCTGAGAGGGATGGATGATGTATGTGCCTTGTCTTTGTGAACTCCATGAAGTGGTCATTATACAGGACAGCTCCCATGGCAGATGACATTTGGTTAGACACAGAAAGGTTGCTCTCAAGTCTTTTTTTTTTTTTTTTTTTTTTTTTTTTGTGAGTTTAATAGCAGCAGGAAGCACTACACATTGATAAGACCAGAATCATCCAAAGTATAGACAGACCCTTTCTGAATACTTTAAACAAAGAAGCACCTGCATCTTGGCTGCCTTTTCCTGGAAAATAATGAGAAGAACCTTTTAGTGATTTGCCCATTTTCTTCACAGTAAGGGGTCAAGGGGTGGTGAAGGTACCATGAGGCCTTTGATCAGCTCTGCGGACAGTGGGTTCAGAGCTCTTGAGTGCTGATTTCTCCTCTAAAGCCTGCAGAAAGAACCTTTCTTCAGAAACCTATTTTTAACACACCCACTGCTTTTCAAACTAATAAGAGCCAGTCTAGCATGTCTAACACAACGGGCAGCTTGAAATGAGATGTATGTGCAGCTTCAGTCTGGCATATTTCTTGTTCGATTATTGTTCACATAACACATTTGGAAGGGATCATCCCTCTGTTTGGCCATTAAATCTTTCCAATATATTTCAGCTGTGATCCATCCATTGTCAAGGAGAGGAAAAATGACAATTATGTTGTTGGTGCTCTTGCTTTTGTATTACCTGTGCAAGCTTAATGGTGGTCTTAAAAAGAGATATTAAAAAAAAAAAAAAAAAGGAAAAAAAGAAAAGAAAAATAAAAACCTGTAAAACATAAACGGTTTACTTTCCACTTTGTAAAAAAAAAAAAAAAAAAAAGCAAAACTTAAATAGCAACATATTTTCTTTCCGTGCAGAAAGTGCTACAACTCTACAAAGATTAATTCCTATTATATTGTACTGCAAATCTTCCTTAAGAGAAAAAGTATCCTTTAAAAGGAATTAGAAATGCATATCTGACTGACACGTGTGGGAGGATGGAAAGTCTTTTCATTGGCTATATATAAGATGACAATTAAAATCCCCTCCAGTTTACACTTGAAACCCATCAGAACAATTGAGCTATCATTTCTTGACATGCTATTACTAATTCTTGTGAATGTTAATTTGGGGAAAGTTAGTAAAAATAGAAGTTCTAATTGTGATGGAGATTCAGCAGTTGCACTGCATAGAACAATCCATGATGTACCTTTGTCAAAAGCATCCCAGAGCTGATAAAGGATGCTCTGCAGTTCCTCTACCATCCACCAGTGGGTTGATCAGCCTAAAACATTTCCTGCAGAAAAGAATGAAAGTGAAAAAATATCCTCTGAAACCAAAGCTGATTCACCAGAAAGCAACCAAAACTGTTCAGATCTGTTGAGTTCTAAATTCCCAGTGTTTCCCTCATTGCTGAGTTCAGATTGAATGAAACAGATTTGCAAACCCTTCTTTCGAGGGATTATGTTCTAACTATTGCCTTGAGCACTGGAACAGAAAAGAACAAATTAAAAGACTCGTCTTGGTATTATTCCCTTCACAGAAAGGGAGGGAGATGATAATTTGAAATTATTTGCCTTTTCCAAATGTCTGTTTTGGAACATACAGATGGAGACTTGCATTGGAGAATTAGTTAATAAAAGAAATCACAAAATCAGATTATGGCCTAATGATGCAACGAATCATGTTTTAAGAGACATTTCAGCCATTATATCAATGCAATACCCCATCATGCTGTTTATAAGTAACTGATTATATTTTAGCACATTTGCATATGAATAATTGAAATGGCTATGATGATTCTCCAAGAGTCTAGTGACAAAAGCAAGCATATAAAGATTTTTGTTTCTTCCCTGGGACTGAGAATTTGTGCATTTTCAGGCTTCAGGCATATTCAACACAGAGGCAAAGAACTTTATATATATATATAGGTTGCTATAGTCAGATTGTTTTGTTGCAAGTTTTTGTGTTGGTTTCTTTCCAAAGAAACTGTTACCTAAAGTCCAGATCAGCATTACTTTGTTGTTCTTGGGTATTTATGTGAATCAGTTTTCATTTTGAATGATATATGTTCTTAGGTTGTACAGTGACAGCATTTGCAAATGATGCACTGCAGTAAGCTTTATGCAGTACAGACAGGAATTGATCTACAAAACCATGAGAAAATGTGGTAACTCCATTAACAAAACTAAAAATATCAAAATATATTAATCTTTCTGATGGGAAGAAATGTTTATTTTTGTTATGACTAACTAGATTTTTTTTTTTAATTCTTGGAATAAATTCAGAAAGTTTATCTTGGGTGAAATTTGCTAACAAAGTGAGACTGCCTGAGCCATCTGTGTCTTTTCACATGAGAAGTAGTGTACAGTGCCTCCTGTCTCCATTCTATCCCAGACTATTGTGTCTGACTACATGTTCCTGAAACCAGTGTGACTACAACAGTAGTTGTGTTCAGTGACAACTAATGTGAAATGTAGCTGGTCACAGTGGCTAACTCCTTAGAAAAGAACTGAGAATATGTGAGCAGTTGTGTTGCAGTGCTACAGCCACTCAGGGGGAAGTAGTTCAGTCAGCCTGTTAGGAAAAAAATGTGCAGTTATTTCTGATTGAAATTGTGTCCAAGCACTGTACATTCTATTTTTTTTTTCATTCCCCCCCCCCCTTTTTTTTTCATATTATTATTTGTTGAAAACTCTTGAATTCTTGTAGGACTGAAGCTTGTTTAACAGAAGCATGCTGGAAGAGTAATCGTTCAAAACTCTGAAAAAGATTCAACCAAGCTGCTAGTGTTCTGGTAATTCCCATTCTCTTGTAACAGCAGAATGGTATTTGTGTTTTCTTTTGTTTACATCGCCTCCATCCCCTCTACTTTTTTTTTTTTTTTTTTTTTCCCTGTGGATTTATTTTAGCTCCTTGTGGTTTTGGGTGAATAGGTACTGTAAGAAATCTGACCCATGGTTGATCACCTCCTCAAGTACTGTGTTCTGTTTTGGGCCCCTCATTAAAAGAAGGACACCGAGGTGCTGGAGTCTGTCCAGAGAAGTGTAATGAAGCTGGTGAAGGGTTTAGAGAACAAGTCTTAAGAGGAGTGGCTGATGGAGCTGGAGTTATTTAGCCTGGAGAAAGGAGGCTCGGAAGAGACCTTATCGCTCTCTGCAGCTACCTCTGAGGAGGCTAAATCCAGGTGGGGATCAGGCTCTTCTCCCAAGCACTAAGTGATAAGACAAGAGGAAATGTCCTTAAGTTGCACGAGGGGAAGTTTAGGTTGGATATTAGGAAAAAAAATTCTTCACTGAAGGGGTTGTGAAGCATTGGAACAGGCTGCCCAGGGAAGTAGATGAATCACCATCCCTGGAGGTCTTCAGAAAACGTGTAGATGTAGTGCATAGTGACATTGTTTAATGGTGGACTTGGCAGCGCTAGGTGAATGGTTGGACTTGATGATCTTAGAGGTCTTTTCCAACCTAAATGATTCAATGATTCTATTATTCTATGTTCCCAAGGGCTCAGTACTGGGATTATTTTTGTATAACATTTATACCAATGATCTGCATGAGGGACTTGTATGTACCTTCATTAATTTGACAGACAGTACCAACTTAGGCAGGACTGTCACTCTGCTTGAGGGTATGGAAGATTTGAAATCCATAAATTATATGGAAATGATTTCATGATGGGACACTGTAAGTCAAGCTGATGGTTGGACTTGGTAATCTTGAAGGTCTTTTCCAACCTAGATGATCCTATGATTCTATGTCTGCCAAAGAATCAAAGATCTTGGAAGAGAAGGAAAGAACAAAGTAGAATCACCTATCCTAAATCCATTCACCTACTGTATCTGGACGGTAACTTAGGTGCCAATATTGCTGCAGTGGAGGTGATTGGTGTTGCTCAAGGAAAATAAGAGTCTTTACCTATACTCTGCGGTAGCTTTATGTTTTACAAGATGTAGACCTAAGGTTTTCATAAAGTTTTTGCTCTGAAATTGCCCTTGAACTAACATGAAGAAATTCTGGTGTACTTAAGGTAGTATTGCTAGTCCTTCTCTCTTCTGGTGGATGCTGCTGTAGAAAACTGAGGAGATGCTTTAATTTGATCTGCATTTCTTTCTTTCCTGCTTTGGCATCTCTTTTAACAGCTGGTCAGGTAAATGTCTTAACCCTTGAAAATCTTCATTCCCCTTTATCACTTTTTACATAACTTGGTAGCAGAGAACACATTTGCACAGTAAACAGTGATGTTCACACATAGAAAGTCTCCTTGAAAGACTGAAATATGAAATATCTTAAAGCAAAGGGGCACAATCAATTCACATGGGTCTGATTGTTCTAGAAGAGAAAAGAGGCTGCTACTTGTGACAGGTACATGTGGATGCCTTTAAATTGTTTCATATTGTCAGGAGCTTCCTAACGTTCTTGTAGTACATTCAAGACAGTTTGTATTGGAAACTTTGAGTCTATGCTCTGGTGATAGGAAAAGCAGAAGAAAGAATTGAATATGTGATTGAAAAGACTTTAATTTAATATTCAATTGATAAAAGGAGAGTATTTTAATTGGAATAGCTTCTATTAGGTATTCTTTCCATTATGCAGTTTTAGGCAGTTCATTAATTTAGCTGTTGGTTGATAGGATTTTCTTCCATTTATTTCCATTTGTTTTCATTTATTTAATTCCTTGCTTGTCCACAAAAAAAGGCCATCCTTGTTATTGGTATTTTTTTTTTAGCTGGCAAGCTATATAAATATTTTATTTCTGGTGGAAAATTCTCTCGGAAGTATATATCTTCTGTACATGATGATGTTTTCATGGTAACAAACATTAAAGATGTACTTGCCTGGAATGTTCTAATGTTTGGGTTGAAATATTCTTTGCTTTATTATTCTACAAAAAAAGGAAAAAAACAAAAAAAAAAGCCAAACACTTTGGGGAAAGTAGTCTTAGTCATTCACCTAGCTTACATTGAAAAGGTTTTTAAAAATACTTATTTTCACATAAAGTACATTTGTCTGTAGACTAGATAAAGCAAGTGTATTTCAAGTTTAAGTGTCAGAATCACTTGTCCCCCTTGGGACAGAAGAGTGGAGCAAGTGGCTGCCAGAGAACACATTCTGCTGTCCTTGCTCTGGCTCCATATTAAATTTCTACATCTGCACCTAAGCAGTGACCAAATTAACATAAACACTGACTAGGATAGCTATCTTCAGACACTTGAGTCTTTCACTACATTAACTCCTTAACTCCTTCAGACCTATAATATGCCCCTTGTTTAATTGAAGTCTTTTTTTCTGATCTTCAGGGCTGCAGAGATCAGATAAGATTTTGCCTTTTTCTTCTGCTGTCTGATATTGGCTTAAAAGCTGAAGGAAATATTTTTTTTTTTGTTTTGAGGTCAGGTTTTTTGGCCATTTTTGGGGGGAACAAGAATCATGGTATGGGATGGTAAGACATTTGGAGAGAGTAAGACCATATTTGGTCACCAAAATTGTTACCAATTGTGAGCTTTTGAAAACAGAGCCACTCATGTAAGCATCTAAACAAGGGTATCAGAACGAGGAGCCATATTATCTCTGAACAGGAGTTTTGTCTTTTCTTCAGGAGAAATTATGGCCAGAAAGGCTGCCAATGAACGTGCAGAAAACAGAAATGGAGACAGGTTATGCAGAACACAGTTTTAATATGAGACACCATTTCCAATCTTCACATGCTGCATCCCCCCCTCACCTGCTTCTTTTCAGTTTCAGAGAATTCCTCCTATTCCAGCAAGGAACACTGACATCTTACTGGAACCCACAGGAATCAGAAAACTATGGCTGGCTACAAGTGTCTGTTGGTGTTATAAAAAGAACAAGCTATATACAGGGCATCTCTAGCCTTCACACTGGCTTCCATTAATAAAAATAAATAAATAAATAGATAAATAAAAACCGTATTAGTAATACAGGGCAGGATTACTTGTTGAAAATCATTTTTATCCTTGCAATTTTTCCCCCCGTCTCTGCAAAAAAAATAAAAACAAAATAAATAATAATTTAGAATGCTTTGTTCAGAACAAGTATGTTTTCATACAACCTTAGTTTTTGGCAAAAAGCTATAGTATATGTCTGTCAAAAGTCTGCATTTTAAAAATGCTTAGCAGGGGAACAAACAAACAAAAATGAGTGAATTAACAAATCACTCTCTGCTGAGATCCAGTAAGAGATGATGAAGTAGACACCAGCACAGGGCATAGCCTCTGCTGAGCCTCAGTTTCTACTCTAGAATTATAGAATCATAGAATGGCTCGGGTTGGAAGGACCTTAAAGAGCATCTAACTCCAATCCCCTGCCAAAAACAGGGATGCCATCCACTAGATCAGGTTGGCCAAGGCCCCATCCAGCCTGGACTTGAACACTTCCAGGGATGGAGCATCCACAGCTTCTCTGGGCAGCCTGTGCTAGTGCCTCACCATCCTTACAGTGAAGAATTTTTTCCTAATGTCTAATCTAAATCTATCTTCTTCTAGTTTAAGACCATTCCCCCTTGTCCTGTCATCATCTACCTGAGTAAAAAGTCCCTCTCCATCCCTTTTAAAAGTAAGTATTTATACCTTTAAGTATTGAAAGTCACAATGAGGTCTCCCTGAAGCCTTCTCTTCTCCAGGCTGAACAGTCCCAGCTCTCTCAGCCTTTCTTCATAGGAGAGGTGCTCCAGCCCTCTTTCTACCCTGTTTCCCTAAGAAAAATTAACAGTATGTTACCCCACAGTTTTCTGTAAATCTGAATAAATATTTTACTCCATTTAATAATTCTAGTACCTGATGGTCACTTTCAAACAAATTGCTGAGAGAAATGAAGACTCCAATGATATTTCACTTTATTAGGTTTTGAGGATATAGAGAGGGCCAGGTAGAGGAGAGGACACTATAGATCCTGTCACCACCTGAAGGAGACATGCTAATCAAAATACATTTTTGTTAGCCTTCAGAACATGTACACAGCATGGTATACCTCACAGTGTTGCACTGCACACCACATGGCTTTGCTTGTCCAGTGAAAAGTCAATGTGGGCTTAAAAATATGAGCTTGCTTTCCACCCATCTGCCAGTGAACCTGGGAGAGGGATTTGTAATTTTGTGGCACCTGCTCCAGTGATGATAAATCTGGAAATTATCATGATAAAGCTGGAGAATCTCAGCTTCACATTTTAATCTGTTCCCACCACATCTGTTTCCATATTTTTTTTTTACTATATGGTGTATTAAGGTGAATTGCCTCAGTACAGCTCTGATATTCTCTCTAATTTGATTCTATCTCCTCTCCATACTATTTATTTTTTTTTTTGGGGGGGGGGGGAGGGGAGGGAGAGAAGGTCTAATTTCACTAGACTATAGAATGATTTTTATGTCTCCTTAAGAAATAAAACGTGGGTACATTACTATTCTTGCTTTTCCTGAAAAAAATCAGTTGTATATAGTTGTTCCTGAAAAAAAAAATCATTTGTATACAACTCATTACAATATCATCAATGGATTTAACATAAATAACAGAGAGAATTCAGGATTATATGCGGCCATAAATATGATGAATTGTAATAAGAGAAGTGGACGACTTGAGGAGAAAGCTATCACAATGTCAGAAGTCTATGAAATGTTTTCCAATTTTCTAAGACAATTCTGTTCTAAGATATAAAATTCATTGCCTCAGATGGGGATGATCTTGACTTTCATTGGTAATGTTGATGCCTCTGTTATTCAGGGCACATTATATACTCCTAATTACATGTGTTTATAAACAAAACTACACAGATTCTCTCTGGGGCTGAATTTTCAAATGCAACTAGCTATGCATGAAGAATAAGCTGGCAAAGCTCTGTTCTCCATTTGCCATTTTGCTCCCTGACTTTCACCCCCACCATCCGTAAGTCTTTTGTATGCTGGCCATGCTTCTGGTTTCATTGTCTTCATGGCGAACTCCAGATCAACAACAGCACAGTATTTATGACTAAACATAATAGCTGCCGTCAAATATAATTACTTGCTGCTTCATTCACAAAAACTTAAAGCCTTAACGCATTGATTAACTTTCTTTGTACAAATTCCACATGATTACTATTAACTCTTTGCCTTACGGTGCAGCCCAGATACCCCCATGGAGAAGGAAGCCTGGCTTTGAGTTAAATCCATGAAGTCTGAGTCAAACCCAGAGGAGTTAAACCCAAGTTCCTGGTGTTCTGGTCCAGTAGCCTGCTTGCTCAACATTTCTTGCCTCTATCACTTGGAGGTATGTCATTCACATTTCATTACAAAATGTCAATCTGTACCCTGCCTCTAAATGAAAGCTGATTTTTCCCTTCTAATCTTTCAGTATAATTTCCAAATAAAACCTTTCCTGGGAAAGAAGCATCAAGAAGACACATATTGAAACAACAGATGCTTTACATGGTGTTGTGATGTGGCTTCAGAGGACTGATGTAACTATTAAAAGAGCAGTAAGAGCAGAATTCTTAACTCCAACTTTTCTGTGAATTGGAGGAACATCTTAAACAACACAGTAAAATTCATAACACTTTTCTCCTTTGAGCAAATCCGGCATGAAAAAGCCAACTTAATTTATGAGGTATTGAGTATAAGGAGAAGAGAATCTTTGCTTTTCTGTATGCTTACACAAAGTATGGGTTGCGAGGCTTAAAACTGAGTCAGATCACCTGTGGAACTTGTAATTGTCATTTTCCACAGTATATGGACAGTAATCTTTTGTATCGTTGATAGTCTGGATCTACTGTGGGTGGACATAGCAGGTGTTTGCAGAGAATTCTTTGCATGCAGTCCTTGGGTGAATTACCTCCCTATGCAAGAGTATAGCGTGCCTCTTTACTGCATGACTTCAACCTTGCTGGCTTCCCTGGATAGGAAGGATTCACCTTCAACCCTGTCAAAATGACAGAGTTTTTCTAAGGATGGACAGGATAGTGAGATTCTTCAAGGGATTTTCCTGCCATACTCTGCACTGGTGCAGTCTTACCTTGAGTATTGTGTGCAGTTTTGGGAGCCACATTATAAAAAGGACATATTAGAGAGTGTCCAAAGGAGGCCAACAAAGATGGTAAAGGTCTAGAAGAGAGGAAGACATATGAGGAGCACTTGAGGTCACTGGGTTGGTTCAGCCTAGAGAAGAGGTGACTGACAGGAGGCCTAATGGCAGACTCCAGCTCCCTCATGAGGGGAGTGGAAGGGCAGGCGCTGAGCTCTGCTCTCTGGGGACAGCGACGGGACCCGAGGGGATGTCATGAAGCAGGGACAGGGAAGGTTCAAGCTAGATGTTAGGAAAAGGTTCTTCACTGAGAGAGGGTGGTTGGGCACTGGGACAGGTTGCCCAGGGAAGTGATCATGGCACTAAGCCTGAAGGAGTTCAAGAACTGTTTGGACAATGCTCTTAGAAACATGGTCTGATTTTGGGGTAGTCCTGTGTGGAGCCAAGGGTTAGACTCAACGGTCTTTGTGGATCCCTTCCACTTCAGGATATCCTATGATTCTATATTCTAGTCTATGATTATTTTTTTCTTCCTATCAATCTGAATCTCCCCTGATTCAATTTTTGACAGCTGTCTCTGGTTCGCCTTCCATGCACCGCTGTGAAGAGTCTGACTCTCTCTTCTTTATGACCTTTAAATACTGGAAGACTACTATTAGGTCCCTTCAAAACTGTCTTTTCCTCTAGGCTGAACAAACCTTCTTAGACGCAGGACTGCATTTCAGTTTGCTGAATTGTATGATGTTCCTGCAGGCCCATTTATCCAGCCTGTCTGGATTTCTCTGAATGACAGCTCTGTGCTCAAGTGGATCAACTGCACCCCAGTTTGGTGTCATCCTCAAATGTGATGAGATGCATTACATCTCTGTATGCAAGTCATTGATAACAATATCAAACACCAAGGAGGTTCCCAGATAAAAACCAAGATAAGCCACCTGTGACTGGCCCCAAATGGATTAGACGGCTAACTTTATTCTTGGCTGCATTAGGAAAATATTGCCAGCAGGCCAAGTGTTGTGAACCTTCCACTCTACTTAGCATTTGTGAGGCTGCACCGGAAGTGCTGTGTGCAGCTCTGTGCCCCCAGTAAAAGAGGGACCTAGACATACTGGGAAGAGTCCAAGAGATGTTGAGAGTGCTGGGATTGTTCAGCCTGGAGAAAAGAAGGCTTGGGGGCATCTTATCAATGGAAATAAATACCCGAGGGGAGGGTGCAAAGAAGACATAGCCAGGCACTTTCAGTGGTGCCCTGTGATAGGACAAGAGGCAATAGGCAGGCACAAATTGGAACACAAGAGGTTCCATATAAACATCAGGAAACAATTCTTTATTGTGCAAATAACTGAACACTTGCACAGGTTATCCAAAGAGGTTGTGGAGTCTCCCTCCTCAAAGATATTTGAAAGCCATCTAGACATGGTTCTGGGCAACCTGCAGTAGACGTTCCTGCTTGACCAGGAGGATTGGACCAGACGGCCTCCAGAGATTCCTTCTAACCTTAACTATTCTGTGATTCCGAGTACCTATCACCCACTACATTCTGAACACAACAACTCACCCAGTTTTTCCCCCACTTAGTAATATGCCCACGTAGACTATTAAGTTCCTTCTTGGACATGCTGTGGAAAAGCATACTGAAAGTTTTGCTAAATCTAGCTTAGTGACACTATTTTCCCTGCATTTACACCATTACCACAGTCATCTTCTCCCATGATTTTAAATGCCATGCTGTTTTCATCAGTGTACCTGGAACATGAAAGTTAACTCTTCTAAGTCTGTACTAATAAGCCAAACCAAATAAAGCCACTGATAAATCTCATGCAGATCATCCAGCTCCAATGAGCTTCTGCATTCATCTCCTTTGCATCTCTTCCTGAGCACTGTTTTCTTTTTATTGCTCTCTTCCTGATACCTATCCCTTAAAGATTTTAGTCTATGACAAGAAGGATGGGGAACAGATAAGCTCCTGGCAAGTCTGACATCAGTCGGGCTGCGAAGGCAATAACCTCATGATGATGTGATTTAGAGACAAGGAGATGTAACTTACCTTCATGGCTTATGAATATGGCATTTTCTTCTTTACCTTGGGGTAACACTCTCACACTCTGTGTGAGAGCTATTTTAAAACAAGGAAAGTTAATATATTTTTCTGTTTCAACACAAGACTACTGACCAAAGGGTCAGTGCAAAACTGCAGTGTGTTGGTTCATCTTGTTGCACAACTGTCATTCCTTGTCTTAATTTGTGTTTGCAGAGCTGTGAGGCTCTGCAGATACCCTGAAGTAAAGAGTCCAGCCTTCTGTTTTCCTTTAAGCCAAGGAATAGAAGCCAAGGGGTTGAATTACTTTAAGATAGTTCAGAGAGACAGCTGTTGTTCTCTTGCTTTTTCCCAGACTACAGCGTCACTACCTTTCAAATGTGTGTTAACCTCTTTATTTTTTTTTTTGACATATCCTCTAGACCCTCCTGCTTCTGACCTGAGCAAAACTACTGTATCCTGCGGACATTATATTACCATGTATCTGATAAAAACAAGCTATAATCCACCAGTGAGTCCTAGCGGATCTGCTCTACATCATATTACATAAGCAAGATGATAGTTGTCGCCTTATATGTGAATCTACTACAAACTACTTGCATAGCAAAACGTCACATAGAACATATTGTCTTGAGAAGGACAAAAAGGAAACAAAATACTGAAAAGGTACAAAATAACCAAACTTTTGTTGCTTTATTTTAGATACTGAGTGATGAAAAAGAGAGCTACCAATGACTTTAACAGTGTTTTAGTTCTTTGTTGAAGATTGCATTGTGGTTTGTTTATTTCACATTTCTTGGCTCCAGTCCTAATGTCTTAATAAGGCTTTTGCACTTCTTTCCTTCCTGGTCTGTAAAGCAATATTCAGGGGAGTTTTCCACAAGAAAGGAACTCCAGCAAGTTAAAGTTAGAATTTTTCAGTTTGCTGTAATTATTTTTTTTCACTGTATCCTAAGAAGGTTTTAAAAATACATTAATAAGAAGTTTTAAACTTCTTTTGGGATTTTGCCACTGCTTGTTAACTGCTGAAGATTATTTGCTGTCTTCTCCTTTTCCTGTAAAGTAAAGCATTATTATAGAATAAAATGCATATGAATACATATATTTATGCATAAAAATCTAAAAGCTGTAGAACACAAGATTGTGTGGTAAAGCACAGTCCCTTGATCTTGCTAAAGTCTGGATCATCTACAATTACACACAAAGCTGGGAGAAATACGAGAGCTCTGAATTTGTCCTTCCTGCATGAACGTATTTGGCTCTGCATAATTTACAGAGCACACAGAAGGCCTGATTCTAATTTCTGTGGGCAACTGGGGTCTGTCTCTCTGACAATGCAAAACAGAAGCAGAAGTCCAAAAGTGTAATTTCCTGAATTTTGAACTGTTGAATTGTCAATGTGCAAAGCAGTCATATCACAAGAAATATATCTAAGGGGTTTTCATCCTTCAGCACTGTCACATCCTTCTTGTACAGCTCTAAAAAACTCATGCCCTTGTTCCCCACCTAATGACAATAGGTATCAGTCTTTTGCCTTGCCTGTGCAACTCTGTTGTAAACTCTTTCAAGAATAGGATGACCCCTCAGCCATAGTATATACAGAACTACACCCCACAAAGCCCACCTCTGTGCTACTGTATAACACAGTAATACACAGTAATAACACATTCTGGTGGTATGTGGATGTTTCACAGAATATCCATCACATTTACAAGAGAGCTAGAGATGGCTGAATGGTGCTGTTAAAAAAAAATAATATATATATATATGTATATATAAAATAGTAAAGTTGCTATATCTGATAAGGAACATATGGGTAAGACAGACAAGAAAAAAAAAAAAAAAAAAACAAGCAACTTTCTGAATACATGTAGGTTGGAGTGATAACCCCTTTATGGCATTTTTCATGAGATAGCCACCATGAGATCACAGCCTTCTATGCCCTAGCTTTTAATGCTGAAGTATTTTTACTGTCAAGAGAGACTTGTGGTCATAGAAGCATTTTCCTGAGAACCTGGAAACATATTTTGTATTGAAGATTGTTTTGTTTTGTTTTGTTCTATTTTCTTTTGTTTTGTTTTGTTTATTTCCTTTGGGTTTCTTCAGGTCCTCCAGCACAGGTCCACTGGTATTTTGTTGGAATACTCAATAAGCCCAATTTCCAAATTTCCTTTATTTAGCTTTGTATTTAATATTCATAGTATTTCTGGAGCTGGCTAGCAGAGAGTACGGATCAGACCTGAGACTGGGAAGGGATTTTGGTCCTCAAGGAGTCAAAAACTATTTCTTGACCAAACTGCTAAATTATTTCATAAAAAGGGCAGAAAAGAGCAGATACGAGGACTGGAGACTAGCTCCAACACGACTTCAACAAAGCATTTACCAAAGAAATTGTCACAGTCTTAACTGTCACTTAGTAAACATCAAGGAATGGCACTGAAGGTACTACCTCTCCTATAGGTTCATGGAGAAGGAGTTTGGGAAAGTGCAAAAGCACTGCTGACTTTCTACCATTCAGGATCCAGCAGCTTTGGATACAAAGAGGAAGGCATGCTGCATAGGCATGACCCAGAGCCTAATTTAGGTTCCTACAGATAGAGCAGGTACTGCTTCCAAGATGATTTGTACCTGAGCTGACAACCATCTGGCAAGGATGTTTACAACAGCAGGGAAAATGAGGCAATAGAGCCTGCAGCACTGTCTGTGCTGGCAGCAGGCCTCTCGGAACTTATCCTCAAGGTTTGCTATGTGCATAGTTGCTTCTATGTAATGGGTTTTGCTAGCCGGGGGCTGCAGGGACAGCCTCTGTGAGCAGAGCCCAGCAGCTGCCCCATGTCAGAGCAGAGCCAGCTCCAGACGGCTCCAAAGGAACCTGCTGCTGGCCAGAGCTGAGCCAGGGAGTGACGCTGGGTGGGCCTCTGGGAGAGCAGATTGAAGGAAGGGAAAAAACTGCTGTGCTACAGCAGCTTGGGGAGGGGTGGTGAGAAAACGGAAGAGAGAACCAGCCCTGCAGCCCCCAGGTGAGTGCAGCAGGAGGGCAGGAGGTGCTCCAGGCAGGCAGCAGCAGTTCCCCTGCGGCCTGTGCAGGGAGAGGCCCCTGGTGGAGCAGGCTGTCCCCCTGCAGCCCACGGGTCCCACACGGAGCAGATCTCCACGCTGCAGCCCCCCCGTGGAGGAGCCCCCGCTGGAGCAGGTGGATGTGGCCTGGAGGAGGCTGCGGCCCATGGAGAGCCCCCGCGGGAGCAGGCCCCGGGCCGGAGCTGCAGCCCGTGGACAGGAGCCCCCGCAGCAGGAGCAGGGGGTCTGGGGGAGCTGCCGCCCACCCGTGGGGGACCCGTGCTGGAGCAGTTTGCTCCTGGGGGATGGATGGACCCCGTGGTACGGAGCCGTGTGGGAGCTGTTCTTGAAGCTTCAGAGACAAAGCGTCAGGGACTGACCACAGCCCCCATTCCCCATTCTCCTGCGCTGTTCGGGGGGAGGAGGTGGAAGAGGGTGGATGGGGAGAAGGTGTTTTTGGCTTGCTTTTCCTTTGTTTCTCACTTCTCTAGCTTGTTAGTAGTAGTCAATAAATTTTACTATCTCCTTACTCTGAGTCTGTTTTGCCCGTCATGATAATTGTTGGAGGATCTCCCTGTCCTTATCTCAACCCTTGAGCCCTTTGCGTATTTTCTCCCCCAGTTCCTTTGAGGACAGGGAATGAGAGAGCAGTGTGGTGGAACTTGGCTGGCTATCAGCGTGAAACCACCACATTCTCTGCCAGTTGTGCACCATGCAGTCACCTTTCTGACTGTGAAAGAGACATGGTGAGTAGCTGATAACCTCTCTACTTGCCCCTTTATTTTTCAATTCATGAAAACTTCTGTGCCAGTAGAACATCATGTTTACCTTGGAGTCTAGTATTTGTTTGAATGGTAGTGTAAATCATTAATATATTGTCGATAAGAACCACCTGCATTGCTGAAAAGCAATAGCTTTTCAGGCATTGTTCAGTGAGCTAAATTCTTCCCGTTTGTGTACAGCACCAGGCATAATTAGAACATACGGTAAGAGAAGAAGCCCTGCAGGCTCATGCAGTGTTACCTTCTTTCCCATCTGCTTCAGGAGCTGGGTGTCTTGCCTTTGTTGCTTATAAATCGTTTAGTCAAACTAACTGTTTCACTTAAAAGTGAGATGGAAAGGGAAAGGGAATCTTGTAAAGGTCTTTGCCAAATCTGTTATTACTTGAGTGGTGCCTTTGTTAGAGCTCTAGCAGCTGGACTAGGAACATGGACAGCAGTTTGGTGTTTTTTTGTTTGTTTGTTTTTGTTTGTTTGTTTGTTTTGAGAAACATTTTAATTTAGCTACCATGGTTGAGGATAATATTTAAAAATAAACTTGAGTGTAGGCTGGAGTACTCCGTATAGGGCAGCAACCATGAACTGGATAGTAAAAAGAAAGACCACCTAAACTCCCTGTTTTAAATGAAATTCTCCATTTGGAAGATTTGAATTGCAGTGTTTGCATACTTGGGATAGATGATAATTGTACTTGTACCTGAGAATTCTGCCAAGTGTTCTCATTCCTGTGGCCTGAACCTCAGATCTGTCCTCTCCCAATAGCAACTTGGGACTTGCCTTTCTGCAACTCGGTCACCTTTCTCCATCTCTGCCTAGACTGACATCTTGGGCAGTAGCCTCCAAAGTGAGATTGCCACACCACAGGGGCTGCACATGACAGTCCATTAGGAAGGAAATATTAGAAGGAAATATTTTTGGTACCATTACAAATAAGACAAACCAAAAAAATAAAAATATGGTTTATTTCGTTGATAACTCACCATAGAATCATAGAATGGCGCAGGTTGGAATGGACCTTAAAGATCATCTAATTCCAACCCTACTGCCATAGGCAGGGGTGCCATCCACTAGATCAGGTTGACCAAGGCTCCATCCAGCCTGGCCTTGAACACCTCCAGGGTTGGGGCATCCACAGCTTCTCTGGGCAACCTGTGCCAGTGCTTCACTACCCTTACAGTAAAGAATTTGCTCCTAATGTCTAGTCTATATCTATCCTCTTTTAGTTTAAGACCATTCCCCCTTGTCTTATCATCATCTACCTGAGTAGAGAATCCTTCTCCATCTTTTGTGTAAGATCCCTTTAAGTATTGAAAGGCCACAATGAGGTCTCCCTGAAGCCTTCTCTTCTCCAGGCTGAACAGTCCCAGCTCTCTCAGCCTTTCTTCATAGGAGAGGTGCTCCAGCCCTCTGATCATCTTTGTAGTCCTCCTCTGGACTTGCACTAAGAGGTCCACATCTTTCTTATGCTGGGGGCCCCAAACCTGGACACAGTACTCCATGTGGGACCTCACGAGAGCACAGTAGAGGGGAATGATCACCTCACCAAGATGATGTTTGAACATCTGGAAGTTTGCTCTTCTGAAATTCAGGGTCCTGACTTTGTTCTTAGCCAAGCCTATATCCCTCAAGATCACAAACTCAACCAGGGCATGGTCACTGCAACCTAGGCTTCATCCAGTCTTAACTTCTTTAATGAGCTCTTCTGCACTGGTGAGCACAAGGTCCAGTAATGCTTCTCCTCTGGTTGGTTTGTCTAACACCTGGACGAGGAAGTTGTCCTCCATGGACTCCAAGAGTCTCCTGGATTGCTTACTGCCTGCCACATGGCTTTCCCAGCAAATATCTGGGTGGTTGAAATCCTCCAGGAGGATGAGAGCCTGTGAGCTTATCCATTTCTAATTTGGGGTATGCTTTATAAGGTACATGGTATATCATTAGAATAGTGCATGTGTATAATTTATGAATAAACATATATATATATATACATATAGGGGTGCATGCTCAAAAAGTTTTCACTGATATGTGTGCAGTCAATCAAAATTTTGGATACCATTGACCTGGGAAAAACAATTATTTCCCATGTAGAGTGCCTAATAAAGTAAGATTTCCGTGGCAAGCATTGACTTTGTGCTTTATAATAACGTAGATCACACAACACTGGAAACACTCTGGCAGTGTTTTTTGCTGGTTTTTTTTTTTGTGTATGTGTGTGTGTGTGTGTGTTAAAAAGAGGCATTAGAAGAGAAGGAAAGGGAGTAAAAATCCATATTATGATGCTCACGTACTCCAGAGAGAATCAAATCATTATCCATCTCAAGCTATTGAATATTGCAGCTAGTGTTTGTTGTCCCACTTCCTTCAGATCAGGCTGCTCTGCCCTACGCCTGCCTGGAAAATCTTGATTTTTTGCAGAATAGCCTCTACTTCTCAAATTTCAGTACATATTTTTCATGAGAGCCCTAACTGTTGTGGTCTCTGTGGATTTAAAGTCCTCATAGATTACACCTTTCTTTGCTGAAATGGTACAGAACTCAGAGAAAGCACAATTCTTAACATTCAGTAACATAAGTTATTGTTTTCAAGTTAATTATGAGAATGCTCTGCCCTCAGCCTTGCCATAATATGGAATAAATCACTTGTATCCAATTTCAGTTGAGTGGCATAAAAGGTAATTTTTTCTTTCAACTTTTTCTGACTTTTTGAAGGCAGAAGGTTCTTGTGGTACTACGTCCATCTTCCCATCCTTGTAGTCATCTGCTCATGAAATAATTCCTTCATTTACCCTTATGCCTGCCCATCCATCCATCCATCCATCCATCCATCCATCCATCCATCTATCCACCCAGCACTTCCTGAATAATGGAGCTGGACTTGTAGGTAAATGAATGTCTCTCACTGTCTTTGCATATTTGCAAAAATCACAAGAAAACATTTTTATGTACTATGATGAGAATCTGAGAACTGTTTTCCTCAACTGAAAGAGTATATATTCTGATTTTTTTTCAGTATCAAAGCTTTAGCAACTTCTTTTTGTTTACTTGTATAAAAAAAAGAGAACGTTATTATGTGGTGATGAAATTTGAGAATAAAAATTTTAACTTGTTGCATATAAGTGCACTATACTCTGTCATTGTGGCACGACAGACACACCAAGACATGCTTCATTTTTGTTTAAAGATGAGGATTTGATTGTAAGTGGGAGAAATTAAATTTCACAGGTGGAACTACAAGGTAGAAATAATTTGAAAATATCCCTCATATTCTTTGGAGGAAGACCATCATTCTGACAGGAGAGGTATCCAGGTCTGAGTCACAGGATAGGATAACTACTGATATCCCCCTGCTCTGAGTTTCTGGGCATGATGATACATACAAGAAAGAGGAGGATTAAAAAAGTTCAGTTAAGTTGCAAGAGACCTATTTCGTCCTCCCAACTAAATGAGGGAAAAGGTCAAGAAACAGGAATTTGATAACAACCCAGAAAACAGGTCTGGATCACCAGGGCTTCTTTAGCTGCTAAACCTGTCATGAAAAACTGTTGTCTGGAAACTAAAGATAGACATATTCAGATTAGAAATATGGTTCTTGCTTTTAAGGTAGAGGGCAATTAACCATCTTTTGATACCTTTAGTGAATCCTGGTCATCCAACTATAGGAAAATTTCCCCTGGCACAGTGAACTGTATATATTTTATTTGAGAAAATGGCAGAGCCCCTGTGTGTGTTCTTGAGGAAGAGGAAGGCCTTCTGACACTTTGTGCAGAATGAAGGTGGATGGTCAGAAGGGTGGATGCACAGGTTTTCATAGAAAAGAAAAGGAAAAAATATTATCCTATTATCCCTGTATTATATCAATTGCATATACTATATAAACATAATTCATATGTGTGTATCATTGTAGTTTTTTGTCCTCTCCTGTTACACGTACTCAGATCATACTACAGACATCATGCTTGGATAAGATAATGAATAAATCATGACACACTGCAGTGGTCACTTTCCTAACATACATGCATGGTTCTTCAGTCCTAGCATGCTATAGGTGAGGAATCAAAGGCTGAAAACAAAAAATGACTCCGAAAAGCTTTGAGTTCCTTGAATTCTGCTTCACTGATAGAACTCAGAAGAAAATTCAGTCACAGCTTGAAGAGAAAGGAAGCCATGGAAATGCTTACTGAAAACATGCTGCTCCACTATTTTAAGTCAAAAGTGTTCTTTCCCTTAGCTTCTCCCAGGGTTTGGATTAGATCAGCTATTCAGTGAGTCTTGAGGAACTGATACACAGCACATGTTGCTGAGTGATATGTACCTGCTAACTGAACTGCATTAGAGAACCTCCTACAGGACAGCTGGGAAACAAGGACTGAACTCTGTCTCTGTCTCCCTGAATTCTTTGATCTGTGATTACCTCAAAGGTCATCATGCACATCACCTTTGCCTGTGTTGTCCCATCTGACTGCTCTGAAAGTAGTTTCTAAATAATAGAGAAATAGAAATGACCTGGGATACAAGACATCCAGTTCTGACTAATTGAATTAGGGCACATGGATTGGTAAGATTACTTTAGCAGCTCTTAAGATACAATTCTTTGCTGCCAGATTTTATTGCTAGGGCCTCAGGGGGCACACAATACAATATTTAACTAGTCATGGAGGCTGGAGAAAGCCCCAGGAGCCTGGGGAGGTCAGACATCCTACTTCTTTGTAAAAAGAGAAAATGAGACCATGGGGAAAAAAAAAACAGCCAGACTTCATCTTGGAGAAAGATTCCTGGGCAAATTATTAAGCAATACATTTACAAGCTCCCAAGAGCATATTAAGAGGATAGAAAACAGCTGATATGGATTTGTCAAGAATAAATCATATCAAACTGATACAATTTTCTTCTTTGACTGGATGTCTGGCCTTGCAGGTGAAAGAAAAGCTGCCAGTTTGATAGATTTTGATTTCAATGAGGCTTCTGAACCTGGTTGCCCTGGTTCTGCTTGACAGACGATGTGGAGAGGAAGGGGCCTCTACACAGTGAGAGATCCGTGTGATTCACCCCATGACATGATTTGAAGTGCCCTCAGGAAGAGGGCTATCTCTTTTTGTTGACTGGCAAGTTCTTTATTTCTTAATAGACCTAAGGGTCTTATAAGTTGTCTTGCCAGTTATATTCCCAAGGTGAGGTAGGCCAAGGCTGGACCATTTCAAGAGACCTTTCCAGCCCCTGACAGCTATCTCGATAACAGGCAGAGCTACCAGGGCTGGCTGACCCATGCACAGCCAGCAAGTATCTCTGCAGCAGCAATGGGGATAAAGATGACTTCTCCATCACCAGTCTGTGAACCAGAGCACGGGTTTGAAGGGAGCAAGAAACCCAGTCGTGATATCTATTTATGAGGGGTTTTGTAGGGTATGGCAGAGGGGATGAGTTGAGATTAACTGTGCTTTCCTGATAAATATTGCTTTGATTTCTTAGGTTCATTTTTGTCAGCTCTTATATAGGAAAACCTTGTATGAGCCACTTTACAAGTCCAAATCTGAAAACTGAGTGGTAGCTTAAGTGAAACTAGCAGGTCATTTTCAGATGTTGTTAAGCCAACAGCAGCAGCAAGCTGGAATCTACCCAGAAGTAGGCTAGACAGACGATCTGTATTCCCCCAGACTCTCTCACGTAGTTGCTCCTATACAGCTGGCCTTTATCCATGGTGTGCCTCTCAGCCTTCCAGTACAGGATAGGAGCTGCAGGGGAACTATTCACTGTGACAAACTATACATGCACTGAAGAGCTTTCAAAAGGAGTCAGTGAACTGCATAGCTTCCAGAAGCATCTGAAGACTAAAGTATGCTGCAGGCCCCTCCAAGAGAAGGTATTGTGTTTCAATGCAGATTAAGTTCACTTGGAGTTTAGATTCCTCCATGTCCTCCAAGCTGCCTAGTTACCAAGTAAGAATGGAAATATGTTAGTATTTCCAAACTAAATGGAACTGTATCTAACTTTAACATGCCATGTGGCTTGCATTCAATGTTTGATGAAGTTGTATTTTGTCCTCCTTCTCCCATGTATTTCAGACATTACAGAAGCGGTATCTCAATGACTGCGGGCAATACAGAAATTTAGAGCTGGACTGACTGATGCCTGCTTTGAATATAATGGTGTTTTGTAACATGGAAAAGGTTAGTAGCCTGTGAACACTCCACTGTACAAGCTTTCCCACCTTTTTCAAGGTTAACTGAAATCCACTGTTTGTCCCACTGGCAGTGGGTAAAGACTAAGTTGTCAAATAAGCTTTTCTTTTTGCTGCATCACATCTGTTGTATATTAGTTCTCTGTGCTGTGAAACCCAGGAGACTCAAAGTTCTTGCCTTTGTGGCTATTATTTTGTGGTTGTTTTGTTGTTGTTTGTTTTCTTTGTTTGTTTGCTTGTCTGTTTTGTTCAATTGGCTCTAGCATGACATAAGACCAAACTCAGTCAGACTACAGGCGTCTCATGTATTATGGTACCTCAGACATTTTTGTGTCATTAAGGCACAAAATCCCGAGGTAGCCACTGCTGCTAAACTTATTCTTGGCATCAGTAAATCCAATCCTGTCTAAGCTCTTTGAGCTGCAGACACTTCAGGGAAGTGATTCCTTCTGACCCTGCATCTCCTTGGAGTCTACAAGAGATGCTTTCCCTCTCCATGCTGCCATTATATCAATAGAAGAGGAATGTATAGGCCCAAGCGTAATGGTTACATTATGGTGGTCCAAACTTTAAGGCTTTGTTCTCACTTCATTTTTTACCTCAGTCATCCCAGAAAATCTTAAAGAAAACTAAGTCGCTTATAGTTTACTACATATTCTGCCGAGTTGCTTTTTTCCCCAGTAGAGATGCTGATTGCTCATCTTTCCTGG
This sequence comes from Cygnus olor, assembly GCF_009769625.2. NCBI lineage: Eukaryota > Metazoa > Chordata > Aves > Anseriformes > Anatidae > Cygnus > Cygnus olor. The sequence goes on from NC_049198.1 coordinate 52,646,509, forward strand.
GCGTTGTACCCAGGTGATGAAACTGCAGCTGTTGGCTAGCCTTTCATCAGTGCAATGGAGCATGTTGAGGCAGCCTTGCTAGTGCTGTGAGGCATGCACAGTCATGGTGAGCCTTGGCTTGTTTCAAAGTTATTCATTTTTTTCCAGTCACTGAGTGATTATCATTATCACTTGATATTAACCTGCATGCCAGAAACCAGAATACCCTAGGAATATGCTTGGAAATCCAATTTGCACTAAATAGTAGGGTCTTCAATGTAATTACACAGCTGTTTATTACACCTGATGATTCTGACATAAAATGAAGGAGACCATTGCAGCATTACATTATAGTAATGCCTTTCATCACCAAAATGTAGTCACTGGTTTCCAAAAAGGAAAAAAAAAAAAAGCAGCTATTAGTTTTCCTCTTACTATTAATTAAATCATGCCTGAAGGTGTGAAACTGTCAAACAAGTCTAACACTCTGAATAAAACATGAGAGGAGTTGTAAATGTTACTATTCAGATACAGTAGGTAGTTGCAGTTTCTTTAGCAGTGCCTCATCAGGAATGAGAGAGCTCTGGTGCAGTGAATTGCCAAGTGCATCTTCTGAAATATCTTAGTAATACTTGATCGAGATTCTGTATGACTTGCTTTCATGATTCTTCCTGGGATTAATAACTTTCCAATACAGGCAATGAAAGAAGGGTTTTCACATCTTCTGGGGAGATGTGACCCAATACAGAATGACAAGCACTTGGCATTTCATCACATTTCCTGTTGTAAAGAACCAGTTTCTGGTATTATGTGATTACTTCATCTTGCTCATTTAAATAATATGCTTTTAGATGTCTCCAGTGTACTGAAGAGCTTGAGAATGAAACACATTCAGCTTTCAAGAGTCAAAACTGAAAAAGTCATGGAGTTAAGAAAAGAAAGCACATGTAGTTTAATAATACTTATATTTAAGACAATCTCATGCATAAAAATTATTCTAGGTGCTGCCAAAAACAAACAAAACAAAAAACCAAACAACAACAACCAAAACAAACAATAAAAACACCCAACTTTTAATGTAAGACCGTAGAGTCTTAAGTCTTTTTTAACTCTAAGAACACAGATTTGTAAGAGCTTTGTCTACGTGTGACAAAGCTTGTTAAAACTTTGAGACCACAGAAACGACTGCTTGTAGTTTATCAAATTAAAAGAAGTTACATACTAAAAAGACATGATGGAAAACAACTGTATCAAGAATATTCAGCAGAAGTTCACAATCTCTTGAAGACGAGTAAGTACAAACCAGAGGGCTGAAATGAAGTGTTGTCTTGACCACCTTCTACTAACATGGACAGCTCATGTTGCAGCTTACAGGATCCCCCAGTGCTTTGTGATCCATTTTGGCTGTTTTTACATTCTCTCTTCAGTCCTTGCTGTGTACCGCTACAGAACATCAAGAGAAAAGGTTCTAGTATTTCTTCTGTCTCTGCATGTTGAGTCATTTGTTTTCTCCAGTCATCTGTTTTCCTGGCCTAATTTTGGATTTTTGCAAAATGCTCTACATAGGACTTTAAATTACACTTTGAAATTTTCAGTTTGTGAAAAGAGCATCCATCAGATCTGACTTGCAAATGTGTTTCTGAGCAGTGCAACGTAAGATGCCTGTTGTTGCTTCTTTCCTGTAGTTCTGTGAGTCTCTCCTTTACTAAGTATGTAAGGAAATGCTTATTCCAGCTCTTGCAATTCATCATGACAGCTGACCCTGTTGTTAGTAATGGTTGCTCAGTAATGGAGTCTGCTTATTTCCTCCTGGGACTTTTTCTTCAATTCAGCTGTAGGTGTGAAGGCCCTGCAGGGCTGGATATGATGTCCTCATTTGACACTCAGGCAGGCTGCAGTACATATGGAGGGAAACAAATGTCTGCATTTCCTACAGATGCCCAGGGATGTAGAATGGCTCCTGGTTTCCTCCCAGATAATGCACCAAGGTCCCCATCCTCCCCTATGTGTCTATGCTGGGCAAAGTGGAGTGGACACTGCTCTGCTTCAGCATGTTTTATCGTATATCGTCTGCCACAGGGTCCCAAGCAAGGACTGCTGTGAAGAGAAAATCTTTCCTCACTAAAGGTTTTGCCTTACAATGCCATTTTAGCGTTGTTCTAGAAAAGTCCAATTTTTCTTTAAGAACACAGAACAAAATAAAAGCCAAACGAAATTCCATTTACTAGCTTGTGTGGGAGAAATTCTTCATTAGGCACTGCTGATTTCAGTATCTCAGGAACCTGTAATTGCCTTTGGACATTTGGGGATGTTGGATGTGAGTGATATTTTTTCATCTGCCCCTGCAGAACCTTTTGTAAGGTTTAGGTTCATTTCTGAAAATAATATAGGTTCAAGAGGGCATACAGAGGTAGTAGGCATGGGCAGGTATGAAAAGGCAACTCCAGCCTCCCGGAGTTAATTTGTAAGAAGCAGAAACCCACTGTGGGCACTGTTGCTCTTCCTGTGCAGACACAGGTGACTGACTGATAACAGAAATAGTTGTCTTGTGGCTACTCAGTTGGACTGGAATAAACCACATGATTTCCCATTTTGGGACTTCAGCTCAGCCAAATCTGTGCCTCAGCACCTCCTTTTTCATGCATACAGACACATATATATGCACACAAGTAAAATGATGGAAAAGCAGGAGTAAAAGACAGAGTCCTCACAGATGTTTGACAGACTCTCAGACTATTTTGCTGGAAAAAGTACAGGTAGAAAGAACAGTTGACTCTGAAGCAGAAATCTGAATTGCACGAAACAAGCATATTTTGGAACGCTCTCTCACTCATCCATCTATAACTCAATAAAGCAAATAAGCTGTGTTGGTAGCGTGTAATTTAGTTGTTATTCAGGCACCAGGTGCTGGAGGAATGCATTAAAATGCATGCAGACTGGCAGGAACATAATCATGGAAACTACAAAATTTGAATGCACTTGCACAATGCGTTAATTTCATCCTTAAGTGTACTCCACAACATTTCTCCTGTAGATTAGTGCTTGATGCAAAATTCTTTGGAGGAAATGTGTAGAACCCACTCAGTCCTGGAGAATTCTTATTGGTGTCTTTATGTATTATTGTCAGTAAATAATTTCACTCCATGTTTCCCAGGTGTCCGTCAGAAAAAAGAGACTAAGTGTGTCTAGAAGTGAAGATCCCAAGAGGAAATAGCAGTGAAGATCGCAAGAGGAAGTAGCAGTTTAAGAAGAGATAGTAGATAAACCATCTGTGGAAACTCTTAGACCATTTGAAATCATCTCCTTCCAGGGAGACACACAGTTGTGTGTCTGCTACATAGATTGACTAGGCACAGGATTTCCGTTCACCTTCCCAAAGAATAATTATGTCACTGTGGTTGTGGGCTCTGCTACAAAGAGGGTAGCCAGATCTTTGTCTAATTAATTTAGTTTCTTCTCTGAGGGGATGTTGGCAGTTGCTGTGGTAACACCATTCCCTGAACACTGTGCCGCATCCTTCCTGTAATCACAACCATAAAGCTCTGTTTACTTCCAAAATAAGGCAGTTTCACTTTCTATTATGGGCTTCCTGCATGTGAAGAAGCAGGAGTCAACCAGCAACTTCTGCTTCTTGCCCAAACCTCATAGCACCTAAAGGCAGCAGCAGGTGGTCACCTCCGCAGCAGAATATATTCTTCACTCCATGGAAGTTTAGGGAGGATTGGATAGTTTTGAATGGTGAGCCAAAAATCATATATCTTGGGTGAAATGCTGCATTTAAACACATTAGAAGGAACTGCTGCGTTTAAACACATTAGAAGGAACTGCTAAAAGTGTGTTTCTTTTAAGTGAAGCCCAAATCTGTCTGCTCAGATCCTGAGCCCAGAATCCTCCTTTCTTGAGGGGTCTGTGTATTTAGGATATTCAAGGTCCTACTGTTTCTGGTGCCAGAGGTGCCAGCCACCTTTCGCATACTACATTTGATTGCCAATGGCATTTTCCTGTGAGGAGGTGGGGACAAGTTAAAGCCATCCTCAGTGGGAGTGTTAGGAAGCTGTTAGCAAGTTACCCAAACTCTGGATCCCCTTTCTGAGGTTAAAATAATCCAGTTCATTGAAGCTTTCTCTTATAGGCCATGTTTTCTGAGCCTCTCTCTAGGCTTGTCTACCTTGGCTTCTGGAATCTACTTGGAAAAGTATTGACTTCTCCTGCTATTATAACAGCTGAACAGACTGGAAAAGAGTAATTGTCTCTGACTCCGTACAGACAACACTGCTATGAGTATGCCCCAATGTTGGCTATGTCCCATCTCCCTGATACCACACAGTTTGTTACCCAATATAACTGAGAATCTGTTTCTGCTTTCCAGTTGGTTCACTGGAACTTCCCTATTTCTTTGCATATTTAGCTTTTCCTTCCTTGTTATTGGAACTTGCTATAGGGCTCCCTGCTGTTGCTGCCAATTACTACCTGTTCTATGGTGATCTTGACTCCTGAAGTCAGATGGACTTTGTCCCCCTTCTTTTTTCCTAGGTGTGAGAACAAAGAAAAGAATGAAAGCTCAGCGGAACAGAAGGGAATGGAAAGGGAACAGTTTAGAATAGAAATAGAAACATAACATTAGCTGTAGCTTCTGCTAGTACTGTAAAACATAATAAAATAGAAATCACAGTGTGCTTCAAGGAAGGTTTTGTGGTTTTTTTTTTTTTTTTTTTCATAATCTCAATTCAGACAAGGCTTGCTGTTATGGGGTCTTAGAAGAAAGCTATTAGACGCAGTTTGAAAATCATGTAAGTTTTGTATGTCATATGCTTCTTCTACATCAAGTTTATAATGTTTTTAGCAGATGGCTTATGAGGAGAATTTATACAGTACTATTCTTCATATAAAGTGAACATGAATACTTGTGATAGATCAAGGTTTGGGCAGGTTCTTAGTATGAGTAGAGTAAGTAAAGGAAGTTTATGGATAATTGGTTATGTTCATACTGTGTTTCAAGTTTTCTTTCCTTTCCTTCCAGTACTCTTCTTTGGTATAAAGTAGACACTTTTGAAGTTTTCTCAACTTTGTATTTATTTCAGGAGCTTTGAATGTGGTATCCATATCAGACAAGAACTCCACCTCCTGGAGAGACTGACATGAGTGGCTGTGGAATGGGTTTCAACAGTTAAACTACCGAACAAAGAAATGATTATGGGCTACGTGCAACTTCACAAGCATGATTTGCTGGACAAAAGTGTAAAAGATGAGGTAGTCAAATAAATAACCATATGGTAGAGGGAAGCAAAGATTAGTCAAACAAGTGGACAAATGGGCTCCGTAAATGCACAGATGCCTACACAGAATTCAAATTAAATATAATTATCATAGGAATCATGTAGGCTCTTGTCATACACTGTGCTAAGTAACTTTCTTTTTTTTTTTTTTTTAAGGATAATGTAGTAATAGAGCATATAGACAATGAGAATCAAGCCCATTCATTATCATGGAAGCACTAAAAGGTAAGGTCAAAAGAGGTGTAAGGAAGAGACTATCAGGGTGTGAAAGGTAGATCATACAACACAGGACGTTGTAAACTGGCCATGAAAAGACCAATACTCAGTTTGTAGGATTAGTGAAGAATGTGGATTAGTGTTTCTAAAAAATCTTTTATGTAAGTGACCAGATATCAATTAGTAGCACTTGGAGTGACTGTGATTCAGGTGACCTAATTCTAGGTCAGCACAAAACTGAGATATTTTTTCCTTTTTTTTTTTTTTTTTTTTTCCTGGTAAATCCACCCATAAGTTATCTAAAAGCTTTAACTATTTAAGTATTTCCTTTGACTTAAAATAAAATCTTGGTTTTCTTTTCTTTCTGCATCTTCCCTCCCCCCCCCTTTTTTTTATACGACAAGCTTATGTGCCAAATTCAACCCATATTTGTAAATAGTTGTCACTTTTTGTTCATTATTATTATTATTACATTTGTTTTTGTTAGTTTGTTTTTCCAACATGCTATATGCTGACATGAGGATGATGAATTCTGCAATGGGTATGATCTGTTCTGGAGCTCAGAGGTAACAATGCACTACACAAGAATTGTAAGATCAGGCTAAATATTTGAAGAAAGACTATCATGGGTCACATTCTGTTATGTTCCTTGTGTAGTAGCACCTAATGAATAATTGGAACAATGTTTTGTCTTTAAATACTATGATTTGATAAGTGTCTTCCTCTGGTGGGGTGTGAATGGTCACATTTTGTAAATTAAGCATTCTACAGGATGGTGTGTTTCTTCCTATTAACATGCATCACAGAGTCTACTGCTTACTTAAATGAGGCCAGAAAGTTTTTTCACACAAGCCTACTGTATGGTAATGGCTTAGGCTCTTAATTTGAACTGGCATCAGAATCAAGTCATACAACATTTATATATTTATAATTAATGTGTTTGAATTTCTATGCTAAAAACAGGGAGAAAAAGACCCATACTGTGTTGCAGCTTACAGAGTGACAGTCAGGAAGTTACAAAACAGCTGAGGTTGACTGTCACACCTGGAGATTGTGTAGCTCACCCCAACTGCTCACTCAGGGTCTGCTAGGATAGGTGACACAGGACCATGTCCAGATGGACTTTGAAAGTTCTCCATGGACGGAGAAACCACAACCTATATGGGCAGCTTGTTTCAGTGTTCAATCACAATTACTAAAAAAGTGTGTTCTTACATTTAAATGGAATTTCTCATATTTCATGGTGTGCCCATTACCTCTGGTCCTGTCACCGAGCACCACTTGGAAGAGCCTCTCCATTCCCTCCATCCAGGTATTTACACACATTGACAACATTTCCCCTGAACCATCTTCTCTCCGGGATGAACAGCCTCAGCTCTCTCAGCATCTCCTTGTATGAAAGATGTCCTTTAAGAATACTTTTGACCCTTCGTTGGGCTTGGGTCAGAACACCCTTGTCTCTCCACTACTGGGGGCTCAGAAATGGACACAGCACTCCAGGTGTGGCCTCACCAGTGCTGAGGAGGGAGGAAGGATCACCTCCCTCAACCTGCTGGCAGCTCTCTTCCTAAGGTAGCATTGTTGTCCTGGGGGTGCGTTCTTGGCTGAAGTTCAGCTTGCTGTCCAGCAGGATGTCCAGAACCTTTCTCTGGGGTTCTTCCCAGGTCTTTGTCTCCCAGTGTGTAGTGGTGCATGAAGTTTCTCCTCTCCATGGGTAGGACTTTGCATTTCCCCTTTTTGACTTACAACAGATTGCTCTTGGCCCAGTTTTCCAGCCTGTCAAGGTCCATTTGAATGACAGCACAGCCACCAGCTATGTCAACCACTCCTCCCAGCTTACAGTGTTTGCATTTCTTACTGGTTTAATATTAGCTTCTGTGCTCAAGAGCTGTTTGGTCTGCCTGCTTGTTTGTTTGTTTGGAACAGGGAAACTATCAATTTCTGTTTAACACTTACTGAGTCAGAATTATATTTTTACCGGGAAAAAAATAAATATGTCTTTTTGTAGCTTGCAAAAATTAAATTTAGTTCTCTCAGAAAATGCAATCTAATTAAAAATATATGTGCTCAGAATCAAACCTAAACTCCACTTCTGTTCCAGAATTTTCATCTAGCCTTAACACAAGAAACTACACATGGAGTTTCATTGATGGCCAGAGAGTGGTGCAGGAGAAATACCCTGCTTGGTTGTGAATTTTAATATCCTGCCATTTATCTCAGCAATGTCGTATTCCAACAGACCATCAGACATCTGTTCAGGTGCGGGGAGGTAGCCCACTGAAATAAGGGAAGGACCCCCTCCTTTGCTGACTTCATTTCAACCTGAATCAGAGACTGTGCTTCTAACCTAGAACCTGAGGGAATGGCTTGAAGCTGTGACAGGGGAGGGCAGGCTGGGTGTTAGGGAAAGGTTCTGCACCCAGAGGGTGGTCAGGCACTGGGACAGGCTCCCCAGGGCAGTGGTTACTGACCTTGTAATAATACCTGTATATATATTAATGAGTCTGGGCTTGTAGGGTAGCATTCTCAGAACTCAGTTGCCCAGACTGTTAGACTATTAGTCAGATTCTTGGCATGCTTTTCACCTGGTCAACTAGCACTGTCCCAAACGGGACCTTTTAGTTAATAACCTTTTAGTTATGGTTCCACATAGGCACTTCACCTGCAGCCACCTACTGTGGAAACTAAGACAGCTCACTAAGAGGTCAGCCCATGTCACGTTGCCAGAGATGCCTGGGAACATTCCTTGCATGTTTAATTTACTAGGATCAGTGCAGCTTTCAGGCCTGACTTCAACACTTTGAGCGGTACTACGATATTTATTACATCTATATGTATATACATGGTTGAACACTCCAGTATGTTTGCCAGCTTGGAGCTATGGCATGACTGACTGAAATCATGCCACCTATTTTTTAGTAATGAGCTGTAAAGCACTACTTCTTAGTTTATAACACTTCTTTGGGAAGGTATTAATCCAACCAGTATGTCAGCGCCCTGTGGATTCTTCTTTTCCTGATGCTGGAGTGCACAGGGAAGGCAGGACCTACTATGTCTAGTTCTGCTTTTTATCGCAGGCCAGCAAGCTGTGCAAGTTCTTTAAATATTTATCACTGCTAATTTACTGAGGGTTGCGCACTCTCTTTTCTCCTGCCATGCAGTGATTCCAAATCCATCTAAGCACTGCATTGCTGTCCTGCTAAGAGCCTGGGCATGTAGACAACAGGCAACAGGAAACATCCCTTCCGTGGAGGCAGAGGTAAAGGTCTCATCCCCAGACTTCAGGCTCATCCTGGGGAAGTTTCTTTCCTATGGATGTCTCTGTTGCAGGATTCTGATACCGGATAGCTCTACCCTGCCCTGCTTTTCTGGCCTGAAATCTCAGATCTCTGGTGGTGAGGGATGGCCTCTGACCCCTGAGGTGTGTAATGGCAATCTAAAGGCTGGAAGGACTTTCTCCAGCTAAATTTGACACCTTCTGAGGGCTGGAGATGTCTCTGAATGGGATGTAATTCTCCAACATTTTATGGGCTGTTGATGAAAGTGCTGCCTGCCTAATTAAACCCACCCTAGTAGTGTTCCTGCAGCAGTTGAGTCTTGTATACCAAGATGCCCTTGTTGCTGTTACATAGCCGGCAGTGGCCAGACTCCCTGGTCTCTGAGTGCCTCTCTCATTTACCACATGCATCTTCTGACGTCTGACATCTCTCTGCTCCTGTTCTTATACTTTATAGTTTCTGTATGTGAAACCTTTGGTATGTGCCATTTTCCTGGCATGGTTCATGCTTCCCATGAGCTATTTTAAAGCTGATATGCTTTGACTTGCTGTGGATTGGAACCAAACATGCACCACACCAGACTGTGATCTCTGATCTCTGACTTGCAACATCTCAAATACCTTCCTCTCTTGTGATTGATGTAGTCTTTTCAAAGGATGGGGAAGCAGTTTCAGTCTCTTCTGAAGACTTTCACTGTTCATTGATGTTGTTTTCTTCTACTTTTTGATGCCTGGGTCCATAAGAAGGCCAGCTGATGAGGATGGGGCAGGAGTGAGATGCTAGTAGGTTATGGTGACATCCTTTTGGCTCTGCATTAATTTGTTATGTAGTTCAAGGAGTCCGTCACACTTCTTTACACTTCTGACCATCTCATTGATCTTTTCTCCACAGAAAAGGAACTGTGTTCTGCAAGCAGTCTTTGGGATGTGACTTTCTCATGGCACATACTAATTGCATCTCCAAGACTCTTTCAGTGTTCCATGGAGATCTGCCTCACCACTTCAGAGTTTACAATATAGGATTTTTTTTTTCCATTTTTATTTCATTTATCAGGACCTGAGAGCTGCAATTTGGTTGACAGAAACTTGAATGGATAGAGGATCACTTTTAAAGCCAAAAATTATTATTGTCCTACACCTTGCAGAGAGAAAAGAGTCAGGACACTTGAGAGAAATGAATTTGTTAGGATGGGAGACAGACATCTTTGGTACTGATTCACACTCTAATGATGTCTGACTCTTTTATTCTGAGCAGGAGCTACAAAGAGATGATTTTTCTACCTGATGGAGAGATTCAATGAGAATGTATCAACAGGGGTAGGGTTCATTTTCGCTTTGTCTGCGTTCCTCCAGATACATTTTTCTTCATTTCCCTTTTATGAACAAGCATTTCTTGTAAATAAAGATAGTACTTATTCAAGAGGTGAGCCAAGGGCACAAACGCTTGTGTTATAGGGTCATCTCTTGGAGAGGTCTGTAAAAGAATGGGATCATCAGACTCCCTGCAGGATCTCAAACAGATCATAAATTTATTTGTATGGGATGAAAACTGTCCAACCCAGGGCAGCGCTGTGCCACTAGTTGGTCCTTACACTACTCAGTCATTGTAATCCTGTGATCTCTGGCGGCGAAGGAAGGCAGCTCTCAGCCTGTGATCCTGGAAATAACATAAATCTCTCCTTTTCAGGATATACCATGCGCTGAGAGCAGAGTTCAGAGTGGGTGATGTTTTTGGAAATGATGTAGAGGACTTGATATTCTCTAAATCAGGAAATGAAACTTTCCAAGCTTGTTTGCTGCAGTCAGCCTGAATGCTTTTCTGTGTGAAGTGTCTGGCTGCCAAAGAAAATTAACATATTCATAAACTAGCCTTTTCTGGGAGAAAATCTTGTGGGAATTAATCATATTTATTGTCTGTCCCATTAAATACAGTGTATTTTGAGCAATCACAGTACTTCCTTCCAAGAACTGCACTAACTACAACTCTTTCACCATCACTTGATGAGTATCAGAGAGGTGAGATTATAGCAGTGGCCTGGAAGGTTTTAAGACTTGCTCATGCTTGGTGGTCCAGCATGACTGGGGATAAGCCTGGGATGGTAACCTACTTGCTGCTGCTTCCCGGTAGATATTATGTGTAACTAGATACTCATTATTTTGATATGTTCGTATTGCTCCCAAGTAAATGCAAATATTAAAATGTTAAAAGAAACAGGTAATTAGAGGGAGTACTAGCCATAACATATCATATTATATCATATAAGCAATATGATATGGTAACATGTTTGCAGCGTACTCTCATTCCTTCCATTTGTTTAGATTGCCCAACAAATAAGGAATGTCTCTTTCTTGCATTTAAGAAGTGTTTCTGGGTGGGGAACTCTTTGAATGAATGGAGTGCAAGTAACACTGAGGAAATTGCCCAAGATTTGTGGACTGGAGTGGTTCATGAAGAAAACAAGCTGCAAAGGGACAGGGGATGTTCTGACTCAATTCCACTTGCCATACCAGCAGTCCTTCTGTGTTTCAAATGACAAGAGCTCTATCAGGACATGTACACAGGGGTCTTTAGTCTCTTCTGTTCAGCGCTCTCCCCTTGGAGACTCTTCCAAAAGGTAGATGTGGTAGTTTTGGGCTGAATGCTTCTCAGGATGCTTAAATTTTGCAGATGGTTTGGAGCTGAGTGAGGGGAGAAAAAGGTCCATAATGACTAGTGGTAGACATTGAGGAGGTCCTTCAGTGTGTGTTTCAGAAGAATACATTGAGCTGATTTGCTGTGACAGTCATCCTTGGCTGTAAGCTTGATTGCTTAAGAAGAAGTATAAAATGAAAGAAAAAGGAGGAAGGGAGGAAGGCAGGAAGGCAGGAAGGAAGGAAGGAAGGAAGGAAGGAAGGAAGACAAAACCAACCAAACAAAAAAAAACCTATCCAGTTGAAGAGTAAATAAGACTTTGGACTTCTTTTTTCCTTTCACTTTACTTTCTTCCAGGAAGACAAAAGGGCTAGGGCAACCTAATGAAATGTCCTGGCAGCCCCTACAGAGTAGAATATTTGGCTGGATCAGAAAAAGAAAGTCTTTTTTTTTTTCTTCATGTGGCTGAACAAAACAGTGTTTTTATCATCCACAATTATTTTCAGTTATTTGACAGAGTCATGGGAAATTTGAGTTTTGTTCTTCAAGCGTTTGAAACAAGGAGGTGAAAGCAGAATGAGAAAGAAAACCCAGTGAAACAGACCTGCTTGAAGCATCACAATGTCTGTCCCCATGCATTAAAGCAGTGAATGCTTTGACAGATCTTTTACGTGCAGGAGGCAGAGTACAATGAAACGCCTTAGAACTTCACTGGAGCAAGAGAGGCTTTTCCAGAACAGTACACTCCTTGAAAGAGAATCTGTCTTTAGGAAACAGAGTAGAGGGATAAATGGCTTCTGCTCTTTCTTCAACTCTCTATAAAACTTCCTGTGAATGTCTGATTTTCAGTCCAGCATTAAAACCACAAGTCAAGGAACAGAAATAGAACCATTCCAAATTGACTGGAAAGGTTTTCAGTTTTTATTGTTGACTAAAGAATATACAAATAGAAGTGTTCTGTTCTGTTGGATATTACTGCTAATAGTTTGCACTTAAAAAATAAAAATAAAAATAAAATAAAAATAAAAATAAAAATAAAAATAAAAATAAAATAAAAATAAAGAAAAGAAAAAAAGAAAAAAAAAAGAGCTGTATTCTATTATTTCTATTCAGGCCACTATTAAAAAATAAACAACATTTACAGATAAAGAAGCAGGAAGTTTTATCGAGGCAGTGGACAAAGCCAATAACTGGTAAGACTAGTTTGTTCATATTATTTCCTTTTTTTCATAGATGGAAATCAAAACAAAAGATCCCAGCAGTCTCTCACTTCACCTAAAAAGAATGTTTTTAGTCAAAATTGTTTTGCATTTCAAAGGCACTTTGAAGAAAATTAGAAAACAGAATATCTGAGTCTCTGATCCTTTCTCTATTCTAAGTGATCTTCCGCATGACAAGGTCACACTCACAGTACTGTATCAAACTCCCAATTATGGCTCTGATTTAATTCATCTGCAGAGGAACTAGGCAATCTATCATGAATAATCTCAGATCCCCAGAGTCAGACAAAATTCAACAATGTTTTTATAGATGCTTCTTTCAGTTCTTTGGCACACCAAATGTCAGGTAATATCCCATATAATAGTGTCATTTATTGCTAATTGTACAGTCATGCACCAAAACATAGTCTTTGCTCCCGACCTGCCAGTCAAAATGGGCAAGGATAAGGTAGAATGGATTGTGGAACTGTCCACCTTCACTCATTTCAGGGAATAACTTAGCTGGAACCAGGACCGTGTTGGTTTATTGAATGTGCCTATGGTTTCTGGGAGAGATGGGGAATTCCAAAGGCATTACGCTATTGTTTTTTGTTTGTTTGTTTGTTTGTTTTCTTTTCTGTCCTGAAAGAAGTAGTGTGTGGAGCACTACTTCTTATGCATTTTTCTTGCTTACACTTGCACGTCTGAGCCTGAATATGAAGCTTAGCTTGCAGGGCCACCTGCACATGTTGGTACTCATTTTCTCCAATCCTGAAGGTGCACTGAGAGTACTTCATACCTCTAAACAAGGCATACTCCAGGAGGAGAATTAGTGTGAGAGAGAAGATGCTTTTATAGTCTCCCTGCTGTTTCAAACTTGGAAATTTGTGTGATTTGCTGGATCATCAATCTCATTTGTCTTTCCCCTCCCGCCAGTCCCCCCCCCAAAAAAAAAGTGATGATATGCACAAGATATTCTGAAGCATGTGGTCCGGGTTGCTTGCACTGGGGCAGATAGTGGGGAGAATGTCCCGCATAACTCATGAGGTATGGGGAGAAGGAGCACAGAGATGGTATCACCAGCACTGATGAACATAGGACCCTGTTCTGGCTGGTAAGGAACAATGTATAGTGATGCACTACATTGCAGTAGGATGCTAGCAGCAGTTGTCAAGTCTTGATTTCCTTTTAGAAGGAGAAAGTCTGGAAGACATTTACCTGCAACTCTGTTTAAGCACTTGTATCCATCTGATACCAATAAACATACACCACATTTTATTTCAAAAGGACAGCACATTTCCCAGTCCTTTTTTCCTTCTCTTTCCTTGTAGGCTGTATAGAGTTTCTTGCTATAGACTTGGCAAGACTCATGCTCTGAATCTTTGTGCATTGCTCCCTTGCTGAATGTAAAGTGACCCTATTATAAACTTTGCTTAGAAGCTGCTTAGACTTCAGGTAATTCAGAAGACATCTGTTATTTCTGTTTGCAGCTTACCATGAATGTATTACCTCTACAGTCTGCAAACCAGCTTTTCAGACCACTTCCAGGTGCAATCACAGTGCTGAGACTATGACAGCCTTTACAAATAGTCTTGAGAATGACATTGCCTGTAACCAAATACACTCAGGATTCAGTGTTGTACCTTCAAGACAAACAAAAAATTTTAAGTCTTAAAACCTTGCCTTGAAACACAGTTTTCCAAAGACAGTCTTTCATGAAGGTAGCTGTCCTCTCCACGGAATTGTGCATTACAGGATGGCTGAGACTGTCAGGGACCTCTAGAGGCAATCTGTCCAACCTCCCTGCTCAAACAGGGGCACCTACTGGAGCCCCATGTCCAGATGGCTTCTGAATATCTCCAAGGAAGAAGACCTCTCTGGGCAACTAGTCCCTGTGCTTAGTCATATGCACAGTAAAGTTCAGACGGAACCTCCTGTGTTGTGGTTTGTGGCCATTGCGGCTTGTACTGTCATTGGGCGCCACTGAAAAAGCCTGCCTTCCTCTTCTCTGCACCCTGCCTTCAGGTATTTATAGACATTGATAAGATGCCCCTGAGCCTTCTCTTCTCCAGGCTGAACAGTCCCAACTTTCTCAGCCTTCCTCAGAGGAGAGATGCTCCACACCTTACTCATCTTCATAGTCTTTCATTGGACTCTCCCCAGTATGTTCATCTCTCTCTTGTACTGGACACAGCACAAGAGCCCAGAACTGCACACAGGGCTCCAGGTGTAGCCTCACCAGTTCTGAGTGGAGGGGAAGGATCACCTCCCTCAGCATGCTGGCAATACTTTGCCTAATGAGGGCCGGGACACCATTAGCCTTCTTTGTGGCAAGGGCACTCTGCTGCCTCACATTCAACCTGCTGTCCACCAGGCCCCCAGGTCCTTGTCAGCAAATCTGCTTTCCCCACCATGTCCTGGTCCTTGAGGTTGTTCCTCCCCAAATGCAGGACTTTGCACTTTTCCTTGTCGAACTTCAGAAAGTATTTGTCAGCCAATTCCTTCAGCTTGTTGAGAGCCCTTTGGATGACAGCTCAGTCAACTGGATGAATTTGCAAGACTATAACATTGGTGGACTGCAGTTTCGAAAGAACACATGACAATAAACCCCAACATTTAGGAAGCCTGGAATACTGCATAGCTAACTGAAGAAGGGCAAGAAGCAAAGGCGAACATTTTGTCTGCAAATCTACCCAAGGAGTAAAGTATTAACAAAAATGGTGGAAATGGGTGGCATAACTTAAGTGAAGAATATACAAAACAAGGCAAAGGAAGTAGGAACACATACGTATTGGTCATAATCTGGGCAATAGTGCCAAAATGGCTTGAGGATGCAGTCTGAAAAGAGACAGGATAAATATAATCAACAACATAGATTTCCTAATTATGGAAGGAATATGTATTTCTCTGAGATGCCATAAAAGAACAATAATTCCATAAATGAAAGGTAGGTAAACAGATTATTTTGGATCTGTTATCAGGAACCATATCAAAAGAAAATTTCTGATGCATGTTCATCAGCATTGGGATGGCAGGCATGCTTGTCGTCAAAGTATCTGCATGTGTTCAGCTCATTGAAGCTTCGATCAATACCTTGAAGATCATATCTATGGAAACCAACTGCTCTTCTTAATATTTGTAATGTTTTTGATGCTTATGTGTGGCATGTTTTCATATTCTAGACAGCCAGTCCTAATGGCTTTTACCTTGGATGACTGTGTCTTTGTAAATGGACTGAATAAAAGTAGAAAAACAAAGGCCTACATTTGACACAGAAATTAGTACATATTAATTAGAAATTAGTACTGTGAATTAGGAGACCTTTGATGCCCTATGGAATGACTGAACAACTCTTCTACTCCTCTTCTCATCTATACAATAAAGTACTGGTATTCCTAGCAAAATACGTAGTGAGTTAAAAACATGTGGAGTTTGGGGGTATTATTAACATCCACATAGAACAGTTTAAATAAAATGTGCAGACATGTGCATTGACAATTCACAAACTTTACCAAGAGACAGTATTCTCTCAGTACTCCTCAGGAAATACACACAAATTCCTCTAGCACCAGTACAATAAGTAATGAATAAATTCATAGAATCATAGGATCACAGAATGGTTTGGGTTGGAAGAGACCTTAAAGATCACCTGGTTCCAACTCCCTGCCATGGGCAGGGACACCTTGCATTTGACCAGGTTGATCAACCTGGCCTTAAACACTTCCAAGGATGGGGCATCCACAACTCTGGGCAATCTGTGCCAGTGCCTCACCACCCTCAGAGCAAAGAATTTCTTCCTTACATCTAATCTAAGCCTTCTTCCTTCAGTTTAAAACCATTACCGCTTGTCCTGTCATTACATCCCCTGACAAAGAGTCCCTCCCCAGCTTTCCCATAGGCCCCATTTAGGCACTGGGAGACCACTGTAAGGTCTGCCCGAAGCCTTCTCTTCTCCAGGCTGAACAACCCCAGCTCCCTCAGCCTGTCTTCATAAGACAGGTGCTCCAGCCGTCTGGTCATCCTCATGGCCCTCCTTTGGACTTGTTCTAATACGTCCATGTCCTTCTTGTGCTGGGGTCCCCAGAGCTGAACACAGTGCTCCAGGTGGGGTCTCATGAGAGCAGAGCAGAGGGGGACAATCACCTCCCCAGCCCTGCTGGCCACGCTGCTTTTGATGCAGCCAGGATATGGTTGGCTTTCTGGTCTGCAAACACACATATTCATCCACCTACAAAGGGAAAGCAGCAAATAACTTATATTCTACCTACATCTTGCAAGTAGGGAAGCCCAGCAATGACTTCCTATCCAAAAAATGGCTGATTTTCAAATGCAGTCAATGAAGGCAGTCACCATTTTACCTGGTGAAGAGTGACCTATTCTGTTTTTTAATCTAAAAACTGGAACAAAAATCCTGACTTTTCAGAAATAAAAAATCACTTTTAATAGCATTTTTATTTCCTTTTGGAAAATTTTGGTTTATATTTTATATTTATTTTTAATATTTTATATTTATAATATTTCAATATTTTATTATTTTTAAATATTTAATATTTATTTTATTTTTAATATTTTGGTTTAGAGGAATGTTTTTCAGCTATCTGTATTTCCAATTGATATCTGTGCAAAATTGAACCTTTCTGTTATTCTTCCTTGATTTCCTTAAAACAAAGCTAAATAATAGAATCAAGTCATTTCATCAAAAATGAAATGATTTTCCAGAAAGTGTAAGCATAAAATGAATTTTAACACCTGCTCAGATTTTAAAACTAGGCCACATGTTTTGGCTACTAAGTGCTAATTTAGGTATTGATTGCACATTTCAGCATGTAAGCTACCACTGAGAATTTGCAGCACCGAACAGCAGTACATGTTTTCAGCTAAATATCACCTTCTTGGGATTAACAGAGACATTACAAAGGTTCATTTTTGCTTGGTACCAGTGGCAAGAGGGGAAGGAATAATAGGGGAAGTGTTTCCAGCGCTGACAGACATTCAAGGCACTGACTGGTTGCTTGAAAAATAGAATACTTTCCTTGGGATGTACCAGCATGTGGAGTGACTGTGTCCCCTGAGTCACCTGAAATATTAGGCTCTGCCCCCTCCCCACTCCACTGTAACACACTAAACACTCACATGCTGAGAAGCATTTCAAAAGCACTGCTTTCCTCTCTGATTGAAAAGCTACTTGTAATTATAAATAACATTTCTTAAGTTAACTACAACAATAGTTCTGAGGAGAGGTGTTCCTTCATATGGTATTAGACAAAGGACCCAAGTGATGTTAGCCAACTTTATACACACATTAATATAATGGTAAATAAACTGCAAAAACAGAGCACCATCATGGCTTTCCAGGGAATGGTTCAGAATCCACCGTGGTTCACACAGTGCTGTTCACCCCAGAACTGCTTCATACCTTGATACAACACATTAGTATTCTACTGCAGAAGTCTGGTGACAGTCTGGAAGAAGTAACAAAGGCATTTTCTGCACAGGCTCATAGAATCATAGAATCATAGAACCATTAGGGTTGGAAAAAACCTCCAAGACCATCTGGTCCAACCACCCCCCTACCACCAATGTCACCCACTAAACCATGTCCCTAAGCACCACGTCCAACCTTTCCTTAAACACCCCCTGGGACGGTGACTCCACCACCTCCCTGGGCAACCCATTCCAACGCCTGACTGCTCTTTCTGAGAAGAAATGTTTCCTCATTTCCCCTGGTGCAACTTGAGGCCATGCCCTCTAGTCCTATCACTAGTTATCTGTGAGAAGAGGCTGACCCTCAGCTCCCCACACCTTCCTCAACTACCAAGCAAACTAAATTTCAAAGCTGTACATGGGGAGAAAAAATCCAAGGGGGAGCAAAATCTAAGTAGTAGTTCCAAAGTTGTTCCATCTCTGAATTGCTAGCCCCCATATTCTAAGTCTTCAACCTGCAATGGACCTGCTGCAGCTGAGGTTTTCCTGTTTTTTTGCTTCCTCTTTCCTTCCTCCTTTCTACTCCCTCTCCTGGGAACATTGCTCTCAGTCATGAGATCTCCCTAATCCTGATATATCAGGTTGCATTTGCTGATGATGCATGTTAAATTCTCATGGGCTATTTGTCGACTTCAGCAGGGCCACAGAACCTGTAGCACTAAGTGGTGGCTGCCAGAGAAGCAGAGCTAGGTCTTGGCATAAGGCAGCACATGGGGACTTTTACTTGTCCAGATCCAGTCTCAGAACAGAGCATTCCCTGCAAGATATGCCTGGCTGTCAGAAGGAAATGCCAGGTGGTACAACTAGCACATCCCTATCTGCCACCATTTCTCAGGGAACCTGTAGTTCCCATGAACAGGTTCTGTGTTGAGAAAACGCACGTCAGCCTTGCTCCCTCCCAAGGGTTTTCACACTTTTCTTCACTCTTCTGAATGCTGAGGAATAATGTATATATCTGTGCTCTGTTAAGCATCAGAACTACCTCTAGGCAAGGTGGACCCCCTTCACTGCCCCATGTACAGTGCAAACAGTGACGAATTCTCTTGTCAGAGTGTATGGATTTCTGGACTCCACTGTGTATGCATCTTAACCCAGGAACCCTTGAAAGTGAAGGCCTACCAGAGTTGTTCTTGCTTTCTGAATCCTTGTATAGACTGGGTGCTGGTCAGATTCCTAGTGTGTGTGTAACTGTTTGACAGTTACATTGGAGAGGGAAAAGAATAACAGGTAAGAAGAATAACAGGTAAGAAAGAATAACAGGTAAGAAGGCTGTTGGTTCTCTAGGAAAGATCAGGAGCATCCGCACAAAGTCAAGAGGGAAAATGGTGAGTGACTTTCCCAGCAGGAGGGACCCTGGAAACTCCACCTAGCCCCATGTCATTTTATCAACACTTTTCTCATGGAGCTACTGCAACCAGGTGACGGAACCAGATGAGAAATTCCAGATGAGGGAACCCCTCTGTTTGGACAAGCATCATCTTCATTGTCCTTTTCAGCAGAATGAGGATAAGGCAAGCCTTAAGAAGAGAAGATCATTCACAGTACTTCTTGGCTGCATCTCTGAACCTTATGTCATATAACCTTACGTTATGCCTGTAGCAGGATGTCTGTAGCAGGATATAGTCGCTTCCTGCCTTAGTAATATGGAAGCAGCTTAAAAATTTGGAAGAACAGAACACTCATATAAGGTATGAGACAATTAACTTTCCCACATTTTATTTTGCTTCTCTGGGTTGGGGATCAAACCTTCAGGTAGGAGCCATGAGCACAGACCCATAAGAGATAACTTCAAATTTAATCTAATTTAAATTAGAATTTATCTAATCTGCCTTCCTGCTTTCTTATTCATCCTTTGAGCAACAGCCTTGGTGTTGCTTTGGTGCTGTCCTCTTAACACTCAGATGCGTAATGAACAGTCAACTAGCTGCTGCCCAGAGTGTGTGTACAACCAGGATAGTGAAAGACAGAGTGTGCGTAAGGACCCTCCATGTGAGCATATGCTGTGATATTCAGGAGGCAAAACAAATAAAGTGGCACTAGAACAGATCATGTCTGTCTGTCTGTCTATGTCTAAATTTCTATGACAACCAAAGAGCGACGACTGATTGGAAATTAGATTTGTAGGTCAAGTAGAAACCTGCATTAAGACCTGACTGAGTCATTCCCCTGTCAGCTGAATTACATGAATGTCTCAAACCAAATCAAACCATGCTGAAGAGAGACAGTAGCATTTGAAGTGGCCAGGGGGCATACTGAATGTTTTGAAGTCATACAAGTGTCTCAGATAACAATGAAAATAATCAAAGGCTACTCAGCAAGAATAACTTTTTCCTCCAAGAAAAACACTACTGACAGAACTAATGGGCTTTAGAAAAGCAAATGCAAGCCAGGACTTATTTAAAGTGACTGTTGGTGAAAAACAGTATAATTAGATCTCTGTGTTTGCTTTACAGTCACAAATTATTGCAATTTGCCTTGCTCCCTGGCTTCCTAGGAGGTAAAAGGAAGATGAACAGGAATAAATCTCCCTTTGGGCCTTAGTCTGTTAGCCAAGCCACTCTTAATCAGACATTGCTTAT
Source organism: Cygnus olor (assembly GCF_009769625.2). Taxonomy (NCBI): domain Eukaryota; kingdom Metazoa; phylum Chordata; class Aves; order Anseriformes; family Anatidae; genus Cygnus; species Cygnus olor. The sequence goes on from NC_049198.1 coordinate 52,667,151, forward strand.
TACTGGGATGTTAACTCATCCGTGGACATTAGAAGGTGTATAAGACAACTACTTTTTATTTAGAGAGAATATATTTGGATTTACTAATCCTTTCCTTTTAACTTCCTTTCTCCTTTATTGCCTCCCTCCCTTTCTCTCTCCCTCCCTCCCACCCTTCCTCCCCTCCTCCCTCCCTTCACTCCTCACCTTTCCTCCTTTAATATTTTATCCATTGCTGCTTATGTCTAATCCCCAAGCAGCATGAGAGTGCTTAGAGCTATAAATACAAGCAGCTATTTAAACTCAGTAACTGGATTCACAGATGTTGAAAAAAAAAAAACCTGCTCATTCCTTTGTCTTTGCTGCAGAACCTTCCTCTGCCCTGCGTGCTTCCCACCTGAGCTGAGGAGACACCAGTGGACCCCCTCTCCCCTGCACCACACCTCTCCCTGAAAGATAACACTACCCCCCTGCCTGCATGTCTCCTCATGTCAGAATGAGCACTCCCACGGCCTGTCTAGGTCGGGTTTGCTCACCAAAGACTGTTTCTGATGCTTTTTGCAACTCAGTTGTTATTTGCATAATGAGCTCTTCCCATGGACTCTGAGAAATGGCCCTGGTGGGGACAGCACTTGCTCCTGATGGGGGGAATCAGGTGCCAGCGTATGTTCCAGCTCACCATTCACTGAAATGTGTTCTTTTAAACAAGGGTCCTGTGTGGCTGAAGCTGTAGTGACACAAAATCACTAGGTGGGGTCAGATACAGGCAACCACAGAGAATGGAAACCCTGTGTCTTTGGGAAAGGTTGCAAAATAGTCTGTCATTCTTAAAGCATGCAGGAAAAGAGAAAGAAGAAAGCTCTTTATGTTACTCTCTTAAAGACAGTAGAAACATACTCACACCTGCAGGCTACGTGACTAAGTATTTATGAAGTAACAATTAATGAAAATACTAGACAAGGAAATGCATACATTGAAATGGAAAGACCAATATTGCAGCATGGCCTTGAGGTTGGGAAGTGATGGAGGCATTCAAATGCTGAACTCAGTGAAGCAAGACCCCAGATCCCAGGGCACAATTTACTCCCAGAACTACTTACCCTTGGAGAATACACTTGACAATACAGAAGGGTAGAGGATTCCTGTTTCACTCATGTACAAAGCCAAAAAATAAAAAATAAAATAAAAAATAAATTGGAAGCTTTATCTCCCCAGAGAACATCCTGATCAAAAGATGCCTACAAGAATCAACAGATTGATTGGGCTTCTCGGTGATTTTTGCCTCAAGGAGATCGTAGTACTCACAAGCGCCAAAGAAATAAGAAGTATTGGGTTATTCTTTGTATATTTCAGAAATTTCCAGTTATGTTACAGGTGCTTAGCATACAGATGATCTTTTTCTGCATGCTTTGGGAGCTGAAAAAGCATGGAATAAGATCTGTAATGTATTCTCCATAAACAGAAAAGGAAGAAGAACGTTCCGATTGTGAACAGCCTACAAGAAGGAGAAACGCTTTTCAAGGTCTGTAATACCTTTTCCTCCCCAGATTCTTGTATTTGTCGAGGGCAGCAATTATGTCTGCTATCAGAGCTGGGTCTAATAGAGACACAAGTACATCGTGCCTCCTTTAATCGCAAGATATAAACAGGGTTCTTGCAGCAATTGCATGGCACTAGCATATTGAATGCCAAAAGCTATGCATATTGCCTATAATTTTACTTTCTAAAGAACATCATTTTCACACTTACCCTCACCATGCAAATGCAGTAAGATAGGTGAAACCTGGCTATTGTGCAATAAGTACATTGTAGGTCAGATTTTGTCTCTGAATCTCACTTCTATCCCAGCCCAGCATCAATCAACATGGAATAAAGGCTTTGGGAGTCTGTAGATTTGCTAAATAAAATTAATGCCAAAAAAAAAAATAATTTCAAAGTCATCTTCTTCTGTTGATTATTTAGGTGACCTTAGGCCAGACATAACGCTTGTTTGTGATTTAGTTTTCTTTACTGAGAGAGGGGGAAGGATTCCAACACATTTCACGTAAACCCTTTCTGATGAGATTCACCTTTTTCCCTTGCTGTCTCAACCTTTAAAGAGATTAAAATGCAAAGAGTAATAACAGTGATTACATCAGCAGGATCTTTGCTTGCTTGGGAAGGAATATACCAAGTTGTGGTTGAGCTGGAACTGCAGTCAAGCCATTGGAGCTGAGTCAAGCAGCAAGCAGATTTAAAGGAAGATATACTCAAATGCATTACAAGGCTCTCCTACCTATTGGGATGTACCAGTCAGGGAAGGTCATACATGACATGGAACTGTGCTTTTGTACAGTGCTTTGTAACTACCATGGGCATATGGTCCCCATGAGGAACAAGTTGACAATAAAGTGTTGTAAACTACAATCATTCCTCTCCCTTGCTTAACTTCTAAAACACCTGTGATAAATAAACATTTTTTTTTCTTTCTGACTGTAGGGTGAAAGTGTGAGAGCCATGAGAGCATGGTCCACAGTCAGCAGATACTGAGACTAGCAGCACTAGCTGTTAAGGCCATGAAAACAAGAGTGGTTATAACGATAAAAGAAGTGAAAGCTTGGAAGTAGCACCCATTTTTGGAGTTTACAGAGTTATTACACATCTGCTCAGCTGCAGCAACACACTTCATTTGAGCATGTGTGTTCTTGAATCATGTAGCTAGGATTAGGTAAAACATATTATTTAAAGCCTTTTAAATAAGGGTTGAGAGGATAAGCTGCTCTGACACGGCTCACACGGGGGCTGCATAAAGCTGCAGAAAAGGGTTCAGACAGTTGTGTGTCAGCCAAGCAGGACATAGAGTGGTGGAAATGTCTATGTGCAATCATGCTGTGGCACAAGAGTGGGAAGGAGCCCTGGGCCCACTGCAGTACTCTGGCCTACCCTGAAAAGTAGGATATACTCCCTCTCCCCTAAAAGGTAGATCTGAGACAAGACAATTTAACACATCTAGATAAATTAGTAAAGCTAGCAGGAAATTTGCAACTGAACGTGGCTTGTGGAAATAAACTGACAGATTGGGAGAAACCAGCCAGTGTTAGCTGACTGCTAAGCCATGCTAAACCAGCTAGCATGTTCATATTCAACTTACAGCTTACGAAAAAATGTGTCTTAAAAGAAAGATCCTGACTAAGTAATTGGAAGAAACAATGCAATATGCCTACATCTGTAACAGCAGAAGCCTGCATTTATTTCTTGCATTTTTTCACCAGGTAAGAAGGGAGCATGTCATTGACAGAATTGGCCAGTCCTTGGCCCCAAGACGTCCATGGGGGACAAAGGGGAGGCAGCTGTTTGCTGCACAAAAGGATATTATTCCTTGGAAGTAATAGTGCTGTTTTCTAGCCCGTTAGTGTATGAAGGAAAGACGGGATGTGAAATCTCTGAAATCTCTTGAGCTATTTTGAGAAATTCTCTGTGGTGCCTGGGTTGAAAGTGGAAGACCTGAGAAACCCAGAAGATTTCATGGGAGCTGCAGGTGTCATGAGAGAGCTCAGAGCAATTAGAAGATGCGAAGGAGAGAAGTGACAGAGTGCCTCCAGCAGGTGCTCTCTTAAAGTCTTCTGCCTGTTAGTGTGCCACCGTCTGTCTCCTGAACGCAGAAAAAATTTAAGGGTCAACTAGCATATGGTGTTCATAGGACAGGAGGTTCCTGGGAAACACCTGCATGTCCAGAGGCTAGATACAGGACTTTCACGGAGAGGAGCCTGTTGTTGAGGCCAGTAGAAAGACTAGAAATATAAATGTAAAGCCAAGCCTGTGCTTTGTGTGCAAGATATGGAAAGACTTCTGTTTCTCATGCAGCTCATGGGCTTCAGTATTTAATTCTTGCACCAGATTAAGAGAGTATCTAATGGATAAAGTGCCAGGCAGCAATCCAGAGAACATAGGCTCTGTTTTCAGTTTGACTGATGGTCTAGCCAGGGTCATGAGGCCATCTGTTCACCTACTATCAGCAGTGGTGTTTCTGGATCTCCAGGGAGTATGCCAACAGCAAATTCCATTACAGGCTGACAGCTGGGTTTAACCTTGGCTAGCCAAAATCTTACTGGAAGAGGTCAGCTCTGGCTTGCTGATGACAAGAAATCATTTGAAATAATGAGGAGAAATAATTCATGTGACTATTTCCCACTAAACATAACAGCAGCTTAAACACCGTGCTGCAGCCATGGTGCTCTCCTATTGCTTCTCCTAGTGATCTGCTTAGGTGTTCCAGAGTAAAAGAAAATGGGTTTGTCTTTATGATGAGTCATTTCCCACCACCTCACAGTGCTGGAAACAGTTAAAATGCATGGTAAGAGTGTCTTCTGCCAAAATGCTTCTCTCTACTAGACAAGGGATGGAACTGAACCTCAGGGCACAGCCTGGGGACACTTTTCCCAGGTAGGGGCAGAATACAGATTTCAATGTGGGTATCTGGGCTTAATGTAATGTTTCAGCTGATGGCATTTTCAGTCTGCACATATTGTTCTTGCTTCTTATGCATTCAAGTCCAGGGAAAATCTGGGCAAACAGGGAGGGCACTGAAAGCAGATGAATGAACCTGACAATTGAGGTCAATTTGTAAAAACCTCTTGAGCAGATATGACAGAAGAGCTTTTTGTACTAAGCCTCTGCAAACATATCATTTCCACTGACAAAGCTGAAGGGACAAAATAGGAAGACAGGAAATGACTGAAAGCCACAGCTGTGCTGTCTGTGTGTGTGCAGTTAAAGACTTAGTACCATGACACTTCAGAATGGTAGTCACCACTTAACCCCTCTTTACTCCAGGTCACTCACAACCCACTCCATCTGTTTGTCTCTTGATACACGGAGGTAAGTAATGGTGATGTTAAGAAAAGCTGATCCCCCACACTGGGAAAACAGAATAGGTTTTCATCCTCAGTTATCTAGAATTCTCCATGAGAAAAAAAAAAAAAAAAAAAAAAGATAGAGAGAAAAAAAGAGAGAGAGATGTAATACTGAACAAAAAAAGCCAAGCCATTAATCACTCTTTCTGAATTTGAAGCTCCATCCACAGATAGGACTGAGTGCAACCTAGCATTTTCTTTCTTTTTCTTCTTCCCCAGTATTTTTTTCCAACTGAACAGATTTTTTTTCAAATAATTTTCAGGTTTGATCAAAAGTCTGGATTGCTGTTGTGATTGTCCGTGTTAGCTCTTATTCCTTTTTTGCAAAGTTGGTTCCTTGGACCAAGTCTTCACTTCAGCACGTCATGAACCTTGCAGTATTATTCAGGTGCACAAGGTGTGGTGAAATTAGGCCTTTTTCAGAATCATTCAGGTTGATATGGATTGGCTTATGATGCACAGGTATTGCCTGATAACTTCTTTGAGGGTGGGCGGTGGGGCCTGATCTATGCTAGTAATTAGCTCGAGGGCTCAGAGCTGCCCATTGAACTTTATTTGTTGGATTGATGAGGTTTCCTGGCTTGGTGTTGAAAGAAAATATGTTCTATTGTGTTCCACGCCTTTGTTATTGCTCTTACTTTGCACGTGGTAATAGAGACAAGACCCTGTACCTTGCCACCAGTCTGACTACATCACGTTCCCCAGCACTTCCTTGGTGTTGCCTTCAAACAGCCCCATATCCTGACTGTGCAATGCAGCTTGAACTCGCACCCAATGTAAATGAACCATCTGCACGTGTCAGCAGACGGCTTTCTGGAATGGGGTGCCTGAGTAGCTGCAGTCCATCTTCTTTCCTGCACTCCTTGGGTGTGTCCAAAATTCTCCCTCCCAACACTCACAGGCCTTCCAGCAGCTCCGTGAGCATTATTCCCTTGCCCACACCAAGAAGCTGTAGGTGACCCACACCCAGCTTCTGGCAGAGGCCCGGCCCTGCTGGCACTCACTTGTGCCATGTGCAACACCTTTTGCTATGCTGATGTGTTATTAGAGCTTATGAAGAGCTATAACCATAGTTTCCACGGGCTCCTCAGAACGCCTACTCTCGATATTTAAAGTTATGTAAAATGAAATGTTGTGCTGCCTAGAAGAAGGACATTATTAGCACCTCCACTGCAGGAAGAGCTATGAATGAGTTGTTACATTTTGCCAGACACTCAAGAATACCTCCATGAGACAAAAAAAAATAAATGTAGAATACTAGGTTGTACTGGTATGATTTCAATGAGGGTTTTAAACTGGCATAGTTTGTATCTCAGGAAAACTCTCCAGGACTTTTTTTGGTGAGTCTGGCAATGCAAAGCCAAAAACAAGTCCTGAGACAACTTGGTTCTTGCATAGGTTCATTGGGCATGGCCCAAAGTGCAGCAGAGGCTCTGCTACATTTAGTTTGGCTTGTCAGGCCATGCTCCTTTCACCCAAAGAAAGCCTCCAGCAGAACACTCAGGCCAAACTAACTCTGTTTAGCCTACAAGGTAGGTTCCAGTGAAGTCCCTTGGGATTACTTACGTTGCCTGAGCATCAAACTCATGTTTAAGTTTGGCTGAAGTATGGCTCAACACTGATTTTTCATGTTCCATCTCCTACCTTCATTAGCCTTCACCTGGAACTTAAGACAGAAGCTCAACCAGACAATCTGGGGTCTTTCATAGAGGTATTATAGTAAAATGGAGAAGACAGTCACTCTTCTTTTTAAAGTTCCCAAGTCTTGTCATATATTGTGTATTCTAAGGAAATTGATGTCATGCTCCTTATCTTTTAACTAGCGCCTGATATTTCTTAAAAGCATGCAGCTGATGAATGCCTGCCAGGAGGAGAATTTTCATTCTGCAGAGTGGTATAAAATACTCTTCTTGTGTACTGAATCATAAGCCTCCAATGTCTGCCAATTGACTGAGATCCAGCTATCAGCAGGGCATAGAGCAGAGTCTCTCTTTTTGGTGCCAGATCATTGTTTGAGGAGGAAACACATGCTCTGTAAAGGACAGGATATTTCCAAAATAAGTTTTTTTTTTTTCTTTTTTTTTTTTTTTTTCTGCATGCTACTGCAGAAAAACCTTTATGAAATGAAAGTATGTGGGGAAGTGCATTTTCAAACTCATAGTATTATTAAATGTGTTTGACAGAATGTGGTCTCTTGCTGCTTCCTGCATAGACAGACCAAAGATCATTATAGAGGAATGAATTATATGGAGGAATAACAAAATTATGACGCACAGTACCATTTCTGGAAATGAGTAACTATAAATTAAAATGACAAGTTCTGTCCTGTACTGAGAATATGAATTAGAGTTCAAAGTAAATAAAGCATTGGAGTAAGACTTTTTTTCATTGAACCCAGTAAGACACAAGATGATAAACCATGGAGACTCAAGCTATCCCTCACAATAAAGAAGTCGTGATGAGAGGTAAGAACTCAGAAGTAAGCAGAGAGGAGAGAGAAAGAGTCACAAATCCCAAAAGAATATATCAAATAGTAGCTGTATGACTTTTCTGGGGAGCAAAATCGTCCCTTTACTGTTTGAAGATTCCCTGATGATTCCCACGTAATGTGTGAAATTTTACCAATGGTCTGCTTATGATGGGATCAATCATTCTCCTTCACTAAGGTGTGCACCTTGTGGATCACACAGTGCTGCCTACCATCCTGTTGTAGCAGACTTCAGTGATGCATGATAATCCTTCCTTCTGTGCCTGATCTTTTGCAGCAGAAAGGCCTATGTGCATGTAGGAAAAGAAATACCTCTCTCCTACCAACTGTGGGCAGACTTCTAGCATGTAAGGCCTGCTCACAACATGTCAGAAGGTGATGCCTGTTGGAGAAGCATCACTTACACAGGAACAGCCACTCTGAGAACCCAAAAGTTACGACGTGTACCAGGGTCACTGTTGATCTGGTTGACTCCCTTCCTTGGTACAGTTCAAGCTTAAACTATGCACAGAGGATTTGGAAGGCCATAACCTTGATTTCCACTGTATTTCAATCAGATAACAGATTAACTTTTCGCATTTTTCCCACTGATGATTAGAAGATTCATCTTTGTGGGTCCCTGTTTTCCTACACCATTGGAAGCAGTTCCCTTGGCCCATTCTTTTGTTTTGTGTCTTGTTTTGCTTCACTTTGAAGAAAACAAAAATAGCTGTCAAGATCAAAATATATAACATGTCAATGAAAGCCTGCTGTGGCCAGAACCCTCTCCTCTCTGCACAGACTGCTATGGGTCTTCCCTGTCACTAACTGCCATCCCAGGAGCCCTGTAAGCCCTGAAAGCCTTAACTCCATTGGTTGTGTTTTCACTTCTGGAAGACCTGTGGACATTGCCTGTTTCCGGCTTTCTCTCCAATATGCAGACATGTCAAATGGTTGAGACTAAGCGTACAGACTTTTTTCTTTCTTGGGTACAGCCAAGTCTTTAATGGCATTTTTCTTCCAGCAGGAGAGCTCAGGTCTCCTGTCTGCTCCATGGCTTTGTAGTAAGTGAAAAATCCTTGGCACAGAGAAGCAGAGTTGCATCAGGGCAGATGTGCTGCAACATCAACTTCATGGTACTTGTGTAGTTCTCTTGACTGCTCCCATTTTAATTTCCCCTCCTGCTCCCTGCACACATCCAGCCTACAAGTAGGGTCTGCTCACTATACAGGTGACGACATAGGCACGAGAAGCCAGAGTAATCCGTCTGCTTATTTTTCAATATCTTCAACAGAAATTAATTGCGTGACTGTGCTCACACCAGAGAATTAAAGGCACTTGGTGTAATCTGGTGAGACAGCAACTCTGCCAATGCTCCTCTACCAAGTTTTTCTTAGACCTGAGAGATGTCAAAGGCAAAGTCATTGTAGAAAGCTGAAGTGTGTAGGGTTGGATAAAGAGGGCATTCAGAAAGGGGCACCCTGTATCTCCTCTTGTGATGAACTGAGATAGGTTAAAAGGTGCAAACAAAAGAATGTTATCCCTATCTAACACACATGAGAAAAGTATACAAAGCCTACTAGTGCCTGTGTTGGACTCCTCAGGACCTGAAATTCACACCCAGTTCCAGGTCGTTTCATAGTTGTTGTACGGAAGAACCCAGCTGGGACCTGAGCCATGGGTGCATAATCAAACATGGGACATTGTTATCCCTTTGTCCCCCTGCATCCCCATCATCCTGTGAAGGGCTTTCATCTCTGGGGCTAGAAGTGACTGAGGGTGCCCACAGCTCTCTGTCAGCCTGACGGCTCTTTCCACAGGCTACAGTTCTGCTCACTTTTCAGCTGGCTGGTGTTTCTATAGCTGCAGTAACTATAAGTCTCCTCACAGCTCACCCCTGGCAAGTGTAGTTTACATGTCCTCCTGCATTTGTCAGTGGGATATCATACAGCTCAGGTACCATTCATAGTAAGCTTCTGTTATATGACCATGATTCCTACCCATGCAAGACTAGATATGATGACAGACATTCTTTCTATACCAGTGCATCTACACAGCCCAACGCCCTTATATCAGCTTCCTTCACCTTCTTCTGGATGATGGCTGCTAGGCCTCCAGCACAGTTCACAGCCCAGCAAAGCAGCTGCTGTATATTGCTTGACTTGGTCTATGTCTTCTTAGATAAAGGTTAGATTCAGAGGCTTAAGGTTCAGACATAAGTTGTTAGGTTCTGATTTAGTCTGTTGAGTAAGACAGAGCAAATGTTTTTATTAATATTTGCAGAATGTATCTCAAACATTGTAACTTAGATCTATGGGAGAATTTCAGATGAGTTGGGAGTCTGCTACCTATTCTATTTTCTTCCTGTTTGATAGGGTATGGACAGAATCTAAAGCTAAATCTGAAAGGAGTACTGTACATCATGGAAAAGACTACGAAAAAGTCAACATAGAAAAGACAGTGGTAACAATCTCTTGTAGACTAAGCAATTCTACTCAACAATCCTTTGCAAGTAGGACAAACACACATGAGCAATCTGTAGGGTTCCCTGGAGAAAATTCAGCTAAAACTGAGAAACTTGAACTGGTGCTTTGGTTCCATGTCACACTGGGAAGAAAGAACTGGTAGACTCAGAAGCCTGCCCGCTGGTCTAGTCCCCTGTCCCCGGAAAGGCATTCCAACTGGGGAAAACCACGTGATGAGAACTGTGGAGCCCAGTTTCTTCTGTTTAACTGAATGGGGTATTCCTCAGGGGCAAAAGCTGCATAAAGCTGTATGCTGAGATGGAAAGACATGCACAGAAGAAGATCACTTAATGATTCACATGCCACATACAAATTTGCTGAAAGAGCTGTGACAGTTTTTGCTCCACAGGTGAGTTTTGGGGGAGTCAGACCCTAGCAAAACTAGCAAAACTGTAACGCTTAGCATGAGAAAAGTGGGCCCTGAACTGAAAGCCCGACATAGCAGGCAAATGTAGGCTCCTCTGAGCCTTTGGAACTGATAGAAGTGGTGTCATGCTTCTCAGCATAAAGGTCACAGTGTGCAGCAAATAGATTCACTGCCCTCATGGTAATGAGGATTATGAGCTCAGTCAGTGAGAAGAGATGCTGATAAAACCATGTTGACCAAGAGCAACTCTACCCTTTTCACTTCCCATCCTGATTCCTCATTAATTTCAGTTGTTTCATATTTTTTCACTTTGCTGTCAACTGGGTCTTCATTAGACCTACTATATGTAATTTTCTGCTGTAAACTGAGTGATAACAATGAGATATACTGCCATTTGATTTCAGTCTCTCACTATTTAATGAGTCATATATTCATAGCATATTTCTGCTTCAATAGATTGAGATGCACTGATTTCTCTTTAGCATTGTTAGCTTTTGCACCCTGGCATTTTCAGGAAGTTTATGCCATGATGCAGCAGAAAAGCTGAAATTCAAGAGCTGCTTTTACTGTGTACAATCATTGTTTAGGAAAGATAGTTACAATTCTTGAGCGGGGTTTGGTCAGAACAGCTTGTTAAAATCTGAACAGGGAAAGATGTTTGTACAGGTTGTAATCAGTATTTCATAGCTTCAGACTTTTTTATACATATATATATATATATTTTAGAGATGCAGATGCATGTTTACTTTAGAGTCACCTCTTAAGAACCCACACCTGATATAACGGGGTGCCTTTGCTTTGATTTCATTGGCTTTCCACTGTCTTGAATGTGACTGTGAATCTAGAAATGCATACATTTCTCTCTGATGACTCACATTCATTTCCTTAGCTATCTTCCAAGGATCCAGTCAAAAATAAGGTAAAAATTGCTTTTCTTGCTCTATTGAAAGCCTTAAGTGCTAGGCTGGATAAAAAGAAATAGTCTTCAGTTCTTTAAAAACCTCTCTCTTTAATATTTTGCCTGTGCCTTGCCCAGAAAAACTGTCTGAAGAACTGACTTCATCTGTTTCAGATGAAAAGGTACAACCTTCTCCTGACATGTGGCAGTTCAGAACAATACCTGATGGGGCTGTCTGTCATTTGAGACAGGACACCTTCCTACTTAACAGAGAAATAAAGAACAAACATTTCTTTGACTGATCCAGATGACTGGATATGGTAATTTCATGGTGAATTGCTGTCAGTTATGTTCTCTTTTGATCATTTTAATTTCCTTTTAATAAATTGCACGGTAATAGCTTTATCACTTCAGTTTCCTTCTGCAGATTGGAAAGTTTCACTGATGATTTCATTCTTTGACTTTGTGATTCTCCCTTAGACCATTTTACCTTGATCTGAATTTCTCCGGGAAAGCTCACTTGAACCAGGAACAGAAGAATATTTATTATTCATTCTGAAACATACTGTCTCCTTTTAATTTCGTAGTCTCAAGAAAACTTTTGTCAACTAGAGGGGATACATTTTTAAATACGTTAACAACCCCATTTTTGATGAGCATTTACAAAAATGTTTCTAAGTGTACCTAAGTGTACTGAACACTACAGGTGTATTTTGTTGTCAGTGTACATGGATTATTTTTTTTTTTAAGAACACTTAAGCAATGTATTTCTGTTTAGATTTATTCCTGCATGTGACTTAAAGAAAATAACTCGTTACACAGTTTTCAAGTTCATGCCCACAGGTCAAACTGTAATAGGTCAGTGACATTTTTGGTTGTTGAAGAAAATGAAGCTTTGAAAGAAAATGAAAAATATCTCTTATTACTCACACACGCAAATGTTCCTTCCAAAATAAATGCCTCTTCACTAAAAACATTTCTATCAAAAGTGTGGCTAGTCTGCCCCATTGATAAGGGACTTACTCTCTTGCCCACCTCTCAATATTTGTACTATCTTTGCATATGTCATTTACTGCAATCTTAGAAAACTCACTCCTGAAAGAAGTGGGGATTACCCACAGCCTTAAAAATGACTTTCTGACTTGACCTGTAGCGCTTTGGTGATGTACACAGAGAGAAGTAGAACCTTTCCCAAAGAGTCTGGGAGGGGGGAAGAAAAGGTCTGCCTGGGGTAGACTGAGAATGACTGAAGGGAGGAGTACTGGAAGAGGAAAGAGCAAGATAAGACAAAGAAAGCAAGAAAACCCAGAAGCTCTCTTGAAAAGAGAAAACCAAGGCAAGGCGAGAAGAGGGAAGAGTAACAGTGCAAAAAGATAGTACATATGTCAGAGAACATCTAGGCATCATGGTTCACTTTGACAAATATTAAGCAGTAAGACCTCCCCTGGCAATGCAGGGTATCCTTCCCTGTCCATCTTGGAGGCTCTGAAAAGCTTCAGGGAATATACACCAAACAAAATCAGGGTAAGACTTAAACACAGGTTGACCTATCTAAACATTTGATTTGCTCCTCAGGTGCTGAAATAGACATCCAAGATTTCAGCTGGACTCTTCTGAAGCTTCCACAGGGTTAAGACATTTGCCAGAGTACCCTCAGTTTTGAACAACGCACCTGAAGCACTGTGTGCTTCAACTCTCAGACTGGCTCTGAGGGGCTCTCCCTGTGTGTAACTCCTCTCCTTTGGTTTCTCTTCAGCAGTGGCCAGCTGCTCAGGTACTGGTACACATGTGTCTGTGACACTGCAGCCTCAAATGACTATGACAAATAATGGTCACATGTCTGAATACACGCCCAATGGGGAAAGCCTGTTTACTGCCAGTTGGTTCATAATGTTCAGTGGGATCTTTATAAACAGCTCATACCTTTGGAAAGAAACAATCTTTCCATATCGCACGTGATGCTCGTGCTTCATAGAGGGGCTGAAAGCCTGATCCAGCTCTGCTTATGACTATCATAAGCTTGCATGTGCTCTTTCAAAAAAGATTCCTGCAAAGCTCCTTTTTTTTTTTTTTTTTTTCTTAACCAGTTAGAGCAAACAGTGCTCTCATTGAAATTTTCTTCTTCTGAGTATTCCAGCTGTGGGAGAATTTAGCAATTCCTACAATTAATTTTGTTCAAGAAAAGATGGGTTTAGAGTTGTCCCATCATTTGCGGACTCTCACAGTTCTCATCTGAAAAATCTTTGTATTTTTCTTGTCATCTCCCTTCATACTCCTGCAGTAGTAACTGCAATTATGCTCTTAGCAGTTATGCTTCTGGGAAGTTTTTATCCACGGCTTTTAAACTCAGCTGGAAGTGTGGCTAAGCTGAAGTATACAAAATTGCATCATTCTCCATGAAATCGCAAGACTTGTTTATGATTTGTGACTCTAGCAGTTGTTGGGATCGTATTATTTGACTTATGGTTTTAGAACCCTTCTGGTATTGTTAAGTCATGTTATCTACCATTGTGCTATAATCTTGTGGGCCCGGGAATATTGTACCTTTTATGGAATTGGAGGGTTTTTTTGTGTATTAATGGAACTCCAGCAGCCTTAAGAGAAAACATCAAATCTTAGAGAGCTGTCAGTAGTGCTCAAATTTCCCTTCTGGTGTTCCAGTCCTCAGAGGTCACAATGAGTCTGAGAATTTCCCTAAGAAAACCTGGTCCTGGGATCTCAAATAAAAAGCTTGAAATAAATAGTAAAATGTATTTTAATAGTTGTCATTACTGTTTTAAGTGAAAGTGATCAGATGTTTGTTTCTGGAAATGTCTGTGTGTGTGTTATTTATCATCACATATGTTCCTGGACCGGTTTTCCTTGACTACTGTGAGAAAATACTTACATCTCATACACCCTATATCTCTACTAACGGGCCACCAACCTGCAAGAAATCCCAAATATCTGCTGCAGATCTGAAAGGGACAATACTGTCTCTTGTGCTAGACAACCTTTTGAAATACTGGTTTACCTCGCAGGGGCCTGTCTTCTGCCTATGGAGGGAGACACTTTTCCATGGTACTTAGCAACTTTTCACTTAAACCAGGTGCAGATATTTGTTCATTGACGCCGGGACTGGGCAGAGTTCCTGAATGCCTCTTCATTCACTCCTGCCTAGCTAAGGACCATGACTCACTGGTCCACACCAAGAAGCTCTGCATGCACATGCAGAACAACAGCCATTTGTAACTGCTTGGCATAGTACCTTTTTAGTACAAAGTACAGTACAGAGAAGGAGAATGATCAGAGGTCTGTGATAGCTTTGGGAATGAATAAACAGACTGCTACTACCAGGAAAAATAACAAGCAGATTTCACTGTGGAAAAGGGAAAACTAAGAAGGCATGACAGATAGGTGTAAACTCATGCTAAGAAGGGGATATGACAAAGGTCTCTAAATTCATCTGTGGTGTGGAGCAGGTGAATAGAGATCGACTTTTCACCATCTTTTCCAAACAAAAAGTAAGGGTCAACACATGAAATTAGAAGGAAGCTGTTTCAAAGCAGAAGAATTGATTCTTTACACAAGTTACCATTAGTCAGTATAACTCTTGATGTTGTGGCTGTAAAAATTTTACAGATGTCCAGAAGGCAAGTTGACAAATTTATAAAAGAAAAATTCATTGAAGTCTCTGACATATAAAAGACATCTTTACTGCCTGTGGAAGTCTTTGAACTGGAAATTGCAGGTGGTTAGGAAAGTATTTTCAAAGGTAGTGCTGCATGCTTGCACTTATGCTTTCTCCAATATATGTTCTATTGTCTACTGTTACAGACCTGGGCTAAACGATCTTTTGAGTTAGACCAAAAATGGCCATTTTTATGTTAAAAGAAGAGATGGTGTGCATGATTTTGGAAAATCACTCACAAAGATTTCCATGGTTTTGTAGCTATCTTCAAGTTCCAGAAAGTGGGTATCATTTGCTGCAGTCATACAACACAACACTCTGGTCTCTCTTACCACGTTGCTGAATGTGACTATGTGATTGTGGTTTGCTTAATAAAAACGTTATTCTTTGTTCCACTCTTCAAAGTAGATTTAGGTAGAGAGGTATCCTGCTCATTCTGCTACCTGAACAACTTCCAGGTATGCATAAACTGGCATAACTAACCATCAAGTACAGATGGGAGAAGGTCTACATCTGTACTGTTTAGAGATTCTCTAGCGTTCTCTGTTCTGCCTTTCTTTTGCAGAAGGCTGTCCAGAGAAGCTGTCTATCATAGAAGATGAGTGGTTGATGAGGTTTTTGTTCTTGCAAACGCTCACAGTGGAGTCTTATCATAGAAACATTTCCCATGCTCACAGAATTCCTTTGAAAGACAGGTGTTTTTTATTTATTTTTTTTTTTTGTTAACTACCATGCCTTTAGATAAGTCTAAACTGTGAAACTGAGCTTTTCTTCTCCTGTCATGCCTTTTGATGTTTCTGTTTCAGTTTTCTAAATGTTTTGCTGCTGTCTCCAGGGATCGAGACTTGCATTTATTTTTTAATCTCCAGTGACTCCAGTTTTTTCCTTTGTGTATTTTATTTGCATTTTATTCTTTCAACCCACCGCTCTACTTCCAGTGTGAAAGGGTCTCTTCTGCCCTTATAAATCCATTTATGAATTCTTAACCAATTTGTAGTGGGTACCGAGGATATGCAGTGCACTTCTGGATGTATGACACACCAGTGAGGTGCTTCCTCTTTCTGACTTAAGCCACTTAGGCCTCTTGTCAAAGGAGCTTTAGGGATCCATTATCAATTCATGAACAAAATGATTATTCGTGCCCTCTACTGTTTTCCTTGGCTAATCCATCTGAGAACCTTGTGCTTTTTAGCACATGTATAGGAAGGTGTGGTCCAACATCCTCAATATTTTACAGCTTCAGGAAGGCTTGTGTTTGGTGGGGATGCCATAGACATGCCATCTCTAGTTGACCGCCCATTAAAGAAGATAAATAACCAGCCCCAGTTTCCCAAGAGGACTGGCTCATTGGTGTCTGAGTATCAAGTGTTCCTGGAGAGGAAGAAGCTAGATCCAGATAGCTATGTACTCCTTGAG
The DNA here is from genome assembly GCF_009769625.2 of Cygnus olor. Lineage (NCBI taxonomy): Eukaryota > Metazoa > Chordata > Aves > Anseriformes > Anatidae > Cygnus > Cygnus olor. Next base: position 52,683,365 of record NC_049198.1, read on the forward strand.
CCATGGAGGTACAGTCCTGCTGGGGAGTAATAACTCAGGCACAATGAGGGCATACCATCAGAGCCAAGAAGTAAGCTTTGCAGTGTCTTCAACCATTCAGTGTCTTCATCCCCACATACCCACAGCACCTTATTGTTGGGCTAGTCTGACCTCCCGATGAGAGGACCTTGAGTTTGTCCACAGACCTCACAGACAGACAGACAGACTTAATACAGGATTAACCAAAGCTGTGCAGGTCACTACAGTGGTCTAGAGCTCCACAGAGCACTATGGTCAGACCTTATCAAGGCTGAACACCATTGGCATTTAGTAATAGTGACGGACATTAGGACCAGCTGCCTAGCATTCTGGATATTTCATCACAGACAAAAAGACTGTTCTGAGGCTGTATGATTATAAGAGATTTGAGTATGCCTGTGATGCCAGTAAGCACTCCTCAGAGTCTGTGTTGGCAAAAATTTTCTTGGAAGAAGAGTTGGTGTGTCCAGTGAAGTGGTGGGGTCACCATCCCTGGTGGTGTTTAAGGAAAGGTTGGACGTGGTGCTTAGGAACATGGTTTAGTGAGTGACATTGGTGGTAGGGGGGTGGTTGGACCAGATGATCTTGAAGGTCTTTTCCAACCTTAATGATTCTATGGTTCTATTATTTAATGTCACAGACTGAAATGTACAGATCTCCAAACCCTCCTATGGTAGATTGTCCCTGTCTCCACATACAGAATTCACTGATGCCCACTAAGCCTTTGTGCTGCTCCCAAGGCAGTGGGAATGCTGTCTTATCCCAACTTCTGTGAGGAAATTCATCTCTACTCATCCAGTAATCAGTTGTCATTACTTTTTTCACAAAGCACATGAGGTATGTCCCATAGTAGAAGCCAAACATGTGTCTGTCTTTCTACCTCTGGAGCATCCATGACACTTAGGAAGGTTCAGCCAGCAAAATACATGAATTTCATTTTTTAAGCAAGAAGTCTTAACTCAAAAGTATATAACTGCCTCCAATATTTCTACATTTTCTTTTACTTGGAAGGACTTGAAAGTGAGCTTAGTACTGAGAAAGGAATGGAATGTGGGTACTTGCTGAGTACTCCATAAAAGTGAAGGCTGCTTTGGATATATTAGTGCATCCTTCAAAGTGCTCATAACTTACAGCAGCCCTGCTGAAACAGGGAATTCTCCATGGAGTCTCTCTGCTCAGAAAAAAGAGGCAGTTTTATGTACCTCATTAGGATGCTTAGGGGATGATTTACATATAAAATCTGCCTTGTTGGACAGAAGCAACACAAGGTGGGGATATTTTTTAATGATAAAAACATCCAGACACAACATCCCCAATGTATTTCCACATAAATCTTTGTATTTACAGTCTGTTAGATCATCCAGGAGACAGAATGAATTGTGTGAAAACTTCCCTTGCTAAGTTACTGACTCCAAGCAGAATAAGGAATGAGTATTAAATCAAACCAAGGGAAACAGGCCATGCTCTACTATTAAGACCTCTTGAGAAAGGTGGGTCAACAAATCTTGGTTTAAAACCAAGAAAACAGAGGAATCTCTGTTGTATTTGCATGGTTTATGAGACCTCTGAGGAGATTCATCTTCTGTTGTAAGTGTGGAGGGCATGAAAGTCTGTGTGCACACTGAGTTAAGACTGTTTCCATTTTTTTGTGACATGGAGAAATAATTCAATGAACATTCATGTCCACCTTGCCGTTCCCCTATTGCATAATGTCCATGGGAATAAGAAGTAGTCCCTACTTTTTGTTAATGCTGTTTAAAGACCTGCCCTGGCTGTTCTAATTCATCCTCCTTGTCCAAGCCTGGTGTATCTGGCCAGAGGACAAATGCAGGTCTATCGCCAACATTATAGCAAGTGTTGCAAGCTGTCTGCAGGGCCGGGAGACACAAGGAGTTCGAGAAACACTTACTTAACTCTCAGGACAAGCATAGGTTTTTTATTCCATCTCATGATATTTGTAGATGTCTCAGCAGATGCACTGTCATTCAAGCTCAGCCAGTTCTACCAGAAGCTCTTCACTGCTGTAACTTACACATCTTTATATTAAGAATAGCTTTGAGAACAGTAAATGCAAAATGTTCAGAAAAAAAATTCTGAAAAACTGCAGAAAACGTTCAGTGTAGGTGAAGTATCCCATTGCTAAAAGTAAAAGCCAGAAGCAAAAGCTACTTAATGAGAACTAACTACATTTATCTTTTTTTCTTCTTCTTGAATTTATTTATTTATTTATTGGTCTGCTTGTTTGTTTGTTTATTTATTTTATTTAAAGGATGAGGGATGTCCAAAGTTACACTCTTAGCATTCCTTTGCAGGACACTTTTCTTTATCAGTTCCTGAAAATTTCTTTTGAGAATGGATGTTGCATGTGAACTCTCATGCCATTAGTCAGTTTTGAACCCAGTTCTTGCAGAAATTGACAGCTGCTTTCTTCCAGCTGACAAACTTACTTCCTCCATGTGTTCTGTCACAGCAGAGTTCATTTAAGCTTGATAAACAAGCAGTAAAGTACAATTATGTATGTGAGCAGCTGATAATGTTGTAAACCTGATAGGGATCATTGATTTGAGATTAGCTTTTTAATTCCCATGACTTGTTTGGCTGGTGAGTGGTCGGTTAAAATCTAGGGAAAGAAAAGGAACAAAAGCTTGTACCCAGTTCAGGTGCACATGCAGTTTTTTGACATGCTGATGGCTTACTATTTTTTTTTTTTTAATTATTATTCTAGGTGGAATAAAGTGGAAAGATTAAGTTTGCCATGGCTTTTTCATAATAATTCAGTGAGCAGCAGAAGTTTGTGGTTTGCACCTTCATATTGCTGGTAGGAGGTGGATTGAAGGTGCTGATGCCTCAGTGTGTAGCTGCTTGCAAAGGTTTATCTTGCTCGCCCAGCTGATTTTTCTTTCTCATCCTGTTTGTCAGGGTACAGAAGTGCTATTAATCATACATTGGATGAGATATTACAGCAGTTCCTAGCTCCCTATCTCTCAGCACAGATGGCATTTTTCATGAAAAAAGTGGATAAATATCTCTGCTGACCCCAGATGAGGATGTCCAGGAAAGCAGGGCTGTGTGTATGGTGTGCACAGTATGTTTGGAAAACCTCAAAAGAAAGACTCAGAAGAATCGCTAGCTTTTATTATGATAGATTTTCCCTGGAACACTTATCCTTTTTCTCATTCTTTATTTTATTCCATTGTTCATGCTTCTTTGGAGAAAAATAAATAAATAAATAAATATATATATATATATAGTAATTACTGATAAAATCAGAGGTGCTTGGTGGTAGAATGTGAGGAGGTATGGGGCTGAGGGGATAGGGAGGGAGTTAGAATCCAGTCCAGATACATTGAAAAAATCCAAATTTCTTTAGTTTTAAGAGCCAGATTGTGCTCTGTGGCAGTCATGATGGAGAGATCATGGGCTTGGAAGCCTGTCAGCAAAGAACTGACTATTATCTTTAGAATGAAGAGAATGTAATGATTGTGGTACTGATAACTGCCTTTCAGTTAACAGACTCTTGCCACCATTTGCAAAGACGAGTGTCCACAGGTGCTCGTGAACTCTTTTTCTTCTTATTATTATTTAATTTACAGATAAACTTTGAGCAGCAGCTAATAGAATATTTTGAAGATAAATTTTTCTTTGGCCATTATCAGGCTTTTTGTTGTAAGATGTACCACAGTACTTGACAAACAAGGAAGTTATTTCCAGATTCTTGTTTGAGTGTCTTACATGGATTTTGGACAAGGCAGATGTTTTCAGTAATTGATAAATAGATGCAGGCAAGGCACAGTGGAGTCTGTTCCCATGTTTGTTCTGCATTGCTGTGGTTCCCCTGTTCCTGGCTCGTAGTGAACTTGGGTGTGTGGTCTGCACTGCAGTAAGGCATTTGGATGGACAAACCTCTTTGTGCTTCAGAAGTGGTTCTTCATGCTTCTGGGCTATGCTCCTCACCAAAAGCCTGCTTCCCTAGGGATCTGCTAAAATAGGCTCAAGCTATGCCTTGTAAGAGGCAACACTTCTGTGCATGGTGTTCACATGCTGCCAAGAGCTTTACCTCGCATGACACTGAGAACTGCTAGAGGGAGCCATTTGCCCTATTTCCACTGATGCTTGGGGAATAGCTGCTGCTGTGGTCGCCTGAGATGCTTGGAGGCAAAACCTCTTGAGCTTCCCTTTGGAGCAGGAAGGAACTGTTCTTCCTTGGCTCTCACATCACCAGCTCTCACTGTGTGACCCACCCTCTAGGCCGACTCCACAGTTCAAATTAGCAGAGTGCTGAGAAACAGCCTTTAGCAGACTTCTGTCTTCTGGCCACTGTCTTCCTTGGTGGACAGCAAGAAAATTTCAGTTGCTCTTCAAATCCGGCTTCTTTTTCCTCAGCAAGGTGATTTCCATTCAGGATAAAGCTCTGGCTAGAAAAGATTGGAACAGAAAGAAAACAAGCATCTTGGTACTGGAGCAAGCTTTACGGGAGATTAGGGTGCATGAGCACATCACAGACCTTAACACCACAACTCTGGTTCTGTGTCAAGTTTCTCCTACAGAGCAAATGTCTCCTCTTCTCTGTTGTTCAGACGAGTCCCTTTCCTTTAGGTTTGCTCCTATGGACATGGTGTGACCATCTACAGCATTATCTTAGGTCCGTGTTCAACGCTAGTACTAGCACAGCTACAGATTGCCCTTCTACTGGCTCACATCTGACCATGGAGACATCTTAGGTAGGTTGAAAGAAAGGGGCCAGGAGAACAAGGTCTGTGTTGGTGAGCTCAGCCTGGGACATGGAGAATGGAGGGAAGAACTTGGCATTTGTCCCTCTTGAGTGGGAAATGTTGATGGCTTTCACTTGGGGAAGAGATGCTTGTTCTTCACACTATCTTGCTGTCTGCCTGCAATTAGCCAAGCAGAAACTCAATATTTTCACAATAATTAAAACTGTAATATATCACTCAGAAAGCTCACAGAGAGTAGGCATCCCAAAGAAAAGCATCAAATGAGTCTGTGGGATTCCTATTGCTAGTTCTTAGTAGATAAATGAATGGCTCCCGTGAGATGGATAATGTGATTGCAGACAGATTTTTGCTGTCTGTAGGGAGATAGGCACTGAAAAAGTTAAAAAGCCAACTGTAGTACCAGTGCTTTTGTCTTCTCTCACGTAGCTGATGAATATTTTGACATGTGAGAAACTGCTAAAATTGGCAGTGTCTGTGTCTTTGTGGAAAGCTACATCTGGCATCTGGTGTTTTTAATTGACAAAGATAATTTTTCCTTTCAGTGCTATCCCCTGTGTCTCTCACTCTAGAACTAAATGCACAGATTGTGTTTTACTTGCTTGTGGGTCATCACAAAAAAAAAAAAAAAAAAAAATGTTGCCCAGGCCAGCCTCTGCCCCCAGCAAAAACATGCATCATAGATCTACATAAAGAATGGAAGTTCAGCAGAAATCAGCAGGCTGGTTTTTCTCTGTGAACATGCAGAGGAAAGGAAGATGAGATCCTAAGGAATGGCTTGCTCTCCCAACCCTTGCTATAACAGTGAACTACTTTTTTTCTTGGTACTCCATGGAATCCTGAAATGAGTGTTCCCTTCCAGAGATGCTGCTTTCCTCCTTTTCATACATGTTGATGGACGCTTTCTTCCTTAGATATGTAGAATGAGTTCCTGTGACTTCAGTGGACTTTGTGCAGCAGAAAATTAGATTAAGGTAATAGAATAGAAAAGGTCACACTCCCAAATGCCTAAGTACCAGAAACAGATGTTTACAAAAGCCTGAAAACTTCAGATACATTTCACAAAGCATTACTTTTAAATACATTTACAAATAAATTTTCTGTTGATGCATTTGATCCAGTTTCTGACAGCTTATTTAAATCTCTTAAAGAATGTATGTTAGTAATTTTTTTTTTTTTATTTAATCATTGATAAGCATAAATATTTAGTGCAAAAAATATACTGATTTTCCTCCCCAGCACCTCCAGCCTATTTAGGTTTGCATATTCATGCTTCATTATATCAACAGATTGTTCCAGATGAAAAAAAAAAAAAAAAAAAAAAAGGTAGAAACACATCCTTCTGATTTGCTGCTTATATTGCAACGCAACATAGACATGAGTGAGAACAGAACTCCATTGTGCAAGGTGTTGAACATACAGGGTAAAAATGAGCTAAGAACAGAGAAGTCAAATGAGTTGTAATTAGTTCTTCCTGGGAAGGAAACAAAGTTATGCAAGAGATTGCAGGGTAATGGCTGGCAACATCATACCATGTCACTCTAGTTAGCATGTAAATGTGACAGTGAGCCTGAGCCAAAACCTTAGCACTGCTCTTGAGAGATCAAGATCTCTGCCGCCTTCCTGATCCCTTTCCCCAAGCCATTTTCCAATTCTCTCAGCTCAAAATTTTGTCTGCACCAGCAATTGCTTTTGAATTGGTTCTCACAGAGCCCATATATCAGCCCATATACCCCTGGGAAATTGCTCAGTAATGCTAAAACACTGTGAAAAACTGGTCCCCAGCACATCTGATTTCAAGGAACTGAAGGCATGGTATAGGCACAGACCCAGTGAACACCTCAGGAGGTGCTCTGCCACAGAGAAATGCCATAACTATATCTGTAGCTGAGTTTTGCTCCAGCAGTGTGTCAGCAAGATCATCTCTGCTGTTTTCTTGTTTATCACTCATCAGACCCTTCAAAGACCGAGGCTGCTGGAAGGAACAACTTGCACTGAGGCAGAACAGCTGTTCTTTGCTTATTACCTGGGTTGCTGAGTCCCACAGATAGCTGGTGGGAAGCAGGTGAATTGTCATCTTTCTGTGACTTGCTACCAGGTCTTAATACTGTGAGACATATTTGGGGCCCTAACAGCAGATCCCAGCAATAAAAATTTTGAAGTGCTCCAGGAGGCAGAATGAGGCTAGTTCCCACCTGCTTGTTTTCCTTTCAGCTTCAGTTTGTGGAGGTTTTTCCAGGCTATTTCCCTTGCTCTGTTAGACCCGATCAGGCAGTGTTGTGAGAATTACTACACAACAAAACACATCTGCAGCACAGCAGGCTAGGACATTCAGACATGCTCAGACAGGCAGATGATGATGTACTAACTTGCTGAGGCTTTCAGGTGCACACGGAGCTTTTTGTTTTACATTCGCTATCAATTCTGGATAATAAGCTGTGCAACTCCCCTCTGATAAACAAAAGTCAATACCACATGCAGGACACGGTCTCCTGTGTACACAAGAAAGTGGAAGGCTCTGCCAGCACCAGGACCTGGCTCCAGGAGCCTGGGATAGGGGAAAGTGGTGGAAATGACAAAGGAAAGTGAGGAATAACAGACTACTTTTCTGTAGGTCTTCAAGAGCATTAGAACAGCTAGGATTGTGTTATGGGTCTGACAGCATCCACCTTAGTTCTTCCCTCCTCCGTAGTGCCATAGTTTTGAGAAGACACATAAAATTCATGAGAAAGATTGGAAAGGACCTCTGGAGATAGTACTCCAGGTGTGGCCTCGCCAGTGCTGGGCAGCAGGAAAGGATCACCTCCTTTGACCTGCTGCCAATAGTTTGCCTAATGCAGCCCAGGATATCAATAGCCTTCTTTGTGGCACGAGCACATTGATGATTCACGTTCAGTTTGGTGTCTACCAGGCCCCCAGGTCCTTGTCAGCAAAGCTGCTTTTCAGCTGGGTCGTCCCCAGCAGAGGAGGGTCCTTCAAAGAAGGAAAGCTGGAATCAGTCTGGCCAGAAGGAAAGTCACTGTGACTCAAGCAAAAAGTGTGCTCTTGTGTTTTAACCCCTGCAGGCAGCTGAGCACCACACAGTCACTCACTCACCCCAGATGGGTTGGGGGAGAGAATGGGAAAGGTGAAAGTGTGAGAACTAATGGGCTGAGATAAAGACAGTTAACTAAGTAATGCAAAAGCCACATGCTCAAGCAAAGCAAAACAAGGAATTTATTTGCTACTTCCCATCAGCAGCCAGGTGTTCAGCCAATTTCTGCAAAGCAGGGCTCATCACACATAACCGTATTGGGAAGACAAAGGCCATCACTGCGGACTTCCCAAAGAGACATCTTTTTGGCCAGTCTGGGTCAGCTGTCCTGGCTGTGTTACCTCCCAGCTTCTTGTTCGTGTGTAGCCTCCTCATTCACAGGGCAGCATGAGAAGCAGGAAAGTCCCTGGCTCTGTGGAAACACTGCTCAACAACAACTAAAATATTGGTATGTTATCACCACTGTTTTCATCAAAATCCCAAACACAGCATCATACAAGACTCTGTGAAGAAAATTCACTCTATCCCAGCCCAAACCAGGACATGTACTCTATGGCTGACGCTTCCATGACATCTCACCTGACACGATTAGCATTTTGCTAGGCACTCAGCATCTGGGCTGATATTCTTCTATGTCAGGTGTGTGAATGCTCCTTAGAAAGTTTCAGCTAAACCTGCTCAGCTGCTGAACAGGACTCAGGAAAGATTTATTAACAAATTCCTGCCTGGTATTGGAATGAAACAGACCTACCCTGGTGAATAGAAGGGAGGTTCTATTGAAAACTAACAAACAAAAACACATAAAAGCATGAAGTGGGTCTGAAGGCAAGACCAACTGGATAAGCTAGTGAGAAACTAGTTGTTTATCTGGGGCTTGTAGGCAGCAGCTACCCCCACTCTTCTGTCAATTAACAGATGTATCAGCAATGACAAACACAGCCTCAGACATTGCTTCCCAATAGTGCAAAATATTTTTCCAGGTCAGCATACCTGACACTGGTTTAGCAGTTGAAACAGTTATAAAAAATAAACAACACACCAATTGTGGAGCAGAAAGGAAAATTCCCATGGAGTTAAATTTGAAATCTTGTAGTTATTAGATTAAAAGAAGTGTTGCATTTATGAATAATACAGAGTTTCTCGTGATTTTCTTCTTATGTTCAAACTAATTAAGGCAAGTCACTTTCTATCCTCTGCCACTACTCCATGTCTGGATGGAAATCTAAAAGATGAGCAATTCACAGAGAAACTTTTATTGATTTGTTCCCTGTGTTCAACTTGAAGCCATGGTTTGCTGTTAAACCCTATTGTCCTCTAATCTCAAAATTATTAGAAGAATAATCTAGTACATCTGTATATATTGTGTATTCTGTACTGTGCAATTGTTCTGGTCTAATTATGATGGGTTATGTTTGACTGGTACATGGGGCAATGGTAGAACTGCTCTCCTTACAGCAAAAGAAGGTTAATCTACCTTACCTCCTACTGATATAGGAGGTTGTTATTTATTAGCACATTAACAAGGAAAACAAGGTGATTGCAAAGACAAGTTGTTAGCCAGAAAACATAGAACTGATCCTGTCTTCCTCACTGTTTTTCCCTTCCTCATCATGAACATGAGATGTCTTATGCACTGCTTTCCTTCTCCACTTGTTAGTCCCCAGTTCTCTTTCATGAAGAGCAAACATTCCCACTTCCTTCTTCAACCCTGTGTGACTAATCTAATTGCCCACTGCCTTCCAGAATAGGGAGACGTAGCAGTGTGGAATGAGGGAATATGTGTCACTTTACAAATGGCTGCCAGAAATTAATTTATGGTGTTGCAGCAACAACAAAACCTAAGTGGTAGCCTGTATATCTTCTGCTTAGCTAAACATTCACTGTGTTTCCTGAGTCTTCAGCGGAAAAGAAAAGTAAAGCCACAGCTAATGTGCTGGAGGAGTGGATAAGTGGCATTAGTTCTCTGCCCTAGTTGCAGGGAAGGTGGGCTGGCAAAGCCTAAGAGGGAAGTTTAGCTCTCTTTTGCCAAGAATGGCTTATTCAAGATGCAAAGTGACACAGCAATCAGTGTGATGGGTCGTGACAAGCCTAGCAGACTAAAAATTCTCAGGAGAGCTGCTGTGGCAGCTTCAGGGTTGTAACATTTGCCCATTTGCCTGTTCTGCTTCTGTTTTCTGTGAAAGGAAAAGTTCATTCAGAAATAATAACAGCAAGAAATTTTTCCTCTATTCCAGAACTGCAAAGTCTCATTATGCAGTATTTATCAACAAAACACATTCCTCATTATGTTTTTTGAAAGGATGGCTCTATTCAAAGATGAAGGGGAAGAAAGGCAAAGTCTGGTTTCTGGACTTGAAATAATCCTCATAAAAGGCAGATGTTATGATCAGACTCAAATGGCCTGAAACCATCTCTATTTTTATGACATTCAAGCAGTCAGCTTGTCTGCTTTAAATTCCACACCCTTTAAAGATGAAATATATTATTTTGGTGCACACACTGGCTGCATGACTCTCCATCCATTATCGTGTTTTGCAGGCAATGAGTTGCACATAATATATATTGGATCCAACTGGGCATTGGATTACACCATACTGATCAATTACACAAGCAGACTGCATAAAGGGCTGTTGCCAGCTAGAATGCACGCACAACTGACACTACGCAATAGTCAGTTAGCATGTGTCTTATAGGCTATTCAGGGACATTCTGGTCTCTCTGTGGAGTTTTCAGGCTCTTTTACTTGGATGAGTAGCCAACAAATGGCTGATAGCATTTGTCAGCTTCCCCAGAAGTTTCATTCAGGTTGCACATGGCCTTCACCTTCACTGTGCTTCTGCATGGGGTGTGGAGGAAGTGGTCACTGTGTTGTGGAATACGCTGTGGAATAGCAACTCAAGTGAATCTTGGCTCACAAAGCTGAACAGAGGAGGGAATCCACTCACAGTGGAATCAATTAACTATATAAAATAAGCAGCATCTATCAACTCCTGACGACAAAACTGTACACAGAGTGAAAAAGCATCAGACAAGAAATAGTGGAAATTGTCTCTAATAAGAGAAATAAATGGAAGTAGCAGTTAAAGAGAAGGGATTCCTGGATAATTTTGCTTTCTCAGTAATGGATAACAGAAAGGGGGCTGAGGAACTTCTAAAGAGGAACTTCCACTTCTGAAGTGGAAAGCCATTTCCTATCCAATACTCTGCTCTGCAGCCTGTCTCAACATCTTTTTTGAAGTTATCAACAGGGTCCACAAGGACAGTGCTATCCTGTGAGATTCCTAGTCTCTTTAAATGATCATCCCACCTTCTGTTTCTAGCATTTGGGCAAGCATGGAGCTGTTGTGCATCTGACTGCAGGGACTGAACTTATGAGCAGAGCCTGCCCCAGCCACTACTACTGTCAGCATGGCTCAAAGCCTGCAAGGGAACACTTATACCAATAGGGCCAGAATGTATTTTCCCCATGAGAGTTACTGCTTGGAGGCAACAGCTGTTCTTATTTGAGTCTCTAATATGGCAATATCCAGGTATCTCCCCACCAACAGAGCCTTTGGACTGAACCCAGACTTTCCAGTCAGAGGGACAAGAAATATTTTTTTAGAGTTTCTTTCCTTCCTGCTCTGTTGGGCCACTAAAACTGCAGGGAGGAAGTCTGCCTTGAGGAGGGAAGACTGAGGTGGATGCGGTAGTGTTTCACTGCTGGAAGGGACAAAGCCTTGTGGGGTTTTGGAAGTGAATTCTCTGTGCTTGGACAGCGCCCACCAGAGAGCCACTCCACAGGGTGCCACATCCATCATTTACTCAGTGTTTATTTCTAGACCTTTCAAGGCTTGCAAGGAAAAGGCCACTTGCCTAAGCATGGTCTCCATTTTCTGCAAGTGGATGTCGGTGGGAACACGTGGAGACACTCGCTCCCAAAGTTCAATGTTCTCTTTCTGCAGAGTGTCCAAAGTAACCCTGGATTTTGCTGAAGTGAAGGCTGCTACATTTTCAGCTTTCTGTTCATGTCCCTCACACTGTCCTGCTGAGCTCTGGCTAGAGAAGAAGGGCAGAGGAAAGTGAACAATCTTCCTTTTCCTTCAAGTATTGGTAGTTCTTGGCAAAATGGTAGTAATATAATCAGCACCATTATTTCTATGCTGATGAAGCCGAGCAATTGCAGCTCCCTGGCATACCAGGAAAACGCTGCTTGTTCTTTTTGGACTGGTAGTGTTCTGCCAGACTTACTCTACTCCCTTTCCCTATTAAAATGCTGTGGATAGATATCAAAACTGATTTTCCTGGGTCAAAATGTTTCCCGAGACAGAAGATGTCAGTTTCTGGGACAAATGATTAAAAAAATTAATAACAATTAAGAAGGCTATTGGTCTGGCCATTCCTTATGAACATTTCCTGCCTGCTATTTGCTTGTTCATTTTCTAAACCAGACTGTTACTTGAGCTTAAGTCTGCCTGCAGTCTTCCAATAGATTGTTTTTTCTTCTTTGTTTTTCTTTTATGTCACCACCAACTGGAAAATTTATCCAATCATTGTTGCTTGCAGATAGGTTTCCCTCCAGACTGTTCCACCTTCTCTGTCTCCTGCCATGTGATGGGTGAGGCCACCTGAATGTTGCCAGGCTGTCAGAAGAACTGGCATGAAAATGAATCATCCTGCTTTGTTCTCTACCTCTAGGAAAGCCCACATCCACCTTGGAGAGCCTCTCCTCTCTCATTTCAGTGTTCCTGGCTTTCTTTCTCCTGATGGAAAGCGTCAGAGAGAACAGTTCTGTTGTAAAGAGGGGGCTGAAAATTTTCTTTTTCTCACATTTTTACTGAGATATACACTAAGAGCTTATCCTGGGAGAGGTAAGTTTCAATCCTGCTACCAGCCATCGGCTCCCTCAGCTCTCCTGCAATGGTGTTCTTAACACAGCATCCTTCAGGAACTGGAAACAAATTGGAGTGTTGTGTGGGATATGGCAGCAAAATAGGACACAGGCAACAGACGGCAGTTCAAGAGGACTGGGAATTAAATCCATTTGACTCCTTGTAAACCATGCTTGCTATCTGCAGGATGATGTTCTGCAAGTCTCTGAAAATGCTCCTCCTGGCATGTTTGACACAGAACAGAAGAAAGAGTCTTGACTTCTGTCTGCTGTGTCATGATTTTCTGCAAGTGGTTTTCTGTACCTTGGTCTGCTGTTTACAGCCTCTGAGCTGTGGTCCAAACAGCTGGGAGAGCTGGCAATGGTGAACCTTGAGTATGGAACAGTTTGTGTTGACTTAATTAAAGAAAGCCTAAGACCTCATCCATGCTCTCTAACTGAGGCTTTCCTGACACTCATTTGGAGCTGGTTACTGATTGTGCCTTGTGCTAGCCATGAGGACTCTGGTCTCCTTCAGGAAGCTCCCCATGAGACACAGCATGGAGAGCTGATTTGGGAATCTGCTTTCAAGCTAAGTTGTGAATTGCTTAGCCCTCTCAAAAAGGGAGTGTTTCTGTGCAGAAAAATGGTGAGGTCCTGAGGGATGGTCAGAGTTGGTGGTGCTGGAGAGCTGAGAGCAGCCTCGTGGATGACGATGGACTGAATCTCGGTTGAGATGTGCTGGGCTTTCACTGCTACCTATACAAGAGGCCTCAAGTTAGCATATGGGTTCCTTACTGTCAGAATGCTAAAATTAAATGCACAGAGTTTCCTCTGTGTCTATTGTTACTGTCCTGTTCTTGTATTTTGTCTGACCTGAGTTGCACAAGGTTGTGCAAAATTCTTTGGGGAAGACAGGACGACACACTAGTTGTGGTTGTCCTCTCTTCTATTTGCAGCTGCAAAGAAATCACTGCTGAACATTACATGAACAGTCTCAATCTTCCCTGATGGAAGAAACAAAGCAAAGCTGCTGGGATCTCTGCAAATTCAGGAAAGGGGAACATAATCTGTTAACTATCACACAAAGAAAAGAACAGATGTTCCTTGCACCTGGTATTTTTTTCTACATTTGCTATAGAGTAACAGACCATTCATCTCTCTGATGGCTATTTCTAAACAGATGAAGTATGAGCTTTCAGCTGTTGTAAGTTGTATGGTTGTGATTTGCTGTGTAAATAATAGTGGTTATAAATTTTGTACCCCCTTTATTCATCCTCAGGGAAACAATTTGTTTACAATCATTATTTAACCAATAGTCTTCCTCTCCTGCATTGATGTTAGCAGAGAATTCTTCTGAAAGGACACCCTGACTTCTTCCAGAAAATTCTCTGTACCTTCACTTCAGTGCTGTGCAGGAGAGAAAATGGCAAGAGAAGGTTATGCAGAGGGGTCCCTTTGTATATTCAGTGAAATTATCATCTGAAAGCCTCTAAGTAATGGGTCAGTGGCAAGAAACACCTGTGTCATTCTGCTTTACAGGGTTCTCTGAAGGAAGGAGTCCACCAGAAAAAAGCTTCTTGGATTTCGTTCATGGAGAAAGACAGCCAAATCGGGAGACTGGAACTGCCAAGAAAAGAGACCAGCAGGAGAATTCATAACTGTTGATGAAAGCAGGAAGGGATTTTTTTTCCCTTCCTTCTGTGGAATGATATTCAGTTATGATATATATTTCTCTGCTGGAAAAAAAAAAAAAAAAAGTTCAATCCAATAAGAATAAAGTCGAGTTGGAGAGTTATATACTACTTTTCAATGCTTTTAATCTCCCTCTTCAATGAGGAACCCTGTGATGGGAAATAAAGCACTGCACCAAAGAGTGTTAGGAAATTACTGTTACAAAGGGACTTCTGTGTCAAGTCTTAAACCCAGGGCCAGACTAAGAAAGCACATGTTCATCTGATCATCTGAATGGGTGGAAGCTGAGCTCCACACTGCTCAGTGTCTCAGCTGTATTTCAGGTGACCTTGAACTTGTGCTTCTAACAATTGCTTTCTGATATTAATTCTTCAGTGCATTGATCCTGTCCATCAGATGCAGCTAAGTATCTGCTCCAATGTGGTCTTAACCACAGGGCAAGCTCTGCTCTGGTGCCTTCAGCACCTCCTTCCCCTCCTTCTTCTCTGATCTGGGGGTTAGCAAGGCTATTTCTTGCCTTTGTTTTCCTCATGTCTCACAGCTTTTTCCCCCTTCTTTTATCTATTTTCCCTGAGGTGCCACCATTTTGGCTGCTGGGCCCAGCTGTGCCCTGTGGTGGGGCCATTGGAGCCGGCTGGAGCTGGCTGTGTCCGGCACGGGGCAGTCCTGGCATCTCCTCTCAGAGGAGCTCTGCATGCTGCCCCAGCTGCCACAGCCTTGCCACATAAACCTGGTACATGCCCTGCCTTGCATCTGTGAAACTGGGTTGTTTTAAAGGTATGTGTTCATCATGAACTCTTCAGGAACTTCCCTTGCATCAACAGAGTTCCTCACTCCAAAATTGAAGTAATATTGTCATAAAACCAACAAAGGTGGACAATTTCAGCACAGAGTCTCAGTCTGACCCTTGATCCTTCTCCATACCACACTGAGATTCCTCACAATGACTACACTCTCTGGCAATGTCCAGCCACTTCTAGGAAAGCAGGGCTGCAGCACACGTACTGATTGCTTGGGAAGACAGATGCCATAACCATGAACATCACACCTTCTTCCTACTTTAACCTAGTGTTACAGCTGAGCACAACCTTCCATGGCACAGGGTACCCCTTTGGTCAGGTGAGGTCCTCTGTCCTGGCTGTGCTCTGTCTCCAGCCTCCTGCCAATCCCCAGCCCAGTGGCTGTAGGGACAAGTAAGAAACAGAGGGCCTTGATGCTCTGCAAGCACTGCTCAACAACAGTTAAAACACAGGTGTGTTATCAATGCTGTTTCAGTCACAACTGCAAAACAGGGCACCATACAGGCTGCTATGACAAAAGTCAACTTCATAACTTGGTCCCAGTCAGACACAGTCAAGCAGTAAATCATCAGTAGTCCTACTTCCTATGCCTGAAAACAGAGCTTTGCCTCAGAAAGATAACAGGTGCCCTTTCACCAAATAAAGACTGATATGGGAGCACTCTGACTAACTAATGCTAATTAATATGTATAAAGAGAAATGTAGATTTGGGGATAAGTTTTATCTTAAATTTTTCAAGTTAAGTTTTTCAAATCCATTGTTGGATCTGAAGGGGTAACACTGCATGAAAAGAAAGAGAAGATTTTGTCTAAAAAAAGGCCCCACAAATTGAACAGAGAGTGGCTCAGTCATGTCAACTCTTAAACAATAAAAAAGTGAGCAGTTTCATAGCTGGTTGACAAATGGAAGAAACACGACTGAAATTTTCCATGAGAAAAGTGATATTTTAAAAGGAATCACTGTGTCCAGTCCCTCAAATAATAAAAATGTGTGCATTGTAACTGTTCGCAAAATGCGATGCTCTTTGGAAAGCTGGAGCTGTCTGGCTGTCCCATTTCTATAGGCCATGGCACATTCATAGAGTTTTGTGAAATGTATACTACAAATGTGAAATTACAATGTTTATAATGCTCTTTTTCTACAGCCATTGTAAATTTCTCTCCTTTCCCTGGTCATATGCCAATTGCAATGTAACTTTGATTACTCTGCAAGCCAAGATGAAAGCGCATCTGTTTTGCAGGCAATGAGCCAATGTCTGTCATTAGCTGCAGTGTTCTGGTCAGGATTAATTGCTGCCTAAAGCTGGATAGTCCCTTTCTCCTGAAGCACATCTCCATAGTTGTCTGTGGCAGTACAATGGGGAAAGAAATGGCTTCTCTATCTGCAAAACCATAGCCCATCAGGGTGCTTCTGAGACAGAGGGGGGATAGGTGGATAGGATTAGTTATGAGTTTTCTGGATGTAAAATAAATGTGGATGCCTAGGGCAACATCCAAAGACTCATTCCTCACACTGACATGGACTCTTCAGTGCTGGAGCTAAGAAAGCATCTGCTCAGTACTTTGAGAACTGTACCTCATGCCATAAACTCTTTTTTGTTCCATCACTCTTCCTGGGCTGCCCCTGGGGAGAGAGGTAATAAAAAAGGTGAGAATTAAAGAAAAGTGTCTTTAATGTTTTTTTATTTTGTGCTCTAAGTTCTGCATGCAGTAATACTGAGTGTGCCTCTTCTGTATGCTTAACATACAGGATTCATGTTGAGAGGCATAACGACAAAGGTATAACAACAATAATGTGACAAGGATATTCTGTCTCCATATACATGGTGTTCTCCGCTTGACTAGGAACCCTGTCACATTTCTGCCCTGCTGCCTGTGCCCCTTGATCTCTCTGGGAATGCCACATTTCCTTCCCCAAGGTAGCTACATGCAGGCTATTTTTTTCGGAGTTACTTCATGGTTTTGCAAAGGGCAAGTGTTTGACATGTGGCATAGATCGTAAATGGGCAGACATTAAACAGAGCACAGCAAAAGCCCAAGTTTTCAGAACAGTAATTAAATAATGTGTCCTTGTGATTTGTGCTCAGTACCTTATATATCAAAGACAATTCCATGGTAGGCTGGCAGGAAAGAGAATTGCTGGCAAGCTAAGGTTAAAACTCTGAGCCATGTAAGTCCTTTGACGTATCAATTTCAGCAATACAGTTTGCCTTCAAAACATAGTTCCCTTATTGTAATTGATACAACTGCAAACTTGTAATTGTTTGGTTCATGTAAAGCTGGGATAGCTCTATTGTTTAATTGGTAAAGCAATCTCAGTCTGAAAAGATACGACTCTAGCAGGAACTTTATGAGCTGGCACACTTATTACCAAAAAAAAAAAAAAAAGCATTGATCTTCCAGACAATGATATACCAGACCTCCATAAATGAGTTGTTTATGGAGCTGTTTGCAAATATTCTATCTGAATATTTTTCTTTCCAAACAGACCACCTCATCAGAATAAAAACTTTACAAAAAATGTCAATTCTGATGAATTTTCCTTGAAAAGGATAGAGTACAATGCTTTGATAAGGTCAACCCTTTTCAGAGTAAGCTTTTGATTTTCTGTTTGCAGTGATTTTGTATTGATTTTTTTTTTTTTTTGTAATACTAAGGACAAACAGTTCATGTTGAAATGCATCATTCTGATGATGCCATAGGATTTGACTTATTCTGAAATAGTTCCCCCTTTTCCCCAAAAACATTATTTTGAGGGGAAATTCATAATTACTTTTCTTTTTTTTTTTTTTTTTTTTTTTTTTTTCCCCACAGTTTCCAATTCAAGAATCTGGTATTTCTCATGTTCTTACTCACCCAAATAGCCAAATTATCTCTATTTAGTGGGTGGACGTGGACATTTTCTCTCTTGTCATTTCTTGATCACTGGTGTTGTAGTCTTCCTAGCTAATGATCAAGGAGAAGTCTGTACTGTGAGCTTTCAACTCAGACAAGTGTCTAAAATAACCTCAGCCTTACTGTACCACATGTAGTACAAACAGAGGGTAAAGCCACAGACCTTGCCCCAAAGCGGTTATGTCCCACAGTATAGCATTCCCTTCACCAGCCTTCACCAGCCTCTTTTAGGTTTTATGTGCTTTTTTGGTTCCTTCCCTGGAAATGAAGCCAGAAAATGATGTTCTCAGAACATCTTAAAGAATACCGGTTGATTCATTGTCTTCAATTGATAACAACTGAAGACAAACATGAGTCAACACGGAAATGAGGTACTGGAAAAGGAAATATTGTAAGGGAAGTGGAACTTTCCCTTTGGTGCAGCAGTGTGAAGGACTCACATTAAACTTATTTTGGCATCACACTTCACAACTTCTACCATGGGATTCCGTGAGTGGAATCCTGGCAAAAACATTGCTTATATGATGGATTTGATATACTGAAATTAGATTTTAAAAGTCCACTTTAGAAGAAGCAGTAACTGATTAAATATCTGTGGTCTTGAACTGTCTTAGAGAAAAAGAGTTGAAATGGGATGAAGAAATATGAAAATAGACCTGTGGCTGGTGATGTATTTCCTGGGGGGTGGATGGGCATTACTGGTTCATCTAACATTAGCAGCTGTCAGATGAAAGCTCAGGACAATGCAGAGTTGAAAAAAAAAGAGGTCAGTTTTCTCTGTGCTGGACAAGGAAGCAGCAGAGGAAAGAAGCATGCGAGACACTTCTGCTGGCCAATACTGTCTGATGAGTATTTTTGTGTTTTGTATTGATAGCAGTAGGATCATCTTCTCTCCCTGACATGCTGCATGTGAAGCATGTGCATGCTGCATGCACTTTGTTCACTCATCACCTGTAAGCTATGCCTTGTGCTTTGTGTGATCATTATTATTATTATTATTATTATTATTATTATTATTATTATTATTATTATTATTATTATTACTATTTTTGCATCAGAATGTCTGAGAAGAGTATTGCAACGGGGATGTAGGGTCTAATGAAATTGCCTGTGCTGTGGCTCACTTCTTCCTTGCTTGCATGCTTGGCAGGTGTTACAGTAGATCACCCTTTTGCAGCCTCCCCAGCATTCAAGACCCCATCCATCCAGGCAGCATGGTGTGCATGTCTGAAGAGGATCAGGTGTTCAAGGGGATCCTGAAGCACTGCCCAGCTGAGAAAACAGATGCTGCTCTATCACAGCCCTCTGTTCTCTGTTCCCTACAGATTGTTGTTGAGGCTGAGCAGCTGCAGGTAGCAGGAGAGGTGCAGTATCTCTGGCAGCTGTAGCAAGTTGCATAATGAAGGAGACTGATGCAACCTTGGGGATTTGGGGGAAATATCTGAATAAGACCAAGCTTCTTCTGTTTTATGTGTTGAGCACCCAGGCTATGTAGTCTGCCCCTGTTAGATTCTGTTTTGTGGGTGCTGGAAATACTTGTTCTGCATTCAAAGTGCACACTTCCCCTGGTCCTACACCCTCCATGTGTGACTTTCATTTTTCTCTTCTGCTGGTATGACGACAATGCGATAGCATTCACACAGGGGAGTCAGTGCTGTATATTTATGCACACGTGTAGGCACAATCGAGGGAGCCTGAGATTCAGTAATATCTGGGATTTGTGTAGCAAGCTGGCCGCAGGCTTAGTACATTTTGGTTGTCCTCCATTTGTGTGTGTGTTTTGAATTCTCTGCTGTCGTAGCATTTAGAAGGAAGATCTTTTGCTTGCAGTAATGAAAAGCACTATCTCACTGTAGTTGGAGACAGGCTGTTCCAAGCCTGATCCTTGGCTTGAGAAGGCACAATTGAATTTTTGAGAAGGATGAGAAGATAATCTCTTTCTATTAAGGTCACAGGGCTTTAGAGGTAAATTTTATATGACAGCAGCCACTCAGAAAAAGGAGCAAAGCTGCCAGCCAAAGCATTGTTTCCTCACTAAGGTTCTGACTCAGCCATGTATATTCACATGCCTTTAAGCATTTCCATATGCATGCTGATGAATTAGGCCTAAGATTTTTCAAACAAGTATACACACTAAGGAAATATTTTCTTTCCAGAAGACACTTCCCACCTCACTGTTTTAATGTGTATATGGTAGGTTACAGCCTCTGCAATTTGAGCTTAATTATATGCTGTTAAGTCCCTATTTGGTTGGTTCCAAACTTTGACATCTATCTCAATGATCATATACAGTAGGTACATTATTCTCTGTCTATTTCATTTTTGTGTTCCTCCCTGTTTCTTTAAACACATGCCTTGGTCCAGGCTCTGCAGAAAACAAATGAAAGTGGCTTGTGGTCTGAATTAATTGTCAAGAACAACTATAATCATAGAATCGTAGAATCATAGAATATCCTGAGTTGGAAGGGACCCACAAGGATCATCAAGTCCAACTCCTGGCACCGCACAGGTCTGCCCGAAAGTTTAGACCATGTGACTATGTGCACAGTCCAATCACTTCTTAAATTCAGACAGGCTTAAATTCAGACAGTCTTAAATTCAGACAGTGCAGTGACTACTCCACTGGGGAGCCTGTTCCAGTGTGCAACCACCCTCTTGATGAAGAACCTCTTCCTGATGTCCAGCCTAAACTTCCCCTGCCTCAGCTTAACACCGTTCCCGCGGGACCTATCACTGGTGGTAACGGAGAATAGGTTACCTGCCTCTCCAGTCCCTCTCGTGAGGAAGTTTTAGACTGCAATGGGGTCCCCCCTCAGCATCCTCTTCTCCAGGCTGATATAATATTATATATTATATAATATTATAACTATAACTAACTATATATTATAACTATATTATTATACTATTATAACTATAACTAACTATAATAACTTTAATAATAACTATTATAATATTATAACTATAATATTTTTTCTCAGGGTAGAACTGATATGTCATACGTTCTTCAGGACATTACTCGTTTGTTTGTTTGTTTGCTTTTCCCAAAGGATGAACAGAAAGGAGAAAAGTCTGAGTTGTTCTATTATGTCCTCGTGCAAGGTTGATTTCTATTTTTTCTATTCACAGCTAGCTTTGTGGTGGTAGGTCTCACTCGCTTTACTAGTGTTTCATTATGTGCCTCTCTGGTTTTGTCAGGACACTGCTACCCATCTGTTTTGAAAAGGCAATCTCAGGTCACATAATTCTGCTGCCTGTGCTGGCACTCTATTCAGCATGTTCCAGCTCTGAGCCACAGCCCTGATTTTCAGAGGTCTGTGACTAAATTCACAGAGGACACACAGCAGCAGGGATCCTCCGTGATCTTCTAACTGGAATTTTTTGTGTAACACAGGAGAAGACTTCCCCTAATAGGTCTTGCACCAGTCCTAGAAACAGTGGAAGAACTGGGGCATGTCTTAGAAGGACCTTCAGCACAGTCCTTGCTCTGTCGGAGTAAAATCCCTCAGCAGCCAGCAGCCTCTTCCACTGGTACTTCTGTCTGTAAGAGAAATTAGACACACAAACGACCGATAGGATGGATCAGAAGGGAAAGTGAGGACATTCGTGAGAGCTAGACTGCAACTTAGAATCCACTGCTGGGAGATGTAAAAATAGCATTCTCTGTGAATCCAGCTCTCCTCTCATACGAGGAGAACAAATGTTCTCCTTATTTTGCATCAAAAGAAAGAGCTAATAAATAAATAAAATCCCATTGCTCCTCTTTTGTGAAAGAGGAAAATAGTCATTTATTATGAAAAGGAAATATCCTAGATAATTACTACTGCAGACATAATTTTGGGACTTAAAGTCAAAGCTGCACAGCTTTTCTATCTGTCTTATGACTAAAATAGCTTCTACTTAGTAGTTTATTGAAATGGAAATACAGTTCATTTCATACACTGGAACTATGGAAGGCTCATGCTGATTATTCATGCTTTGGCTTTTCTGCTGATGGTGCCATATCTTGACATTTTTGCAGTATTTCCAGTTGGAGGTACCATCACAAAGTACAGGTATTCAGTAAGTCCCACTTCAAACTGGTTTTGAACTTGTGCTACTAGTTTGCATGAGGAGAGTTTCTCTCACAAAGCCTTTATTTTGATGAACAGAACCTTTATTGTAGGCAATCTCTCTCTCTGTATTTTCCCCGACACCATTTACAAAAACAAAGTGTATTGCAGGACCTGCATCTCTTCTGGCCTCATGACATTCTGCTCGCATTGAAGTTGCCCTTCCACTGAAGATAAACTTGCAGGTAATACTGGGTCACACAAAGAATTGTCAAACTTTGCTTTTTGGAATAATCAAGTATCTGCCATTACAGGCTTTGCATTGATCACCTGTCACAGTTCACGTCCTTCTTTTCTCAGTAGGGCTCTTCACAGACAATTATTGATTTGCTATGCTGAACTAAAATAGCTGAAGCTGTGTTACAGTTGTTTAGAGACCTCATCTGCTGGGTTGCCTTGTACATAGTGTCTTTCTGAAGCCATTCACACCACAGCTCTTAATTTCTATTCTAGAAGCCTGCCTAAAAGTCACGGTTTGTTTTAAAGGGCACTCCGGGTTAATTCCACTCTTACACTGCTTTCCTCAGTTGTTTGGGAACACAGCGCTTTTGTCTTAACGAGCACTGAAATAGCTCCGCACATGTCAGAGCACAGATCCTCAGATAGCTGGTGTACAGATGTATTGGATACTGTTAGTTAACACATAATTTAATGTTGTACAGTCGAAAGTTGTACCTGGGTATTTTGCAGACTCAGGGGATGTCTCTTTCCTCCTCTGCTGAGGTACCATAGGCTTCTTCTGCCCTGCTGAGAGAAGAGGACTAACTGAGTGCTAGCCTGCTGACCACCCATGAGTTCAGGCTAGCTCTGGAGCAAGGCAGCTGTGGGGAATTGAGAGCAGGGATATTCAAAGTGCAGAAAACTCCACAGAAGCCTTTGCAAGTCCTTAGGTTTGCTGGGTTTAGAAGATGCCCAAGATCCTGTGCAGTGAGACACAACAAGACTATCTCCTGCATTATATCCCAAGTGAAAACAGCAAGCTGTGGGAGATGAGAACAAGGCCCAGCTCTGGCCCAGCACCATGCATAGCGCCCAGTTGGAGGAAGGACCCTCATCTGGATTTGCTTCTTAAGCCCTTTTTGGTCAGTATATTACTGACAGTATACTGACAGTACTGACATATACTGACAGTATACTGACAGTATACTGACAGTATATTACAGTCAGAATGAAAAAAAAATCTGAACAGACACTTGGTTATCAAGCAATATGATGAAATGCACAGAATACCACTGAGTCCATCTTTGTCGTTCTGTTCTAGCTTTATTTGGGTTTGGGAGCCACACAAAATCAACAAGAGTCTCAAAAGCTTGACATCAGGTATGGAGGCTCACATTAGCCATAGTAATTCAAATTGAAAAGCTCATAGGTGCTGCATACAAAGTGCCAACATCATATGAGGCCACAAGAAGCTGAAAGTCATGTAGGAGTATCCAGTGCAACGCCAACCCAGATACCTGGCATATGTCAGTCCAACTTTCCTAGCCTTTTGTAAGCTTGCTAGAGGTTGAAAAAAATACCACATTTTTCTTCTTTTGAAGACTGACTTGACAATTATGCTGGTAGTAATCTTCCAGAAAAGGGACCTTTGGTACTGAAGGCTTTTAAAGTGAGGAACATGTTAAACTGCTTCAATGCTGTTAAGTAAATGTAAGAAAGTAAAATAACTAATGGGTTTCTGGAAAAGTAGTGTTGTAATTGGAAGGAGCAACCCTTCTTGGCGATGTCTTAGGAGAACAGGGGTGGCCAGACTCTACCAGATAAAAGCGAGAAGCCTAGCATGCTGTCCTTAGTACTGCTGGTTCTGCAGGGAATGAGGTGAGAAAAGAGGCTTTTTTACTGGTCTGTATTCAGTAGGTTTTGTTAAAATCCCAACCTTTCAGAATATTGGTTAGAATAGTCAATTTTGTTTATTCTGAAAGTTTTTTTCCCGTTTATACAGAAGGCAGTATTCTTTTGAAAACTTGAAATAAACTTTACAGTTCTACACATAGAGAAACTTAACTGAAACATGAAAAGCGTCTGCCTCTTCTTGTCTGGGGCTTGCATATAGGTATATAAATTTATATATTTTGATATGAAAGGAGAGCACATGGGCAGTAAAGATAAAAAAAAAAAATAAATCTTGTTTCCCAGGTGATTTATCATGTCCCTTTTTTTGTGCTGCTTTATGCCTCATCACTGCCAGACTGCTTTATTCTTATTGTAATGTTTATTTTTTATATTACCATGGCAACTAGGGGCCTTAGTCGAGGAGCCATTCCTGTGTGTCTCTCTGTCTTTCAGAAGTGTCTCATAGAGACAGGCCCCACTCAACGGAACTTGCAGGCTACAGAAGTCTTGCAGGGGAAATGTGGGAATTAGATGTGTGAGAGAGTCCAAGGAAATGGAGCCGGCTGTCCACCCAGATGTGGATGCACACAGCCACGGGTGTGGGGGCACCCGTGGCATGTGGGGGCACAAAGGAAGGTTCAGAGCTAGTGCCAAGGAGCAGACACACGTGGTGTGTGGTCCAGGCAGAAGAGATTTCAGTCAGGGGGAAAATATTTCCTGGTAGGACAGGTACCACTCTGCTTACTCAACCTCAAAGGTGGCAAGTTGAAGGAAGAGCTGAAATCAAGGAGTCAGCAGCACAATTTTTGGTTATGTGGTCTGCTTGGCTTTCATCACCTTCACGAACAAGACAATCCTAAAATTATGATGTCTTTGGCTGAATGTTTCTTGCTTTGAAAGTTTATTAATTTGTGTTCTGACTACGTCTTCGTCTAATGAAGCATTCTTACTCTATTATTGATGTTATTTTTAATACAACAGTTATTTTTAATACAACTTTTTATATTACGTAAAATATGGGAGCATAAGTTCTATTTGCTTTCAGAAAGACTAAAAACATGTCATGGGATTAATTAATTAATTAATTAATTAATTAATTTATTTTTGTGGATCGAAGCTTAACTGTGGGATTTCAAATATATATGTATATATTAGGAGCTCAGCAATTGATATTGTTTAAGTTCAGAAATATAACATTTCTGAATAAACCAGTTTTAACCAGATAAAGATTCTGTAAGTGCAGCTCTTCTGTAGTATCTTACACAACATGCTCCTTTTGACCTCTGGAGTTGTATTAAATCATACGAGTTGGTAACTGCTGTTTGAAAAAAATCCCTCATTATAAAATGTACACATTCTTGCTTGGATTCCTTAGTTTGTGAAGGACAGGATGTGTTTCCTGCAGGAATAAAAACCCAAAAAATCTCAAAAGGCACATGATATTCATTCAGTAATTTATTATGATTATTAACATCGATAAGTGGTAGAGAATATGTGGTGGATGTTAACAATCCTAATTTGTTGAAAATCTGCAAGATTTCAGATGGGCTAATGTAAACTTCCTTTTCTAATATTCATACAACTACTGTGTGACTGTCAACCTAAAAAGATGTTTGGTGTACCTCAAAAACCATTGCAGACCACTTTTTTTTTTTTTTACAACATCACAACAGCTGTCAAAAGCACTTTTCCTAAGACAATATCTTTGCTCTAGGGGGACAGAATTTACTTAGTAGAAAACAAGATCTGGTTTATTTTATGTCGATATCTACCTTTTAAAGTTTCATATTTTTAATAAAGAAAGATGTTTTTGTGTCCTGGTTTCAGCTGGGATAATTTCCCTCCTAGAAGTTGGTATAGTTCTGTGTTTTGGATTTAGGATGAGAATAATGATGATAACACGTTGATGTTTAGTTGTTGCAGAGTGGTGCTTGCATGGAGCCCAGGACTTTTCAGCTCCTGGTGCTGCCTTGCCAGCAAGGAGGCTGGGGGTGCACCAGGAGCTGGGAGGGGACACGGCCAGGACAGCTGGCCCAGGCTGGCCAAAGGGATGTCCCGTGCCATGCAGTGTCATGCTGAACAATTAATAGGGGGTGGCTGGCTGGGGTAGAGGGGTCCACTGCTTGGGGATGGGCATCAGTCAGTGGGTGGTGAGCAATTGCATTGTGCATCACTTGCTTTGTACACTCTATTAATTACTATTAATGTTATAATCATCATCATTTTTATGTTATGTTGTGTTATGTTTATGTTATATTTGTTATGTTATGTTGTGTTATGTTATGTTATATGTTATGTTATTACAGGACTATTTATCTTCCTTTTCTGTTCTATTAAACTGTCTTTATCTCAGTCCATGAGCTTTTACTTGTTTTTCCTCCCAATTCTCTCCCCATCCCACCATGGAGCAAACGGCTGTATAGTGCTTTGCTGCCTGACGTGTTAAACCACAACATTTTGACAAACATGCTTATCTGTCTTTAAAATCCCTGTAATTGTACAAATTGTGCTAAGAGGGAGGAAAAAATATTGGTAGGAAATTTTTTGTTATGTTCTATTGGCTCCCATTGCACAAATTCCATTGTCTGCACAGTCTTGCTGAGTTCTGGAAGTGTTGACACTGTCCTGTAAAACTCCTTAACTAGTTCTTTAAATGTGCACAGGCCTTTCTTGCAATTTGTAATGCATTAGGAAACAGGTTGCACTTTTGCACTTTTTTTTTTTTTTTTTTTTTTTTTTTTTTAACCTAGATCCCTTAACAAAGATCTTCAGCAGATAGCTTCTTGGGATTTTTTACTAAAGGACAATTACATGATAGAGCCAGCCAAAATCTTAGTGTTATATCACAGTCATGTGTCTTCCGTCTCCTCCATTTCATTGTAAATTGCATTTCCTGTAATTGGATGAGTACTGTTGCTTAGAAGGAAACCTTCTAGCTAAATCAGGGGAGATAGTTATCCTTTATATTATACATTATAAACAGTTGAATCTAAAAGTCCGTCATCAAAAATGTTGTCTGATTGCAGCGTTTCTGGTAGAAGATAAAAGTCTTCATCAAAATAAAATACTTGAAGTGGTACAAATTTCCTTCACATGTGAATCAGGGAAACATCTTGCTCTAGGCAAAAAAAAAAAAATGCCCAGGTGCAAGCATACCTGAGGCAGTGCTCAGAGTGTCTACTCAGCATTTGTAAGTATCATGACAGTAAACTAACGTGCAGAACTCAGTGGGGTACATCTCCTACCTCCTGTACCATTGTGAACACTTTGGCAGGTCCCGGTGAGATACTGATGATTACTGGGTGTTCGTCAGAATGCATTTTTCACTGGTGTAAGACACCCTCCATCCCAAGGGAAGCCACGGAGTGTGGAAGCAGGGCCTGTGACGGCACTTTCTGAAAGTTGCAAGGAAGAAGGCAGGACCATGCGGCTATCTCATGGCAGTTCAAGATTAGTACACAGTATATGAACATTGTTTCCTTCTGCACTATGTGCCTACAAAGCAGGTATTGTTTGCTGTGGCTGTGCTATAAGGTGCTTTCTTTTGCCTACTGTCTCAAGAAGCCTTTGCTACAGTTACCAGCAGCATTTACTGGGACTTCACATCCCCTCTTCTGGACAGGATCAAGTTGTCTTGCCTCCCAGATCCCAAGCCAAAATGACAATTTCAATCTGCTTTTCTTGTCCTACTTTGTTCACTAAGGAACCCAGCAATCTGTGCCAGCTCTACTATGATCCTTGCAGCGAAGTGTTGCTGCTTTAATCTCTTTGAGTTTATTGTGGGAGGAAGTAATCACTGCCGTTGTATTAATGCTGCTTAATGTGTATGTGTGGAGGGGTCCATCCAGTGAATCTGAGGGCTACTGCCCTGCCCATCTGTCCTCTGACCACATGGATAC
The DNA here is from genome assembly GCF_009769625.2 of Cygnus olor. Taxonomy (NCBI): domain Eukaryota; kingdom Metazoa; phylum Chordata; class Aves; order Anseriformes; family Anatidae; genus Cygnus; species Cygnus olor. The sequence goes on from NC_049198.1 coordinate 52,711,226, forward strand.
AACAACTGTAGGATGCACCTCACACTCTGGCCCTTAGGTAACATGTGGCATCTTGGAACTGCAAGCGGCACGCAGGTCAGAGCCAGCTGTAAATTGCTGGGTAAGTTAGAAGAGATTATGGACCTTGTCCCCAGTGTCCTTGTGCTGCAGTGGAGAAAAGACAGGGCTTAGAGCCTTCCAGATCCTCCCCTGTGACAGAAGTGTGAGTCTCCTTGGCCATGCCACCATGTAGTGGTTCTCACTGAGAGCAGGAGGGTTTGGCAGACTTCAGGCTGGATGCTGATCTACCTGTCACTGCCACACTCACTCTCTCCAGTGTCAGCGAGAGCTATGAGTGGAGTCTGCTACCAATGAATGCTGAAAACTTGCATGGGAATTTCCAGAAGTCCAGTGTTCGTGACCAAAGGTCTACAGTGCACTTGGATCCTTTCATGGGAGATGCTGGCTTTTGCTTATCTGCTCTCTAATTCCCTCTTTAAAATGCATCATTGCAAGCCAGGCTGGGAGCAGAACCTCTTCAAAGATGAGTGCCCCCCACTGCTCTCTCATCTGTGGTGATGAGTCCCATGCTTCTAAATGCTACAGTCATGAAGATTTTACTGACTTCTATTTCATGCTTAATTTGTACCTATTACTAGCTAATGACAAGCTAAACAGGTTCCCATGTACTGGGATTTCTGCACGGGGGCTAGGTTTAAGGATGTTTTTTGAATTAATTGTTTCAGATTTTTGTTTGCATCTGAATGCCACTCACTTTGGCACATCTGCTTGGCTGGTCCCGGCAGGTTGGAAAATGTGGCAAGAGTGAGTCGGAACAAATTGCTTTACCTAAGGTCCAAGGGAAACCCAGCAAGAAGTTAAAGCAATGAAGCTGTGATGAAGATGTTGTTGTCATTTCCAGAAAATGCAAGGTGTTTATCAGTCGCCAGGCTTCTTCCTGGTTACATCTGTAGCAATAACCTCTGTCTGGGTTATAGGATTGACGAGAAGATGGCTGAGGATGTGTGCTTTCCCAGCTTTTTTTAGGACCTCGTTTCCAATAAAGACAGTGTGCTTTGCCACTAATTCACAACACATCTGTCTTGACTGCTTTTACTTTGGGGTTTTGGGGGAGGGAGATACAAAGCTTTTAGTACTGTGTGGGCATGAATTCCACCTCCGCTGCGGTAACACAGTGACAAGTGGTAACACTCACCTGGCTCCTCTGAATCTCATTTTCTCTCTGCTGTACAGTGCTCTCGGTTCCCCTCCCAGTTCTTGTCTGCCTGCCCCTCACCTCTCCTTCAATGTCTCCTTTCCACAAATCACCTTCAGTATCTCTCTGTGGCTCCTTTGTTGAGGAATGAGGATGAGTATGAAAATGAAGAAGAGGAGGAAAGTGGGGAACACCAAAGGGCAGGTGCTAGCCTAAGAATGGTTTGGGGCTCTCTTTGAAATAGCATGTGGGTGAATTGCTGAATCAACAAAAGGCAAGATACTCCTTTTCCATCCTGTTTTTGTGTTTAGGTTTCAGTGCTCTCATTTTTTTTTGCCACACTTGCTGTAAAAGCACAATTGCAAATTCACAACTTCATCACACTTCAATCACAACTGTAAATGTAAAATTGTGATTTCCATGGGTGCTATAAACGCTTTTGGTGAAATATCTCCTGTAGCAGTCCTTTCCTTACAGTACTTTTGCTCTGTATAGAGGATGACAGTGTGCCTTCAGTTTTAGGAGATCTTGCCCAATTTATTACCCCGGTGATGATGTGCTCTTCCCAATTCTTATAGAAATAACTGGATGTCTGCATTAGCCCCGAGGGCAAACCTAGTACTCCGTGTCATCATCTCCTCTTTTTACATGTGCTTTTACCTGCTTAATTGACAGCACTTCCAATCCTAATTCATGGGTACGACACGGAGTCACATTTATTCTGATTCACTGTAAAAGAGTGAGACACTTGACTTTTATCACACTGTTTGTGGGAGCTGGACAGTGCTAACATTAGATCTCACCTCCTCTCTGTCCTAGCATTATAGCCTCTTCCCTATTATATTTTTTGACACATCTGAAACAAAAGATGAATGTGTCGATGCACTGACTTCTAACCAGTGTGTTGACAACAGGCAACTCTGACCTGTTAAAGCCCAGTATGTTGTTGTCCACCCTCAGGCCTGAAGAAGGCCTAAGAGTTGTAAGATGGACAGTATGGATGGCAGGGCTCCTCCTTTGCCAGTTTGTGATGGTCTTGATGAACTGCTGTGTATGCAGTACTGTTTTGGTCCATCTGAGACTGATCTGTCCTAGTCACTCCTTTTCTGTCAAGACATGCCTGTAAAATGCAGGGAAAAATGTCTTGTTCTTCCTCATTTATTTATTTACAGGTAGTCAGAGTTTGCAATGCACAGAGAGACATCACCTGTCTCAGAATGCATAACAAAATTCTCTCGTTAGTTTCTTCTACTGGGTAATGCCTACCTCTGGCTTCTGCTGCCATGAACAGTTTATTCTTTCTTATTATATTTAATGCTCTCTCCTCTCACACTGGTGCTGTTTGTTTTTTATTACACAGAAATCTAGATATTTTATTATTTTATTTTATTTTATTTTATTTTATTTTATTTTATTTTTTTAATGGAATCTGTTTTTACCTGTGCACTTTTCTATTTCCTTTTGTTATGTTGCATGCAGACACCCTTCCTTTCATTGTACAAGCTTGATTGTTCCCTGTACTCTCTCTCAGTCATTACTTATCTTAGGATATTTATGATTTTTCTCTGAAAAATATTTTCTTTATGTGCAACTATTTTTCTGGAGAGAGAAAATAATTCAAGCAGCCTGTCTGCAACTCTTTTTTAGCTTGCTTTAGTGAAATCTCAGTCGTACTGTCCAGATTCACTGGCTTTTTTTGTGCATACTAGAAAAGAAGCGGGACCTGGTTTGTTGGTTAGACCATTGCTTTTCTCAGGCCCTGCCAAGCCTGGCTCCTGAGCTTTCTACAGCACTTTTCTGATTTCATACTCCAAAAGCAGCAGAATTTTTAGGTGATCTCTGCTTTGTCTGCTGAATGCCTAATGTGATGCTACAACACTCCATCTGGCAGTTCATCGGAGAAATAGGATCCAAGATCTCTTAGTGACTTTCTGTGAGACCCTCAGCAGTGATTCAGCTGTACACATCTCAGGTAGTCAGGGTGTGCAAGGCCAGCGTGGGGAAACTGCAGATGAGCTCTGACAGTCTGACATACGTGTGTTGTGCAATCAGCAGAAAGCAGACTAAAAATGCCCTCTTTTTTTCTCTTTCTTGTTTTTGGTCTGTTATTTTTTAAAAAATTTATTGTGGTCAATATGTTTCCTAGTGCAGCAGGAGCCCTTTGAGAACAACAGCCTTGCTGTCAAAAAAAATACCATTCTTCTGAAAATTAAGATAAAATATGGCAATGATATTTTATTTAAACATCCCAAAGGCTCTCGTATTTACAAGATGATTCATAAAGCAATGACGTGTTTTTTTCACAGGCAAAAAAAAAAAACAAGCAGTCTGTTTGTGTGGTAAATGTAATGTTCTAGAGACCGAAGTAAAAGTGAAGGGCAACAGCTCATCACAGCTGGACTTCCTACAGTGATCCAGAAGAATGGGCAGTACCCTCCCAGGGCAGAGAGTGCTACAGAGGGCTCTTCATCCATGCATCAGCAATTATTTTGCCAGCTACCTCAAGGGTCTCCTAGTCAAAAACATTTTAAATACACACAACAAAACCAGCCCTGTCCTAGTGGCTAGTTTAGATTCAGGACTGATCTAATTACGTCAAATTAGTGATGGATAGTGTGAAATTAAGTTTCCATGGTGCTGGTGCCTTGTGGAAGTAGGTGTAAAGGACTCCATGTCAAAGACAATTATTCTACCTCATCAACTTGCAAAAACAAAGAGACTCCTTGCTGCAGAAGCTTGTGAACCAAACGTTAAGACATAACACAGAAGGTGGGAAAGATGGAAGAAGGAGAGCACATGATATTTAACAGTGTGCTACTGAGAAAGAATGTGCCTCTGAGGGGCCCCGTAGTGATCATGACTGGGAGACCATTGTACATCGAGGAGTTACTAATCCACAACAGAGCTAACCTGAGTATGCCCAGGCCTGGGCAGTGGTCACTGTACAGAGTGACCTTCAGACCCTGTGGTGCTGCACAAATAAGCTCAGGCAGCAACTTGTAACAAAGGAGCCATGCACTGTCTCGTCCGCTCTCAAATCGCCTCTTTCCTGTCTGCACTCCTTGCCCACCAGGTGCAGAACAGCCCCAACCCCGGCCCATGTTGCAGAAGGTCCCCTTGGTTTGGCTCACCATGCCATAATATTTGGGTGAGAGTGAAGGGATGATAAAAATCTGGCTGTCTATAGGTGGTGGTAGGGAGAGCCTGTCAGGTACCATGGTGAGGGGCATCTGTGAATACGAACCATGAGGCCACGTGCAAACTATTGAAGAGAGCAGCAGTCAAAGGTTGCATTACATAAACTGGGAATGGAGGTATTAGTGAATGCTATGGTTACTGATCCAACATTAAATAAGGACCTGGGACGTCAGCTCAGTCTGTTTTATGCTACTATTTTTGCTAGCCTCTATCAGAGGGGAGCATGGAGGGAAATCCTAGAATTAAATATTTTAATATTTTGTTAAAGGCAATAAAAGAAGTGAATAAAGGTAGTGTTTGCAATGTGCATTACAGCATATGGTTTTCATTCAACATTATCCCTTGTTCCTTTCTATTCAGCTGTTGAAAGCCTTTTTAATGGAAAACCCTATTCCGGCAATCCTATAGATAACAGTAAAGAGAGAGGGTGGGATGCAGGAAGAAAAGGTCCATGTATATGTCTGGAGCTACTGTTGTCAGTCAGTCATCTGTTTTCCATCAGACTTTCACACAAAAGTGTGGAGAAGCAGCAAATGTAACAACTGAGGCTCTGCCTTCAGGGCTGACTTTGATTTGAGGCGTCACTGATGGAGGTGCAGAGCTGACCTGACCAGCCAGTGTGCAAAGCAAGAGCTCAGACCATATTGCCTTCTCCTAAAACATTCCATTCAATTTGCCTTCAGATCACAGGTTGATGGCAGGGAGAAAAAGGTAAAATTATCATGTTCAAAACAAACCCTTAGGGAGCAGAAGCAAAAGGAGAGAACATGGCATAAGTAACAGGTGGAAATTTCTTACGTAGCCATGTTGAAGGATGGGAAGCATCATCTGATATCTTCTTGCTGGTGGCCTGGAGGTGTAGAGAAGGTCTGTGTAGGAATGAAACAAGCTGCTTGCAGAAGTATTTCCCATTTAGACAAGCGAGAGAAGCCCCTACTTTGTCCTCTGGTTGTAACTTCAAAAGTACATGCAAGACCACTGCCTCAGCTGTTTCTCTGTGTCTGCCGAAAGTGCTTGGAGTTAAGCCTTGTGGGTATCTTATAAGGCTCTGCAGACGGAAGGACTGCAGGGAAGCTCTACCACAGCTTCTTTTATGTCGTGTAGTCCCCCCACAGGTAGGGCTAAATGACCTCTCAGTGAGCAGCATACAGATGCGCTGGTGGTTTCTGTGCATTCGCCAGCCCCAAACCATCCCTATTCTCACACCAGGTTCTCCTCCCACCTCTTCTGCCCAGTCACCACGCCTATTCATACCTTCACAGCAGCATCCACAAGGGCCATTTTGACTCCATTCCTTAAACCTATGCAGCTCCTGCTTTGTCCCAGACAGCTTGCCTTTAGCTTTTGTTGATCCTCATAAAAAGTTTAAGGGAACAGGCTGAGCTGTATTTCTGTTGCTACAGAAAATGTAGGCAGGCATGGCTTTGCACAGCAGGGGCCAAATGAAGCTTTTGAGAGAATTTAATTTCTGCACCACTCATCTCTGCAATCTTTAATATTTTTTGTTTCTTTGTTTCACAGGGAAGGTAGGAGTGGATTTGTGTTGTGTCAGCTTGTATTATGAGACACAGAGGAAATGAAGTGTACTTATGAATATGCAGAAGCCTGCCTAATGTGGGCCGTACAATGGGTCAAGGCTGGAAAGTGGTTTGCTGCATATAATACTATTCTGCATTTGAATGCAAGCTATCTTCCTCAGATTGTGACTAAGAAACAAAAGCATTTGTCGCCGTGTTAGAGGTTACCACAGGGGTGTGGCAGAGGGAAGGAGCTGCTGTCCTTGGGACTCTGGAAGTGGTCTCAACAGGTTTGGTCTCTGGCAGTCTCAGGGAATCAGCAGTGAAGTCCAAGAGTTGCATAGCATGTTTAGAAAGGAAAGACTCTTAAGAAACATCATTCTTCTGCGCCCAGTTATATCCATGAAGAGACTCAGTGGCTGTTCTAGGAGGCAGACGACTCAAAACAGCATTCTCTACTGCATGCAAGAGTGCTGGGAGAAATAATTGAGAAGTCAGACAGCAATTGTCTTATAGGAGCTGTTTCACAGTGTGCTACTGATCTTGGGGAAGTGCTTTCTCTCCCAGGCCCCAGTTCCCTGCTCTATCAGGTTTATACCCTATCACATTCCTCAGTGAGGTGCTTTTAGCTTTACTGGTATACATCTTATATATAATAGTGATCCCTAGTTCTTCCTCCTTAAGGAGTGGATTAATAGGCTACTTAATTCATATCCAACCTGTCGCTGAAGCAGAGGTTTTATCACAGGTGACCATAAGATGCCTGTCAGAAGGGAGCTCTCCTGGTGGACAGTGAGCCTTGAGGAGGTCTAGGACTGCTGCTCTTTCTCAAAGGAGCCACCCATTGTGTGACAGCCTGTGGGAGAGATTGGCTGTGTATCCATTCACTCATCTATTTCCATTTTGCTCAGGGGAGGGTTTCATTTGACCACTGTTATTCTGGTGGAAGTTTATTCAGGCAGTCAGGGAAAAATCTCAGAAAGGTTTGGACTCAAATGCATTCTCAGAGTGACGACCATGCTTTGAACGTCGCGGGATTTTTTATTAAATATGGCATTTTTTTTTCTTCTATTTTTTCCTTAAGTACACAGTTCTCAGTAACAATCTTTTATCATCCCTGAGTCTATGTTTAGATCTCTATATATGCATGCAGGGTCATGAATATTTTAAATGTCACATATAAACGGAAGAGTTATTTTCCTCATCATTACTAATCACACAGCTGGTGGTAATCATTCCAACTCCAAGCTAGCTAGGATCAGCATAGTTAAAAATTCTACTGAGGTTGAGTTCATTAACAAAAGATTCATGGCAACCTCAAAAGTTTTGCAGAGGTTACAGATCCTGCGACCTCCTGTGACTTTTTGCTTATCGGATTGGAATCTTTAAGTCTATTAATTCTGATTTTGATATCAATTTCCTGTCTATGCAATTTTCTCACAGTTTATTCCCAGATTTTTCAACTATCCTGAAGTTTCTCTGCAGAATTAGCTTGCTACCTTCCCTAAATTAAAATCAACCAATCAGAAGCAGACAGGAGGAGTATAGTTAGGAGCATAGTTAGTTTATTAGCAGTATTCGGTATTTGCACTCACATGTGGGTTTTGATGTGTTTGTTTCTCTTTGTGAAATTCTGTTTTCCATAGGTGCTGAAGTAATCTTCATCATGATGCAGCATAGTATAATAGGACCAACTAGATGTAATTATAAACTTGCAAATCTAAAGTCAAACCTGTCATGGAAATGAACTACCTCCCACTTTTAGAGACTTGTTAAACACCCACAACAGCGAGCAGTCAGTTGGCTATGTTGCTGGGAGCAGAGATGTCTCATCGTAAGCCTGTGACTGCCTCAGACCAAGGCTCTTTAACCTGTCAGTCACTCAACCTGCTTTTCTGAGATACTGAGAGAGGAACCACATTTGCAGGAAGGACATGTAACTCCCCTAATGAGGATCTGTATCAAACTAACTTCATATCTGGTCCTGAAACATGCTAGCAGATGCATGCTGGAGGCAAAAGACAGAGAGCAGGGAGAACCAAGTGTACTTAATGCCTTTTCTTCTGCTCCAGACAATGTGAACAGACGTTTATATTTTTATTAGACTTCTGGGAAAAGCACAGTCTGCATCTTGAGCACAAAGAGGCCATGGATACTACAGTCTCAAGATTATTTTCCCTTGGGAATTTGTGCTTTTTGTGAAGAGCCTCTGAAGCTGTTTTTGTACCACAAAAAGCCTTGCAGAAAGTTAAAAAGATGGTTGAGTGAGAGGTAAGACAAAGAACACTTTACTGCATCCTTTGTTTTCATGCTGCAGAGCTGTGGTCTGTATGCCATCTTCAGCATGGCACACAGAAACCTGCTTTCCTCCCAAAGCTGTTTCTGTTGCCCTGTGTACTGGGTTGTGGCCAAACGTATTTGAACTGGCCAAATCCACTGATTACTGTTTAAAATTACATCCCGGAGGTCCTATTCTATTATGCATCATGCTGAAAAGTACTTCAGCAGCTATGGAAAATGGAATTTCACAAGGAGAGATAAACACATTAATCTTTAATTAATTAAACACTATTTTAAAATCTTTAATTAAGATTCTACTTAAACTCTTCCTCTTCTGAAAGTAGCTTGATTGTGCCAGACTTGCCATCCAGGGCAGCGTAAGTTACAGGTACTAAGGAAAACACTTTCATAAGAGGAAAGAAAAAAAATGGAAGAAGATTCACAGGCTAGAAACAACTTACACGATGGAAGGTACTTATTATGGACTGTGGTGTACTGTAAGATGAGACAAGTGGTACATTCATGGCTATTCGCTATTTTGATTCAGTTCTCCGTGGTGTCCTGGTTGATCTCCTGGTAAACTGGCTTCCTGAAAAAGGTAGTTGTAGGAACAAGAACTGTGTCTCCCCTGCATGCTGCCTGAGGCATGGGACAGATGGGAGATAACTTCTAGCAATAGCAGTTTTGCCTTTCTCTTTTCATTTGTTTGGCTGCAGGTCCCTTTGCCTGCAGAAGCTGGCTGAGGCTTGGAATCAAGCTAAGCACAAACAGACACCAGTTGCAGGAGAGAGGCAGAAACAGCCTTTCCAGGCTTCCTAGTTACCTGACTTCCCAGATAGCCCAAGCTGTTTTGACAGAAATGGGTAGAGAAAGACTCCTCCCCCAACCTCAAAAAAAAAAAAAAAAAAAAAAAAAAAAAAAAGAACCACTACATTTTTTTCCCCTTAAATTAAATTATTAAACAAATTATAACCCTCATAACTGTTGTTTATCTGTATTATAATTTGAATCCAGGATGCAATAAATTGATATTTGAAAATCTGTGATTTTTCCAGAGGGTGAAAAAAGTCCATTTGTTAGATATTTCTTGGTCTTGATCTCCTTCAGAAACACTTGTGAAAGTGGTAGCTTTTCCAGTGCAGAGCCATATACTAAAGAAAGAATGATTTTTTTTATTTTTTATTTTGGAGGCTCTGACTCTTTTGGCCCACCAGAGTTTCATAAGTCTTGCTAAGTGTATGTTTTAAGTTAATAAATAATACAGTTGTAGAAAACAATGCAACTGTAGAAAACAAGAAAAGAGGGTTTTTCCAAGCAACCCAATAAAAACATTTGTACCAAAATTGTGCAGATGAACCTCGATTCACTGTGACATTTCTTTCTTTGGTTTCACTTTATCAAGAAATATTAAATAGATTTTCCTTGAAATTGTTCAAAACAGTGTATATAGAAAAAAAGGAGAGATCTGACAACAACTTGTAAAAAGCTTTTGAGTACAATATAGGACGGGGTCTGAAAAAGATTGGATTGAACCACACCATAGAATGGAGTTAAGAAGGAGTTAAATTTTTCATTTTCCATAAAGTCATTCCTCAATTTAAGGAGCTATTTTACCGAAAACAAGAATTGACTGCCAGCAAAACATCAACAGAAGCTGTGCAAAGGAGGGCAATTTGGGGGTTTGTCTTTGAAAAGCACATCTCTGAACAGCACATCAAAACACAGTAGTTCTGACAAAAAATTGTATGCATTTTTATTTGCTAGCAGAAAACTCCAGGCTTTTCTGTGTCACCTCCCTGAAAATATGCAGAAGAAAAATATGCAGGAAAATAGCAAGCTCAGATAAGAAAACTATCTGTCTAATGTCATACCTGGCAGATTGATGGCTGAAGAAAGCATTAGGCATTAGGATTCTAACCAAGCACCCAAATGAGTTGTGCTGAATTAGATGGAAAATGTTTAATTTTTAAGTACCATGACTTTTCTAATGAAGTAAAGCATTAAGCACAGGCAAAAATAAATAAATAAAAATCATCCATTCCAAATCCTTCAGTAACCTGTATGAGTAATGAGGAGAAACTAATTGTGAAAAGTGGAAATGATCCTTTTTACAGAAGAAAGAGTCAGAGTGCTTCTGGTACGCATATTAGTTTTTCTGTTCACAGAAAGCTCTGAATGACTTAAGCAATACCTTAACAGCTCTGGGGCAAAGACCATTTCTTTTCTGCGTGTGCGTTGCAACTAGCACAAAATTCAGTCAATGCCCACTCAATAGAAGTTTTTCACTTCCTGCACTTATCCTTCTCCTCGTTGTGTAACTGCAGTTTTCCTGCAGCTTTTATAGGGACACCCACTGGAGAGTCTCTGGCAGTAACAGCATTGCTGATGTCTATATTGTGAGAAACACTCATTAGCCAATAACAGAGGCTCAGGCAACGATCTCAGAGAAGTAACATTTTATTTGTGATTGCAATGGGGGGCATCTCGCAAACAGGTAGGTGCTTGGGGATGCAATTTTCACACCTTTTATGGCCCGTTCACCCACACTTACTTTCTCCCCTGGTTCCTCATTGGCTGAGTACTACAGGTTCACAAACATTGCAATGCTTTTTACTAGTTTCATACAAATATTATAAACCTTTAATTCCTCCCTTTGTTATTTTTTTGCAACCTTCTTACTGTTTGTAATGGCTTTTTAGCCTTTTGATCATGTACACCCTGTCAGTGCTTTCCACTGAATATCAGTCTAGTACTTGTTTCCCCCCATACATTGCACAATCCCTGGAAGCAACATGCCTTGCATTCCCTGTGCTTATGTCACCAAATCTGATGAAAACAAAGAAACAAACAGACAAACAAAACACATCATTTTTGTTCCCATGTATATATATGATTAATACTTGACAAATAAACTCTGGTGACAATGGCAGGCCTTCCTAAAAGAGACATGAATATGATTCTTTAACTCCTGATGCTCATATGACCAATCTTAGTTCTCATAGCCACAGTAACTGAGGTCCATTCAGTCTCCTTTGAAAAGCTGATTTTTCCATAACAAAATATAAAATAACAAAATGGTTGGGGTTAAAAGGGGCCTCTGGAGGCCACCTGATCCTACCCCCTGATCAAACAGGGCTGTCCAGAGCAGGTTTCCCAGGTCCATGGCCAGGTGACTATTGAATATCTCTGAACAGTCCCAACTTTCTCAGCCTTTCCTCAGAGGAGAGATGCTCCAGTACCTTAAAAACATTCATAGCTCTTCACTGGACTCTCTCCACTGTGTCCATATGTCTCCAGTACTGGACATAGTACAAGGGCCCAGAACTGAACTGCAGTACTCCAGAAGTAGCCTTCCCTGTGCTGAGTAGAGGAGAAGGATCACCTCTTGACCTGCTGGCAGTACTTTGTCTAATGCAGCCAAGAATACTGTTAGTCTTCCTTGTGGCAAGGCCACGTTGCTGGCTCTTGTTCAACTTGGTGTTCATCAGGACCTCCAGTTCCTTTTCTCCAAAGCTGCTTTCCAGCAATGCCATCTGCCAGCTGCCTCAGCACTAGTGGTTGCATCCCATCAGAGCACATGGACTTATTAATGTCCAGTCTGCTTAAGTATTCCCTAAACTGACTCTTTTCCACCAAGGGCACATCTTCAGCATGTCAACCTGGTCTATGGGACCTGGGGTTCCTGATAGCTGGTTTTGCTCCTAAAGACTGAGGCAAAGAAGGCATTCAGTACCTCAGTCGTTCCCCTGTCCGACGTAACTAGGTCTCCCGCTTCACGCAGCAATGGGCCCACATTTTCGCTAGTCTTCCTCTGTCACCGATGTGTTTGCAGAAGCCCTTCTTGTTGCCTTTGACATCCCTGACTAGATTCAATTCCATCTGGGCTTTAGTTTTCCTAAGTCCATCCTTGAATGGTTGGACAATGTATTTCTGTATTCCTCCCAGGTTACCTGTCCTTGCTTTCACCTTCTGTACACTTGCTTTTTGTGTCTGTGTTTGGCCAGGAGCTACTTGTTCCTCCATGCAGGCCTCTGGGCATTCATGCCTGACTTCCTGCTTATTGGGATGGACTGTTCCTGAGGTTGGAGCAGGTGATCCTTTCTTATGGGTTAACACCGGTAGGCAGCTAAACACCACACAGCCACTTATGCACTGGTAGTGAGAAAATTTGTAGTTCAACATAAAGATGGTTTAATAGGTAAAGCAAAAGCTGTATGCACAAGCAAGGCAAAATAATGAAATCATTCACTAATAAACATTCAGGCACTAGGTGTTTCATCCTGCAGTAAAATAAAAGTGCTTCTTTCCATCCCTCACAGTTTAATTGATACCTTGTGGAAAATACAGGCTTTAGAACATAAAGGTCAGCAGAGACTTTTCTTCAGGACAAAGAATTTGTATTTTGAATGATCCTTTTATCATTATTTGTCTTCTTCAGGCACAGCTAAAATGACCAGTGCAATAAAAATTTTGTCTTTTGGTCTGTGGATTCCCATTTGTCTCTGTTTATCCACTAACTGTGCAGACCTTCAGAATGGAGCCGACTAGCATTTTACCAATCGAAAATAGCTTCTCCCTTCCTCAAATATTTTTTCTCTTTATTTTTTTTCCATTTTTCTTCTCTTCTGAGTTATAGAATGAAAACTGGAGAAAGCAGCAACAAAATTTCTGTAAAAGAAAAATGCCACTGCTGCTCAAAGCCCCAAATCAAAATGTTAATGATATTTCTGACAGTGCTTCTCTGAAGAAATCATTTACATTTTCCATAGAGCTTTGAGTACGGAATGAACAGTGACAGCTAGGTGGGAATCTTTGTATGGTACAGCACTGCATACCTGACGCTAAAGTGGTCTTCATTCTTGTTCTCTCTCTGCCTCTCCAGTTTACACATGCCAGTGTTTTTGTTTGTTTGTTTGTTTGTTTGTTTGCTTTCTGTCCCAAGACAACGTCCAAATCCTGCTCTGACAGTGTCCAAATAATTTTAGACCTTTGAAAGGTTTTAGACTTTTCAAATCCATCTGCTTTTTTGCTTCCACAGACGACCTACAGAGCTGCTATCATCACATCCTGTGATGTAGATGACATTATGATCTCCAGTAGATGACCGGCATTCAACCATTTTTTTCAATCAGGTTTTGAATTGATTTTATCAAAATGCAACTGAAACAAAAAAGTGAATTTAGATTCCCAAATCATGCCTACTTGAAGCCTTATTTGGAATCTTCATTTTCTGCTGCTTCCAGAACAGTCTCTGTCATCTTACCCAGGATGTCCCTTTGTATTAGATTTCTGCCTTTTAAATGACATTTAGTTTATTTTTTTAAGGCTTATTCTTTTTCTAGACGTCCCAATTGTTCTACTTGTCATCTTAATGGGCTAGTGAAAATAACAAGATCTGGTCTCATTGTGCCCTATATTTGTGGGCACTTTGAGTGTCCCTAGGGATTTTTTTTAGGTAAATGACAATCTTTTATTCAATTGTTTTTTATTGCTCAATTTATTCTTGATGAGATGAACTTTTTTACTGCTTTGGGATACTTCTACCATCTTCTCTAAAGGTTAGCCAGCTTACCTAGGGAAAAATAATGTATTTATGATTCTGTGGCTAATCCAAAAATATGGAAGAAAAATCCAGAGTAAGTCTAATTGCACAGGATTTTTCTTATCTAAATCAAAACTCAGCTTCATTTCAATTGAGCATGTTCATATAGTTTTTTGATGTTTCATAAAGATTATGAATCATGTAAGCCTTTCACTAAAGCATTATTTCTCTGTCTATTAATTAAAGATAGGTCAAAAAATGCCATTTGTAAACAAAGGGTGCATTTTACTTGCACTTAAGAACTTTTCTTTGGCTGAAAGCAAGAAGAGGAAGAAGAAGGAGAAGAAGAAGAAGAAGAAGAAAAGAAGAAGAAGGAGAAGGAGAAGGAGAAGAAGAAGAAGAAAAGTTATCTTTTATTTTTCACAAAAACTTTTGTTAAAATTTACTTGATTTCTGTACTTTTTTTTTTTTTTTCCTCATCGCATTCTCTGTTCATGCCTTGTCTTTTGCCTTTCTGTTCTGTCTCCATTTTGTCTATATGTGGGTATCTTTCTGCTGGCATGTGCACATTCACAAACCATCCATTACTCACATGAATGTGCTTTCCCATGGCTAACTTATGCAGTGTGCATTTTTCTCTGAAGTCCTATCTAGAGAGAAGAAGGTGGTGTGAGATGAGCTAGGTAAAGCACAAGGTCCTCCCAAGGTCTGAGGAGAGGTAGTAAACCTGCTGGGGAGATTTCAGGCAGTGATCACTTCTCAAGGGAGCAGAAATCTAGAAAACTGCAATGAGCAAAGGATCTGAGGCATCAGTGGCTGGTGAGCAGTGCTAGGGACCCTCTTGTCTGCGTGGGCTGGAGTGAGTCTTTAAGGGGGCTTAGCTTGGACTTTGGGAAGATGTGAGCCAGAAAGTGGGTACTCAAAAATGGTATGAGGAGCCAGTCTTCCATGCTTGGATCAAGGATCAGTGGGTGGCTCTTATTTTATATCCTGAGACAAGGGCTTCATGTCATACAACAGGGAAAACGGGTGAAATCATTGCAGCCTTAAGCACACTGTTCATGTGATTCCTACTGTTGTATCCTTATGCATTTCTTGGCTTCCTGTCATTCTTACATGAGTCACATATTTCAGTGACAGAGTCTTACCTGTTGGGAAGGACCAGAAGTATCCTTAAGTTGTGAACTGGTTTAGAACTGATTTTGTGTGTAGTTGTCCTTCCTAATATTGCTGCAGTGACATTTTCCTCTCCATATAGGCGTTTGGTGGATACATACCTGTAAAGTGCAGCATGGAAAATATTCAGATGTGTTGCTCAAGAAAATCATCAATATTTAATTCCTGCACAGACACATTCAATTAGCAGTGTCCAGAGACACAAATGTTTTTTTGTTTTTGTTTTTGTTTTCTTTTGTTTGCCCTGAGATTTGGTTTATAATTATCCTTATAATATAACTCATGCTGAAGGAATTGAATTGGTCTTTTCTCTATTATTTTTAAATATTACATACAACCAATCAGCAATTAAACATTTTTCCTTTCTTTTAACAGATTACAACAAAATCCTCTTTTTACCTGTCAGAACCAGAACCAGGTCAACCAGGTTAGTCCCTCCCAGTAAATAGTGTACAGCTTTTTTTTTGTTTGTTTGTTTTTTTTTAAGTGAAGGTTTTTTGGCTTTCTCATCGCACTGTGGATTACAGATATTCAAACAATCCCACTGTTTTTGAAATCTTACTGCAGACATTTACATTTGGAAATGAAAATCTTTTCTGGCTACTGTAAAGGTAGCTCAGAGAGTTAATATCTGATGTAGAAAAAAAAAAAAAAGGAGGTAGAAAGAATTTGAATAGCTTAAGGGATGGCTAGTGATGAGGAAGCATGAAAAAAGGACTACAGGAATACATTTTTAGACAGAAAAGAGGCTGAAAATTACATAAAAGCCTCCTGTGTCTAGGATTGAGCAGTTCCAAATGGAAGTAATCAGCAAAGAATTATGTCTACTTTTTTACAGATAATCCCAATGCCATTTTGTCCCCAGTTAGTACTAGCTGCATCTCAGGACGTTTATTCCTAACAAACACTTGGCAATGTAATGCCTCACAGAAAGCTAACCTGAAGGAAAATGCTCAGTTCCTTCCCTTCCCTACAGCAGTCCCCAGAAAACCAAGTGCTGGAGGGGCTGTAGGGCGGAATGACTCTACAAGTAGCTGTCTTCTGTCTCACTTCCTTCCCCTCCCATTATTCTCAGAAGAGCTGTTGGCATGAATCCCTTGTAACCCATACCAGTCATGACAGCTTATTTCTGTGGTAAGGGGGCAGAAACAAGTTTCCAATTCTGGTAGACCTGGGTCTGGAAGGGGATACCTGTGTACAGCCTCATGGGAGATAACACAACCTGATAACAATCCTCATAGAAGTAGCCTGTTTGTTACTGTGGTCTAAAGTCCACCTGCAGTAACCTGGCTGCATTGCCTAGGAGGACTTGCAATTATTAATATGACTCCCTCATGTTATAGGGCAGTGAAGAATCTGGAAGGAATCTTAGCAGGCAGAGCATTTCCCACCTCCCGACAGAGGTACTCACCAACATCTGGTGACGGGACAGTTCTTTTCCCAACACAGGAGAGCAGGTCCCACTGTTCTGTGCAGAAGATAATTATGGCTGTGGCACAACAAACCCTTCAGTGAGGTGTTTAAAGCCTTCCTTGCAACCTCAGTGTCCATAGAAGAGCTGGTCTCAACTCCATAGCAGTGACATGAATTTCATAGATGTGTTTGCCCACAGGTATCCAGAGTTGATTGGTCCCACCTCTCTCAGACTCCTGTTTTGAGATGCCTCTCTCTACAAAGGAAGCTGGCATGAGTAATTTGGAGCAGACACCTGACTTTCAGACAGCTTCATTTGAATCAAAAGAATCTTCACCTGAGGAGATCTATAGCCAGGCAGCATTCAAAGAACATCACTATCTATCTTTTATTCATGGAATAGGTAGAACACTGACTTTCATCTTCAATGACTACCTCAATGCTTTGCCATGGTGTTGTCACAGAATTATGTTATATCCCCATTCCCTACTGGTAATTAATACCATAATATCTTATGGATGTTCTCTACAGCTGCAAAGATATTTAATAAACAAACAAGCAAAAACAACAACAAAAACATGTGACTCAGGATCCTCAGGTCCAGCTCTGAGTTACATTTGAGCCACTTCAGGCAAATAAGGCATGAATAGCTTGTGGTTCAAAATGGTTTGAAAGGGAATATTGGCTTCTGTAATTATCTTCACAAGGAGCACAGTTTCCAGAAACCTCCCAGATTTATGAAGGATAATTTCAAAGAGTTTTACAAGAACTTATCACAATAACATAGCAGCTGGAAATATAAATGAATAAAAAGTAACTTGTGAACATCGCTGCAGTGCATAGCAGTGTCTGAGATGTTAACTCTTGCTAACGGGTAATGGAGATCAGTAACTAAAATATTTACTTCTAGTTGTGGACCTTTCCTGGCCTGGAAGCAGAGAGGCATATTTGTCTTATTTGTGATTTCTCCACAGTGGTGCCTTGTAGGCATTTCCTTCCTAACCTGCAAGTGTTGGAGATGACCCTGCTTAATCCCTGTTTTGTTGATGTTGTGATCCCCCTCTGTCACATCACCCCTTGCCCTTTGTTCAACAACCCTGTCTGTCACTGGTTTCTGCCACTGGATAATTGCATGTCTTCAGCTGGACACAACTGGAAGCGACTGTGGGCCACAAGGTCTTCTAAATTCTCTCAAATCCTATTTGCACATAGGAAATAATTCAGAGAAGTATTCATTCTCCTTGAAGCATGCTGCCCCATACTGGACACAATATTGCAGCTGTAGCCTTTTCCACTCTCCCAGACTGTACTTTCTGTATTCCTACTAACACATCCCACGAGAGGTTCAGTAGCATCCTGCTGCATTTTCTGTTTGTGAGCTAATGTCAACCTCCAAACCCCTAACACTCTTATAGCCAGCTGGCTACCTTTTTTTTTTTTTTTTTTTTTTTTTTGTAATGGAGCATTTGTTTTTTCCCCACAAAACATATCACTTGCCTCTGTGGCATTTCATCTTGTTGACCTCAGGCCATCTTTCCAATTTGTCAAGATAATTTTGAATTCTCATCCAGCCCTCCTGAGTGCCCCTTCCAGTTCAGTGTCACCTGCAAATGCTGTAAGTGCACTTTCCTCTCCATCTTCCCGATCATTAATGAAACAATTGAATAACATAAGGCTCAGGTCAGACCCCCATGGGAAACAATTTGCATCTCTTTCCACAAATGACAGTGAATCATCAATAACTATTCTGACTGTCTTCTGAAAAACAAACAGACCATCCCCAGCCAGCTGTCTGTTTCCCTTAAGACAGTTCATTAGAGCCAGAGGTTCATTGTTTGCTAACAAGGAAAGTATGTGCAAGCTTACTGAAACTGGTAGGTATTGCTTCCAGTGGCTGCCCTTATATGTTAGGCCAGCTTTCCTATCCTTGACAAATGCCTACAACCTGTCCTTGTCTCCTTTTCATCCATTTAGTCCCAGATTCTGTTGTTTCTGGGAATGACATTATGGTGACTATATCACAGCAGATCTCTATGTCTTTTTTTCCCCTATATGAATGTGGTGTATGTTTGTGTTTCAGTTTTCTGGGACTTCTCTTTTCCTCTACTAGTTTTCAGAAAAAGCAATCTTTGCCTGGTTCCTTGAGCACTCAAGGGTGAGTTTCTTCAGACTTGTCCAACTTTCCCAGTATTCTCATCCTGTTCTTTTCCTTACTCTGCCCCCTGTTTTTCTTGCTTTGTTACATTGTCTGTTCACACTGGTTTACAAACACTAGAGCAAAGAAAATGTAAAATGTTGTATTAACCATTGTACACTCTCTTTCCCCATGAAGTAACAGACCTATAATTTGCTTTGAATTGTTTTGTTGTACTTCTCTTGCTTTTTCAGGTGTCACATACCTATTCCTCCCTTTTTATATTCTGGTATGGCAGATTTTGAGTATCCATGATAACAACTGGAGTGTGTCTGCAGTTTTCTCCACAGCTGTGAGGATTTTTTTCTATGTACAGGAAATTCTATGAAAATCGTGCTACTCCTGAAGATGGGATACCAATAAAATTTTAGATGTGATGTGATATAATGCAAAACTGTGAGAAACTGGTTAGTAAATGCCACGTATTTTTGGTAGGGTTGTAAAGGAATGTCGTAATACGACAGATTTCTGAGAGGTGAAACTAGAATATCCCTTCACCATTTTGCATTCACTTCATGGCTCGTTTCACTTCACTGCATTACTTTCCTCTGATAAGGATGTGGGCTAGCATAATTGGGGAGTAAGGAAAATAAATCAAGAGAACTTGGGGAATTTGGAGAAGACACTTTTCTGATGTTCCTCTTCCAGCATCTTGTTTCTAGGCTACAAATTTTAGTCCAGCCAGTTCACTAGGGATAATCACATCTTACTGCTCTCTAAAGGCATCTTAAATGGCTTAATGGCATAGGCATTTTATGTGTCTCTCTGTATGGCGATGTTTGAGGCTAACGCCTATTGCAAACTGTGAAACTTCAAGCATAAATTTTTAAGCAAAGTAATCTGAAACTGGAGGCAATTTAGGTTGCCGTTTAAAGCTTCGTGTCTCTTTTCTTAGAAGTTCCCCTCCAGTGCAGCTTGCAGTTCTGCGTACCCCTTCTATCTCCTCCAGCACTTCTCACCCTCACAGCTGGTGCATCTGCCTTCAGCCAGTTCCACACTATTTGTTTTGGTCCAGAGGGGCTAACGAAGAATCATAGCCTGTAACTCCTAGCTGTTCCTGCTTGGTGGCTGGGCACCTTCTTTTGCCCCTTCTGTAAGAGAAATAGGCAGCCTGTGTGAGTCTCTGGTCCTGACTTTTTCCTTGGGCAGTAGTTACTGCTTTTCTGCAATCATGAAGCAGTTACTGCTTTTCTGCAATTCTGAGTGAAAAGGAAAACATCTTTTTCTTGCCTGTTGCCAGCAGTACTCTTCTCTTCCTCCAGTCTACAGCCCTTCCGGGTTTGTGTTCTTCCTTTTCTCCTCTTTTCCTTTTTCTGTTTCTCCTTCTCTTCCATTATGCTCATGGTTGTCATCAAGGCTTTATGCACTGTATGTATGTATGTATGTATGTATGTATGCACTTTATGAACTGTAGTACTACTAAATCCAAAGCAATCAGATGGAAAAGTACCAAAAAGGAAAAACTACAATATCATAACACAAACAAAAAGAAATTATTCTGGAAATGTTCTCTTCTCATTGTGTTGTTTATTCTTAATGTCCATGAATACAATTTTCATTCCAGGTTCCCCAAGGACAAATTCACCAAGTGTACTTCAACAGTAAAAGAATAAATTTATAAACCAAGCATATTTCAGAATTAAAAAGAGTCCTGCCTTGTAGGTTGTGGCACTCTCAGAATCTCTTTAGCATCACACTAGAAGTGAGATGTTGTTATTAGAACAATAAGTCCTATTGGAAGAGGAGTATGGTTTCCAAGGTAAAAACAAAACAAGACAAAACAAAACAAGACCATTTTCAGGAATTTGTGCTTACCTGAAAAATATTATTGTTTATAAAAAAAAAGAAGGGAAAGGTGGAGTCACTGTCCCGCGGGGTGTTTAAGGAAAGGTTGGATGTGGTGCTTACGGACAAGGTTTAGTGGGTTATATTGGTGGTAGGGGGATGGTTGGACCAGGTGATCTTGGAGGTCTCATCCAACCTTAATGATTCTATGATTCTAAGACTTGAAACATTACTTTCAGGCTTTTTTTTTTTTTTTTTTTTTTAAGAAGATTTACTTTAATTCTAAAAGGTTTAAAAGAAATAAAAAATAAAAAGCATTAAAGCTGTTTATTTCTTTGTCAGGCTCCACACACACCAAAAACACAGCTAAAAATTGCCTGCCAGCCATTTTTTGACTAAAAGAGTAGAAAAAAGAAGGGGAGTGGAATAGTCCTGCAGTTCCACCCTACCTGCCTCTGCAACTGAACTAATGAGAGGGGAGTCTTGCACATCTCTGATTGTGTGCATGACACAAACATATGCAGAAATCCGGCACATCCTTCTTGTGAACACTTTATCTTTCACTCCAAATAGGTTTTACCTCTTTGTATGCAGTTTGGTACAGAGTTCAGATCATGCTAGGCAATTTATGTGTAGCTTGAGGAAGGCACTCCAGAGCACTGATGTGGTTAGGAAGTGATACTAATGGGTGGTGAGTAGAGAATATGGTGCTGCAGATGTCTCTTAGGAAAGATGATGGAATGGCAGGACTCTGGAGACAGCTGTGGCTTGTGATGAAGGAAATCACAGATAAAATGCCAACAAAGTGCTTGAAATACCAAGTTCTGAACGGGGTAGGGCTAGAAGAACCAGCATTTCCTAGGGAATGTATGGACCTAGTCATGAAAACTTCATTAATTTTACAGCTGTTTATTTATTAGCCCTAAAGAAACACATCCATAAATAAGTAAAATTAAAAGGGAGTTTGGGGGTGTCCTTAGGAAGATATTAACAAGAAGGTAATTAAACTACCTCTAACTCAATTCTGTGCTTCAGCTAACACAAAAGAGAAAAAAAAAAAAAAAGGTTTCACATCCTTGGTCTGAAATGGGATGAAATATACGCATTTTTGAGATGGAAGAATTGAAAACTTCAGACATTTTAGGCATTCATTTTTACAGCAGCACTGTTTACATTTACTAATGTAAAACTGATTTTGAATGAAGAACAGATTTCTTCTTGTGCTAAATATTTTGTTTTGACAACATCTGAAAATTTTTCTGCCTTTCCTTGTGAAAGAAAGAAATGTTATTGAAAAATTCTTGACCACATGTAGTTAAAAATAGTGAGATGACATTCTTCTTCTCTTACATAAATTCAAGTTAAAATATTATACATGTATGTTGTCTTTGAGCACTGTGTTCCTCCTGCTGACATAGCATAAATCACCATAATTCCCCCATCTCTTGATGGTGCAAGAACAGCAAAAATGAGAGGTCAGGGAGGCAGTGTGTCAGTATCATCACATCAGGACGTAGCAAAGAGGCCTCTTCCAGACAGCAGGGTTGGTCCAAGAGAGTGAAGTGTTGACATGACTTTAATCAGAGATTTATGCATAACACTGATAACATAAAGAGGCTGTTATATATTGGATACACAGTTGAGTCTTGCTAACTGTTTGTGGTGAGACTTGATAAAAATTGTGCAAATTAACCATAAATCATCACTTTAATTTTAAATACTAATGGCAGGAGTAGGAAATAACCAAACACAGCTCTACAATCTTATCACATTTTATTTTCTGGAAGTCAATGAAATGAAAGGTTTGAAAATGATCTTGGAGCAGGCTGACCCCTATGTAAAGAGTGCTGTAAATCACTGTGTCCCAGCTGATGTACCAGATGTAATGGAACAGCTGAAAAACTTTGCAAAAAACAACAAATTGTTTTCCTTTCTGTCATATCACCACTGTTGTATTCTTGTATGTGGGAGAAGGCAGGCTCTGGCCTTTGGATCATTTCCTTTATGAGACATTATGAGGGCCATTTTTGCATTGTTTTAATGATATGGAGTTCTTGTGTTAACTTTTTGTGTTAATGGAGCTGCCTGGAAGAATCTCCTTTCCAACAAAGTTAAAATATTAATTAAAAAAAAAAAATAAATACATACTAGTTGTTTTTTTGTTTGTTTGTTTGTTTTGCTTTTGTTTTGTTTTGTTTTGTTCATTTATTTATTTTTAATAATTCTTTAATGAAATTACTATTTGTATCTTCTTTTTTCTTTCTATTTTTTTTTCTTCTGTCAGTTTTCAGTGGGGAATTTCGTTTTGCTGCAGCTTCTGAGAAAAATAAATTTCTGACTGGCAAGTTTCCTCACTAAACAAGACAGAGAAAAACCTCAGATGGAATGAAACATTTACCAAAACAAAGCTGAAATATTTACTAAAAGAACAAGAACACTGTTGCTGTTACTGAAATAATTCAACAGGCACATTCCCTTTCCCTATTCTTTCATCTCGTCAGAAAGCTCAGAAGGGAATGAGAAGTATTGTGAGAGAATTCTCACTGCCTGTGAAAAGCTTCTTCCTACTTACTCCAAAATCCAAAAAATGCTTTTTTTTCTAAAGTCAACATTGCAAATGAATTCAGAGCATTCCAAAGATATTGTTATTTCTGGGATAAATCTCACGAAGTGAAAGGACCTACACTGGGATTTAGTCTGTTGTGCTAAACCAAATTACCTGTGGTGATAAGGCAGCAAATAATTCATGTACTCACCAGTTTTGTATAAGGTTTTTGGGAACAGTGCAGGCCCTGGTTTGTTTTGGAAGAAGTAACGGGTTCTGAGGAGGAGATCTGTTGTGGTTTAACCCAGCAGGCAGCAAAGCACCACACAGCTATGCGCTCACTCCCCCTGCAACGCACACACCCCACCCTGCCACAGCGGGATGGGGGAGAGAACTGAAAAAAAGAAGGGTGAAAACTCATGGGTTGAGATAGAGATAGTTTAACTGGGCAGAAAAGGAAGGGAAAATAATGATAGTAATAATAGTGATGATAATATACAAAGCAAGTGTATGCAATTGCTGACTGATGCTCAGACAGACCCTGAGCAGTGCACCCGCTTTGCACCACCCGGCCAACCCCTCAGTTTATTGCTGAGCTTGACACCACATGGCATGGGACATCCCTCTGGCCATTCTGGGCCAGCTGTCCTGGCTGTGTCCCCTCCCAGCTCCTGGTGCACCCCCAGCCTCATCGCTGGCAGGGCAGTGTGAGAAGCTGACAAGTCCTTGGCTATGTGCAAACACTGCTCTTCAATAGCTAAAAGATCAGTGTGTTATCAACATTGTTCTGATCCTAAATCCAAAACACAGCACCAAGTCAGTTACTAGGAGGAAAACTAGCTCTATCCCAGCCAAAACCAAGACAATATCCACAACCATTTCCATAACATCTGTGTTATTCTCCATTCCTACACTTCCAATACATCCCAATTAATCACCACTACCTTTCCCGTCTTTTGATATATATACACATACAGATATCATTCCCTTATTCTATGGGTCATCCCTCTGAAAAATCCACTGAGTTTGTTTAGCCCATGCCTTCAGGCTCTATCTGTCATAACAGCCCTTCAGGGCAGGAGAGATGGTGTGTGGTGCTGGATGGCTGCATGCTGAAGCCAGTTCTGGTCCCATCACAGCCGCACTTTGCTCGCTTCCACCAAATTTCCTTCATCATTAATCTGGGTGACTCTTAATGTACTACCATTGATATGGCACGTAACAATCACAGTAGTGGTGACTGTAGTATCTTATAGCAATTACCATCATACAATTCAAATCCTTGGCTATTCTCACCCGACATCAAATCCCCTTGGGAAGTCCCATAGGACTTCTCCATTCTTCTGCACTAAACACCAAGTGCACCCAGGTCCTTGAGCAAAAGCAGTTCCGTGGCTGGTTTGCTTTTCCTCGATGCAGGAATAACCCAGACTGTCTTTCCCAACATATTTTTATGTGCAGCGTAGGAACTTTATCCCCTTCTACATTATGTAAAAGTTTTGACTGGGCCAGCTCAGTTGGCAGATCCCCTAGATCCAAGTTGGCAGATCCCCTAGATCCAAGGACATCCCCTAGGTCCAGCCTTTGAAAAGAAGGCTACACCTGCAAATGCTACAGGAGAGTTCAGGAAATGATTTCTTGGCACCTACAGCTCTTCGTGTAGTTCTCTGACTTGTCCCCAAAGACGGGCTGAGGGAAACCTGAAAGTTATTTGGGTCAATATGTCATTACCACAAGGTGACTTCTCTTGTCCCCCATTTCAGCCTCTACTTAGGACAGCACAAACAGTTGTACAGCGCTTCTGTATCTGGAGAGAACACTCCAAGGCTTTGCTTCTTTTACTTGGTATTATACACAGGATATGCCTTGGGACTGGAGGCTGGCAGACAGCCCATTCAGAAGCCTTAATGTTTTGGGCCTATAACATCTAGCTGTATGCCATGCAGGAATCAGTGAATAATTACCCCTTGTTGCTTCTTGCCTGTATGAAAACTAACTCCCAGGGTGAAAAATGGACTCACCAGCTCAACCTTCTTCCACTCTGGAAATGGAAAGTGAAAGCAAGCTACCCAGGTGTTTTTTCTCCGAGCCACTCCTTGCTCCCAGCTCTGCTTTAAGCAGATGCCTCTGCAGCCAGGAAGCCTGAAGTGAAGCAGTGGGAGACTTGGCATGACTTTGAACTGGGAAGCAGACATCCCACTTGGCCTGCAGTGCCCCTCTCAGGCAATGCAGGATTCCCGAGATGGTTTATTATGCTGTGCAGCTGAGATTTACAAGGATGAATATCTGATGGAGTCTTTTTGTGTGAACTAATGTGATTAATTCATTTGGTTTGCAACTAAGCCTGGCACAGGCCCTCTGAGACAGACATCTTAGAGAGCTCTTTCCTGTGAAATTCTGCAATGGTGAGTCACTGGGGAAGCTAGCAAGAACAGATGCACACAGCAGTTTCTTATACTCAGCTGTGTTTCCACAATATTTTTGTTTAACTTTACTTTGATGTAGCAGGTTGCTTCTTTCTGTTTATTAATTTTTAGAAGAAATATACGGAGGGCTTAACCTGAAGAGCGCTTTCGGAAACCTCATATCTGAGCAGTTCCACCCTGATCTAAGAACTGGAAGAAAATAGATGGGTTTGAAGGAAGTACCCATTTAGATTACTGTCATAACCTTGGTGAATCGTGATAGACTGACACCTGTACGCATCCCTGGAAACAAGAGTCTCAGCAAACAAGGAACTGGAAGACTTCCTAAGCTGAAGTGGAGATGATTAACACCCTAAAGCCTATCAGAGCACAGACTGCAGAACCCCGAGATGTCTGACACTGTGCCTGCACCATGCTCTCAGCCCACTGCTGGTGGCAGCCATATGACCAGGTGTGCTGCCTGCTCCTGAAAGACTGATGAGAGGCTGACTGGGGGCTGTTTGTGCTGAGTGCCCTCCTGCACAGCTCAAGGCAGTCTGTGCTTCAGCAGGCCCTGTGAGAAGGAGCTGGGAGACTGTCTGTACTCAAAACATTTTGCTAGTACTTCTGTTGTGGGACTGTGCTCACAAAAAAATCACAGCTGCAGTCCCCAACTCAGTTTGCATGAGCTTAAACCAATTTCAGACCAAGGTCAGTGAATTTTTTCTGTCAATGGAAAACTTCATTTAGCCTAACAGGCTGGGCCAACTGGTTGCCAAAAGCAAACTATACCCGCAAAGCCCCCCTCCAGTTCTGCTTTTAAGCAGATAAACTCACAGATGTCTTATGCCATTTTCTGTTTTTCAAATTTCATCAAAAAATCTGTTTTCCTTAATTTATCAGGAACTCTACCTTTATGTTTCCAAAGACCAAAGCAGATAATGGGTGGTTGCTCAGGGAAGAGACTTGCCTTATGCCACAACTCTACTTCTCTGTACTGAAACATGAGAGAAATATACTTCAGTGCTTCTGCTGGATGTCTTGTGCATGTAATGCTGTAAGGGTCGAAGGATTAATTATATACTGTACAAGATGAAATAAGCAATGGATTTCCCATGAGTGTTTTCTAAGTACCAATTATTACAAAAGCTGGGTATTTTAAAATTATTTTTGCAATTTTATTTCCTGTACATTTATTAATCTTTTTGCTCTGTACCATTATTAAAATCACTTGTAAAAACTGCACCCTTGCATCCAGCTTTTGTTGCAATGTTGTTCATCCCTGTTAGTCAAAAAAGAGCAAATTAATGAATGGGAACACAGGATGTTAGCAAAATTCCTTAGCCCTGGGAGTTGCACCAGAGAGCTCTGCATGAGAAGAGAGAAACTTCTGGTTAGTAGCCAGTGCTAAACAAAGATTAAGGAAATTGTTCTCCCTAGTTGTTAGCTGGGAAGGTCCATGCTCTGGCCCACTGCATAATTCAGCGTGGCTTGAATCAATATATGCCATTTGAGCAAACTGACAGGGGGAAAATGTAAAACTTGAAGCAAAAGAGGGATCTGTACCAACTATTGAATTGAAAATATTATCCAAGCCTGGTGTCTCACCCACTCTCTGAAGCTATGGTGGTGTTTTTAGCAATGGTAACAGCCCTGAAGAGTAAAAGGCAGGCTGAGAAGTTTTGGAGAGGCTGAGTGTCCCTCTCCATACTTTGTAAGCCCCAAAACTCCAACCTGTAATCTGTGCATACATCAATTTTCCCTGGTTTTTACTCCTGAAGTTTTGCTCTCACCTACATTTTGTTATTCCCTGTGCTGTGTGACCTCAGCCACCCTGCACACTCTGAACAGACCTCGCAGTTCTTCATTAAATCTGTGGCACCTGCCCTTGACTTCCTGCCTCCTAAGAAAATTTCTCATGATGTTATTCTACCTTTACCAGCATCCTTTTCTTGCTCAATTGTCTACTGCTGATCTTGCAGGCTGTTTCCTTTTCCCCAGCATTTTAGTGCATCATTTGCAACCTTTATTCCAACAGGAATTTTCTTTCCATTTCTCTTCCCTTCTTTCTTTCCATTCAATAGGTTCACTTAAAATAAAGCAGATTTTTGTTTTGATTTGTTTTGTTTTCATGACACAACAATGATTTATCATTGCCAGTGACTCAACACAAAACTTCTCTAAATCTCCCAAACTTTTCCAAAGACAGTTTACATAAAGACTGTGATATGCTGGATATGCAGGTTCCCTTCCTGGTGTTCCAAGACGGCTTGTCCCAATTATTTAAAGTTTCTCACCTGGGGACATCTGACTGCAGGGTCTTTACCTTGCAGAAGAATACAAAGCTTTTGTTCTCATTCTAGTTTTGCTTCCAAGTATGTTATTATGAGTTAGGAGAGTCCTGCACACACCTAGAAGGATCAGTATCAATGTCCCTCAGTGGAGTTCATCAGGGAAATTGTTTATGAAAGCTCCTGTTTTGCATGAATGTGGCAAAGCAAACAGACTCACTTGACATCTGCAGCTTCACAATATCCAAAGGGCCATACCCTGATATCGAAGAAGATGGTGTGCTTCACCTCAGAGAGCAGCAATCTTACCTGAAAGTTTGTGTGTTGTCTTGCCAAGCTGCTGATGGATCAAAAGATTCACCTCTCCAAAGAACCTCCTGGCTTCACAGGAATACAAGCATACACATTATCAGGCAGGAGGAAGAGAGACCATTCAGAGGCAACATAGAAATGCATGGTTGCCATCAGTTTGTCTGTGCCAAAGGCAGGTTCTGTCACATCCAGCATTCACAGAGGCTTTATCCTTTGTCAGAAGCTTTTCTTAGCTTCTTCACATCTTGGGAAGATCACACTGTGACTAAATATTTCCCACCAAAAAAATGTTTTCCTTCATTAGAATTTTCTCCTCAGAAGTCTTCCTGATCTGCTTGAACACAAATGTCAGGGCTAAAAAAGATTGTCAGGTTCTATGTGAGGATGTGGGTTCAGACTGGACCTTACTATTTGATTTCTTATTTGACCATAGTAGGTTAGAAAGCCTAAAAACCCAGGAGTACTGAAGAATCTGTTCTGACTCAAATGTGACCAATAATTTTGTGGTCCCTGGTGTCTAGAGACCCTGCAGTTCTTGAACAGGTGCCAGGCCCAGTCTCCATGTTCAGCTTTTCCACATTCATTTGCATGCAAGGCTGTCTAGCCTTGCTTGAGAACTTCTTTTTAGTCTATCTATCTTGTGCATTAGGCAGGAGTTCCTGACTTGATTGTCTGTTCTGCTACTCAGAAAAGCCAAGAGAGGAGTTCAGCACCACCAGCTGATCTTTTCACTATGACCCTTCTAAAAGATGACAAGAGACAGTCCCAAGGAAGAAAAAGAACAAGGCTCAAACAATTAGGCAGCACGCAATGAGCCAGAACCCTACTTTTATCACACAGAGAACAAGTCTCGTTTATACCTGTGCCTTGTGAGGGGCAACAGAGATCAGGATAAAGCAGAAGACACGTGAAAAGGCCAAAGGAATGGGAAACAACACCAAATTAACCCGAATGCTTAAGGCTGTTAGTTGTTTGTAACCTCCTGCTTAATACAACCCTCTTTTGGGTTCCAGGAGTTCCTTATGTTGCTTGAACGTAGTTCCTGTCAATGCAGCTGGTGCTCCAAGGTTCTGGGAAGAGTATCAGATGTGAGAGTGCCAGCCAAAATGACCGCTACAGCATGTTGAAGACAGCAGGAATCAGTTCCCCTGGTTGGTACTGATGCACAGATGGAGCAATAATGAATGCCCACGTCGGGAGAATTCCTGAGCTGCGCCAAGGAGAGCTGCAAGGGGTGGAGGAATAGCAGGGGAGGAGGAAGGAGGGAGAGAGATAAGCTGTCTGATGCAGAAATGTGACATATAACCCCTGAGTCAGTTGATCCATCTGAAATAATTCCTGGGCTTTCCGAAGGCAGACCTCGCTGTGTCTGAAGCCACATGGGTGAGGAGCAGTGCTGAACTCAGTGCCCCGTATCACACAGATGAAATGTAACAGAGGATTAGCTAGTGTTTCATGGGAGATATGGGGGATAATTAATCTTCAAACTCTCAGCCTGGTGTGACTGTGCTGGCAGACTATGACGTAAGCCAAGAAAAGCAAATTCCTGCTCTGTTTTCTTGCTAATGAGCAAAGACATTTTCGCCCTAACACTTCAGCTAACTTCTCACTGGCTATGATTTTTATTTTTTTTTCCTGTGGATGTTTTTAAACAACACAGGCTTACTAAAACACAAAGCTTAGCACAGGAATGTTTCTTGGTTCCAGATTTTAATTGGTCAGCCCTTGGAAACCAATTAACTGATTTTTCTTGAAACTTCTCAGATGACTCAAATTCTATTCACAGACAGAGGGCTGAAAATATAGCTTTTTTTTTTTTTTTTAATCCGTACAATAAAAACACCGAAATTCCTTTCCTGAGGTGCAGAAGTGAATATAGCTTTAACCACGACAGTACAGTAGTAGAACCATTGCTAACAGCAGATTACGAAGAGCAGAAAACTTTTGAATGTTGGTCTTGTTAATTTCTGAGCTTAAAACTTCCTGAGGGTAAGAAACATAACATCTATGTCTAGATTCCAGTGTCATTGGGTTAATTTACTATGCCTTATGGAAACTTCAGCTATAACTCTGAGTGTAGCTGAGCAGTGCAAATGACCATAGATAGCATTTGATGAGCAGTGGAGTATTTGGCCCAGGTGTTTCTGTCACTGTAAAATCTTTCTGTGAAAATAAACAAACAAAAACCACATTCATCAGATTCAGCCATCCTTTCATATCCATGTGCAAGGTGATCTGTTGCCCACAGTATTGAAAAGACTTAAGGAGGGAAAGAATCGAGGAATTCTACAGTCAAATTTTTAATTGAGCAGAAAACCACACATGAGGTCAGATCAGAAGGACTGTGATGGACAGATGGTTTATTTTGCAAGGTGATTTTGTCAAAGCTGAGTTTTCTTCTCTCTTGCAAAACTTAATGGTCCTTTGAATACTTCATATCTTCAAGGAAAATGCACTTATTTTCTTATAAATGCATTACTCAGTGTTTCACCTTACCTACAAGGGCCATGGATAAAGAAAGCACTAATGTGAAATGGTAACTTCATGTTACTGTTTATAAAAATGCCTACAGGCAATAAAACCCATTCAGAATGGCTTTTCTAGGCTGTAATTTTCAAAGCTAGCTAAAAAAAAAAAAAATGATTTTTTTTCCTGTTTACTTGGCATGAAAAATCTCTTAAGCTTCATTCAAAATCTTAGTGCTGTCACTCAGAGACAAGGTGTGATGCAAGGTGAAGATGAAGCTGAACTTTACTGTAAGATGGAGGGGGACTGTCACTCTTTCTCACCACATCTGTAAGTAGGAAGTAGAGTGTCATGTGGAAGCACTGAGAGTACAAACACAAATTTCTTCTGTTTATGGGAAGAATGTAGAACAAGAGAATTTTTTTTTTACTATTATTATTTTTTTTTAACGGAAGAGTAGCGAGACCACTGTTCTGCATGCAGTCTGTGAAAGACAAGTTAACAGGTATACATATGCAGCGGTACCCAGTTTTCAGTAGACAAGTAACTAACTTTAGGGTACTGTTTTTCAGTGCTCTTGAGCAAGCCACTCAGTACTGAACACTTGCTCCTTTCAAAACTCAACCTGGAGCTCTTTTCACTTTCTGGCTGCAAGAGTCTGAGACCAAGACCTTAGAAAGCAAAGAGCTCTGTCCATTGTCCATCACACCTTTGTAGATTCGGAGGGGTTTAGAGTCCACCCATGAAGACAGGCTCTTCTTGAGCGCTCTTTTAGCTTATGTAAAACTGTAAGGAGAGGGGTGGGAGAGGCAGGACAGATGTCCAGGAGTGAGACTTCGCCAACTAATGAACATAGCAAGGAGCTTCTAAATTCTGTTCTTTTTGTCTCAGTCCCAAAGCAGAGAACATGTTTCAGCTCTGTTTGTTCCAAGCATAGGGTTTGTTCACAGCTGGGTGCAGGCTATACATTTAAGCAAGCGCAGGTCATGCATGCCTCTTCTGAGCATAGGTTCCTTGTCAGTGCTAATCAAAGCCTTCATAATGTTTTTCTAAAATAATGACCTTTGTCAGACAATGCAAATATCCTTCCCTCTGATGATGCTAAGACACTTTAAGTTGCTTTTTGCCTTTAACGTTTGCCCTTCCTATAGCTCTGGTGTAAGTTTGATGTGGCACATGCTGCGGAGGATCATGTTGGTCTGCATCTTTCTCCTGGGGAAATTCTGTCTCTGCTGTGCCTTCTGCAGCCAGCTTTCTCCTAGCAGATCTGTTCAGATGATTGATTGAGCATGACTCATTCTAAAAATACATTGTTTTTAAAATCTTCTTGCAAATTCAAGATGATTTAATAACACAAATATATCACTGTGGCAAATATAATTAAAAAAAAAAAAAAAAGGAAAAAAAGATTAAGCCAATGTCTTTACTAAATGATATGAAGTGACTTTCAACCATTATGCAATTAAATGATGTCAACATTTGCTAACCATTTTCCTGAGAAGAACAATTAGAATAAAAGCTCCTCCAAGGATAACTCAGAACCTGCAGAAAATGTCCTCATCTGCGCCAAAATGAAATCCTTTAAGTTGCAATTTAAAGCTCTAGTTTTTAAAGTACTAGGGGACTGACGCTGCCTTTCTGTGGGAGAAACCCACTCAGGTTTCTAAGAGGTAAATGCCCCTGTCTGAATTAGTTTTCACATGCTCAGTCTGTAGTGATTCATTGCAGCCTTGGAAAGTTGTCTCAGATACGCGTGCTTGGGCACAATGCTGGCCTCACCTTGGTAGCACTCGGTGTTGGTTTGACTTCAAGAGCTCCTCCTTCTTTCTTCTGTCATGGAATGAAAACTGGGCACAGGCACTGGCTGGGGCAGAACTGGCTTAGCCCTCACTGCCTAGCCCAGCATGATACCAGAGCAAAGTTAAATCCCCACCAATTTAGGATTGGAGGAGGGGAAGACCACCAAAACAAAACGAAACAAAAGAAAACAAAACAAACAAACAAACAAAAAACCACAGCATTTTAGAAAGCTTTCAGGCTTTATCTTATGAGGAGACAGGGCTCAAAAGTGACTCAGCAAGGCCACATAGTGGTCCAGAAGTCAGTCTGGTGAGAGCTGCTGAGCCAGGCTATGGAGTGCCCAGGTGTCTGCTCTAAGTGCAAGGACGAATAGCTTAGAGCAGTGCAACCAATGAGCATATCACACTGGTATCCCATGAGCATCCTTCGCCAAATTTCCTTTCTGAAGGAAGCTCTGCAAAATGATGTACAATTATAACGCTTTACCCGGTTAGAAGCTTAGAGCAAGCAATTACTAGTGGCAGATACGAACAATATTCTTTACCTCCTTAAACTTACACTTATTTTTATTTCAGGTGATGCTTAAAGAGAGGCATGGAAGAGTGCTCTTCTACCAAACTCCTCTATCAAATATGTTATGTAGTGAGAACAAAAATACCATGAGGTCAAGTGTAGAAAAGCTGTAGAAATGAACTTATCCAAGGATTACAAACTTTGGAGAGGGTTTCAGTTTCCTGTTATTTTACCTTAATACCATATGCATAAATTTGTAAATGATTTCACACTCCTGGAGTTAATAGCACAGAAAAAAAAATGAAATAGAAATTGATTACTGAGAGGAAACATTTCAGTAAGCTATTTTCTATCTGTAAGCGTTCTGCACCCTCATAAACTCAACAGCTTTTCCATTACTGCTTTCCCACTCCACCCCATACTCCACAGCCTGCTAACTTGTGATCCTCTCTTTGCTGTGCAGCTCTTCAGCTGTGTAACTCTTTCAGTTTAGTCTGGTATTGTCACCAAATTTCAAGAGCGCTATTATTTCTCTGTATGCATCACATTTTAATGCATGACATGTAGTCAAAACTCATTACTGCCTAAGATTTAGCAATATTTTTTTCACTGATTCTGAATCTCTCCTTTTGAATATATATGTATATACTTAGTGCTATTGATTAAAGACCTAAATTTTCCTCTCTTTTTCTATTTTTACAAACTGTCTTACAATTTTTTTTTACAAATTCTGCATATAACATAAAGACGAGAGAATAACATTTCTCTAGATCTGCAAGCACGCCCTTGAACGTTTTACCAGCTCTAAAAGTTTGAAACCTTTTTTTTTTTTTTCATTTATAATTAATGCAAATTTCAGATATGAGGCAGAAATCTATAAACAGCCTCTTTCTGATAGTTCTTGCAGATGGAAAATTTCTTGGAGTCTCTGACAGCTGTTTTCTTCTTGCAGGAGGAATCTAATAATTAATCCATGCCATAGGATTTAAACCCCCAATTTCTATTGATTTTAATTTATTTATCAAGTGTAGCTCTATCATGGTAGCTTGCCTCTGCAATGTAAGTATACATCTATGTGATGATTTATATCCTGGGAGCATCTCAGGATCTCAGGCAGCTGAAGCCTCAGTAGCAGCTGGCACTGTACAAAACATTGTTGTGAAATTTCTATCTTCCATGTGGAAGGTACAAAAAAAAAAAAAAAAGAGTCATAGAAAAGCTTCCCTAACTCCTAGTCCAGTGACACAATATACTTGCTTCTGTCCAAGCCAATGACACTCTAGCATCCTTCCTTTGGGATCCGGTTTGACACCACTGGAATGAGCCACTTGCCTATGACATGATGAGGAGCTTTGTTCCTCTTTCACTTCTGTGCTCACCCATTTCATTTTGGTCTCAATCAAACAGTATTTTGAGAGGTGGGGTATTTTACTGTCAGATGAGAGACCAAATACTGAATCTTTGTTGTATTCTAATCATACCTTTTGCCAGCAAGGTCTCAAATCCAAGAAAATGTTGGTGGAAAAATGAGCTCTCATCTCAGGATTACTACTCTGTAAGCAAGCATTTACAAGCCAAGAACACAGTGCTTGTGAGGTACCTTTACGTAGTTTTTTTTCAGGCTGGGATATTGTGGCTAGCATTAGACTCTGTGTGTGCTTGCATGTAGCTGAACATTTTCAGCTAGTTGCACATCCGACAACAGCCTTTTCTCCCAGAAACGCCATACGCCTTGTGGACTTGCTGGGCAATTTTAAGCAGTCAAACTCACCCATAGCCCGTTTTGACAATTACTGTCATCTGCAGCTTTACGTTAGCCCTCCAGCATTCAGGCAGACAGTCATGTCCTCAGTAAGGGAGGGAGGTTTTAAAAGCAGTGTTTATTGCTGCGGGATTAGTTTCTCCACTGCTCCCATCAGCTGTAATTGTTAGTTTCATGCAGTCATTTGACAGTGACAAAACCACGCTTGCCTATAGGTTTTCATCTACAAAGCTATGATTATGATTAAAAGCAGACCTGGTTTGTTGGCTTCTATTTTTTTTTCTTTCACTTTTGCCAAATCTGAGAAATAATTTTTATTTATTTATTTTTTTTTCAGTTCTGATGAGCTGTAATGCCACACTTCAAAGTAATGCCTGCCTTGAATGTTGTGGCTCCACTGGACTCCTTTCTGTGGTGATTGCTATTAAAATGTCAGTGCTTGGTAGTGGCTACAGCATTAGAGAATTTGAGATAGCTCACTTATTCCTTTTTTAAAACAGAGTGGAAATGGTTTGGCTATTGTGCATTACCCAGCACTCTAACTGTGAGCAAATATTGGCTTTTTACTGTGGGGCTCTTATGTCAGATCTAAGACAGAGGTAAAAAAAATAATAATAATAAAATAAAAAGAAGCTATTAGTTCAATTATTACTGTTTATACATGTGATTTTATTAGAAAGCAGCCTGTGCTTTTAGTTGAGCCTGAATTTAAGACATATCTGGGGAATAATTACAAAGTGAGTTGATGGGTCTGATCTCTGGGGAGACAGTAGGGAAAACATTGCTAACTGGGGAGCTTGTCACTTCTGAGCTTTGGAGAATGTATTCAATGAAAATATGCAGGACTCTGAGGGTAGAAGAAACCTGGTTCTCTTGAATGTCCTTATCCTCTGCTCTACCCCATCTCATATTCCCTTGGAAGACATTTTCTACTCCAAATGAGAAAATTTGGTTTCTCTGCTTCTTTGGAATCTTTGTGCCAAGAGGAACCAGTCTGAATCTGGTGACTCAGAGACACATAGTAGTGTATTCTTTTTCCTAAAAAGACATTTCTGCAGCAATATTGACCACAGGGGGAGATGAGAAGCAGGGAGCTACTGAGGAAATCCCTCCTCCATAGAGGTATGTCTCAATGGTGTGCCATGGCCACTCATCTTCTTATCTTTTTAACCTTTTACACAAGCTTTCCCTTTGGCACACTGATGTGGCACAGCTGGAGTATGTTCACTGGCAACATGTCCTTGGAAGGAGGTTTGTCCTTCGTAGTCAGATGGAAAAAGTTATTAGTAACTCAGCGCTGTCCGGTCCTCTACCATCTTGTCCTGTCACACTGTTGTTTTTATCACATTCTGTCTATGTGCCTCCTGGCACACGATGGCAGCTGGTCAGCCACATGCTTTGGTTGGATTACAGCTTCCATTTGCCACAAGGGCGTGACACAGTGTGGTGGTCCTACCCTGCTGGGCAGCTGAACTCCACCACAACTGCTCCCTCACTCCCCCTCCTCAAACAAAAAAAAAGGGGGAGAAAATATGATGGAAAGGGCTCAAGAGTTGAGATAAGGACAGGGAGATCACCCAACGATTATTGTCACAGGCAAAACAGATCAGTATAGGGTGATAAATATAATTTATTGCCTATCACTATCAGACTAGAACAGAGAACACCTGAGTGGTGCAGGGGAATGGGGGCTGCAGTCAGTCCCTAACACTTCATCTCCATTGCTCCTTCCCGGTCACTGAAACATCACTCCCTGGCTCAGCTCTGGCCAGCAGCAGGTCCCTTTTGGAGCCAGCTGGAGCTGGTTCTGCCCATAGATACCACCTCTGAAGTCCCCCCTGCTACCAGAACCTTGCCATATAAACCCAGTACACACAGTCACATGGCACCAATGGTCCTACAGGAATGGGTTTCTCCATAAACACAGGGAGTCAGTGAAAGGTGGGAAGCCTCTGAGACACAGGCTGATCCTCACACAAGTTCTTCTGTTCTGCTCATGCAGACACCAGTATGATGGCTACCACTTGCAAGGGAATTACTGCGCATGCAGTTTGGACTTAAGCACCCAGCAGAGACTGTCACTTCCAGAGAAGATAAAGAGACATTTTCCAAAACTATTATACACACCAAGCTATTGTCAGCTATAGGTATTACATCCTGTATTACATTGTCATC
The DNA here is from genome assembly GCF_009769625.2 of Cygnus olor. Taxonomy (NCBI): domain Eukaryota; kingdom Metazoa; phylum Chordata; class Aves; order Anseriformes; family Anatidae; genus Cygnus; species Cygnus olor. Next base: position 52,747,795 of record NC_049198.1, read on the forward strand.
TAGCAGTAGCTCTAGGTCTTAGCGGTGTGCCTGAGATAGCATAGCAAACGGTCAAATTGTACCAAAATGTGCTCCTGCAGAAATTGGGCAGGGCAGGCTGACAGATGCAATTGGAAGGCGTGATGAGAGTGTTTTCTTGCATTGCTTGGCCTCCACTGATGCCAGAGTAGGGAGGGCCTTAAGGGAACATGTGGCATGTCTTAGTTAAACCCCTTCCTTAGTTAAACTAAAGGAATGCTCACCTGAGTGGGTGGGAGAGTAACATAGTCATGTTGAGATGATTCCTATTCACATGACAGCAGTTCTTCTCAGAGGTTTTTTGAACTCAATGATGTGACCTTGCATGTAGTGCATTTTCTTTTGCGTAGGCAAAGCAAAATTCGAGGCATTGGAGGGTTTTGTCAGATCAGTATCTCTTTGAACCCATTGGGAAATGGTGAGGAGAGATCATTCTTTGATGAATCAATTAAAATTAATTTTTCTGCAACCAAGCCAACTGTAGGCTCATTAATATGGGTAAATTTCTTGTTGGTCTGTCATTTTTCATTGCACTTTTATAACCCTGTCCCAACATGGTTGGGAAGTATGAAAAGCTTAAGCATAATTAATTCTCCTGAATAAGAGACTTGTATTTTTTTCCTCCCTCCATAGCTCTTGGAGGTCTTCCTCAGAGAAGCACGAATAGAATTTCTTCATTGTCACCTGCCAAAGTCTATTGGTGACAGCAAGGAAGTCTGTGATAGTTGTAAGCCTAAGTCCCCACCAATTAATGAAGCAGAATGGTGTTAAATGCCTGCAGAGACTTAGGGTGGAGCAGAGCCAGACATTCTCTGCCAAACAACAACACACTGGGGACAAGCTGTTGTGCATTATCTCCAAATTCAAGCTGACAGATGTTGCTGTTACGTTACTTATCTGAACACTCTATGGTGACTGCATTCAAAAATGCTATATGAGCCTGGGTGAGGCACTCACACTAGGGAAAGAACTGGAGCCAACCTGGCTACGAAATAAGCATCTTAATCCTGCCACTCAGGAGAAGCAAGTGCTGGGGCCCCAGGCACAAGGAATGGCCTGGCAACAGGATGGAAGCTCAGCACAAGTTCAGCTGTCATTAGCTGTGAGCAAGAATTATGAATCTTCCTTCCTGGCCCATTGATACCCTAAAGTCGATGAAGGTCCCACATTCTCCCCAAACATGTAGGTAACCAAAAAGTCAGGATGCCATTAACCAGACTATTGAAGGAATTGTGGAAGGATGGAAGGAGGTATGGAAGCAGGAAGCAAGGTTTGCAGGTTCTGCTTTCTGTCACTGACCTTCTGTGTTCCAGTAGCATCTGGGGAACCTGTGGCTAGTGTAGTGTACAGTTGCTGGGGTAGTCTCTTGGGACGTGTAGATACCAGCTTGCAAATCTGCAAATGAAGGCCAAGCAGAGTCACCTTAACTGCCTGTAACCCATTCCCCCTCAGCTTCTTCTCTGCTTAGGGAAGGACTTCTCAACATGCTTGAGAAGGCTGGGGTAAGGAAGGGGACAAAAAAGCTACTAATCATATGAACTGACTACAGTGAGGGAGAGTCATTGCTTTACAACAGCAGAGAGTCAGGGAAGGGAAGAACCCTGAAAGCAGTGTAGGGGCTTTCATGGAGGCATCACAGGAAAGATTTGTAAGTGGTAATTGAGATATAAGAGCTATTTAATGCAGGAGTAGAGCTGGTCAAAAATATTTGCACCTGGAAATGTTTCATCCCTTGATGTTCCAAAAATGAGAGAGATTTGAGAAGGCATGTGATTGGGCCTTGTGAGCCTGCGCTTTAGAGAAGACCATGTGTTGCTTAGTCACTAGGCAGACCTGGGACTGGGCCTCCGTGCTGGGCGGGGAAGGCACATGGGTTTTCTGGCAGAGTTTAGCTGTCAGAAGAAATAAACACATAATGCTTCAGAACTGGTTGGTACTTCCAGTATGTCCATAGCCAAGCGCTGAGCTTCCTGGGTTTACACAACACTTTAATTTGTCATTGCAGGTCTCTTACCGCTCAGAAAACTGGTGCACAGACAAGAGTCACTGTGCAGAGACTCACAAGCCATAGAAGGAGATATGCTGGAAGAATATTTACCTCAGCCTTGCCTCTCCAGAGCAGGAATCAGTTACCAGCACCTCAATGGCATCCCTTATGCTTGCTGAGCAGCCATTCCTTGTCCCATCACATTCTTCCACACCACTCTAAGTATGTGTTTATGTTCTTTCTCACATCTTTTGCTTTATTTTAGTCACAAAAATTTTGGTGCTGTCTTTGGATAGAACAAAGTCAGGGATTTACAGGGAAAGAGATAAAGTGTTTAAGAAGCTTTTTACAGCCAGCAGTAGTCAGGTGTGTTTTAGCACAATAACTCACTTTGTCAGTGCAATGCTCTCTCCCTCCCTTCTGGTCTCTTGACCAGACAATAGTGTTTGCTATGGCACAGAAGATCTGTTTGGATGCAGGACCCAACAGACAGGGCTGTGCTTATCCCCTGACATCAGCTGGTGCCGTATCTGAAATCCTGGAATGTTGTTCTCTTATCATGTATGTCCAGAAGTTTGCATCAAACCTGCAGCACAGCTGGCTTCCATGGGGCATCTGGTCTTAACTGGAGACTTCCAGTCATTTATCTGAGAGTGACTACTACCAACCCTGGGACTACAGGACATCATACACAACGAATTCTGCATTTGCATTGTTTGTCATGCTGACTGCTGCATTGGGTTTACATGGCAAGGTTTTGGTGGCAGGGAGGCTTCAAGGGTGCCTCTGTGAGCAGAGCCCAGCAGCTGCCCCATGTCAGAGCAGAGCCAGCTCCAGCTGCTCCAAAGGAACCTGCTGCTGGCCAGAGCTGAGCCAGGGAGCGATGCTGGGTGGGCCTCTGGGAGAGCAGATTTAAGGAAGGGAAAAATAAGTCCGTGGAGCAGGTGGATGTGGCCTGGAGGAGGCTGTGGCCCATGGAGAGCCCCCACAGGAGCAGGCCCCGGGCCGGAGCTGCAGCCCGTGGACAGGAGCCCACGCAGGAGCAGGGGGTCTGGAGGGAGCTGCCACCCACCCGTGGGGGACCCGTGCTGGAGCAGTTCGCTCCTGGGGGATGGATGGACCTCGCAGTACGGAGCCGTGTGGGAGCTGTTCTTGAAGAGCTGCTGCCTGTGGGCAGCCCCCGCAGGCTCAGTTCGGGAAGGACGGCATCCCGTGGGAGGGACCCCGCGTGGAGCAGGGGCAGAGAGGGACCGTGAGGGAGCGGTGGAGATGAAGCGTCAGGGACTGACTGGAGCCCCCATTCCCTTTTCCCCTGCGCTGCTTGGGGGGAGGAAGTAGAAGAAAGTGGGTGAAGGTGTTTTAAGTCTACTCTTAGTTTTCTATGCTGTAGTCGGTTATCAAGAGGCAATAAATTATATTTATCTCCATATGCTAAGTCTGTTTTGCCCATCACAATAATTTTTGAGTGATCACCCTGTCCTTATCTCAACTCTCGAGCCCTTTGTATCATACCTTCTCCCTTTTTTTTGTTTGAGGAGGGGTTTGAGGTGGGGTTCAGCTGCCCAGCATGGTAAACCCACCATAACTACAAACTTTCCTGAGCCTTTAGAGCTGCAAGTGAGAGAGACAGGAAGAGGACTTGAACAATCTTTGCTTTGCATTAATTTCTCACATTACTTACTAATGTATAAAGTGTTCAGAAGTTTTATTCTTTATTCATTTTGTGTTTTGTTTTGTTTTGTTTTAAACAAGCAAAAGGTTTTGCCTTCGTTGTTTTTCCTGGAAGATCCTTGGTCTAGGGGAACTGTAGTAATCACACATGAATAAAATGCAGAATAAATACTCTTAATTCAGAGAACTTCTAGACTTGGAAGAAAAGCCCACTGTGAGATTCTTGACATTCCACTTCTGTTGAGGGCTTACTGAACACCCATGTTCATCTACAGCATGCCTTAAGTGAGGCAGGAATGTCTTGTCTCAGCATCTGAGAAAGGAAATGAGGGCAGACATTAGTAGTAGTAGTAGTAGTAGTAGTAGTAGCAGCAGTAGTACAAAACACATGCAGTCTCTGAGAAACAAGAAAGAATTCAAAGTGAAGAATGGCCACTCTGTATGTCAGCTTTAAAGAAGCTTAGATCAGTTCATGTAGGGGAAAAAACAAACTAACTAACAAACAAAAACCACCACAAAACAACAGCAGATCAGTTTTACCTTCACCAAACATTTAATTGTAGTGAAGTGCTTATGTCTCTCCTGTTTGCTAAGCTGCTTATGAAGGACAGTTAGCTGTTTAAGGGGGCATTCCATGCGCTACACTTATGTAAGTATGTAGTGGACTTTACAGCAGGCAAATGGATTTCCATCTGAACAATAAATACATCTAAATATCTGACTGTCATCTAGTCTGCTGTAATTTTATTGGTGTCATAGCCTACAATAACTTAGTAAGTTACATCTTTTTCAGTTATTTCATCTCATCACTCCCAAGAGTCTTTCTGACATTTGTTCCTTGGATAATGTTGACGTGTGTTGCAAGAGTCCTTAGAAAAGTCTGCATATGTAAAGAACTCTTACAGCTTTGGGGTGGTTCTTACTGGGAGATCTCAAAGGGGCATCAGTATCATTATACTTATCCTCACTTCACCACTGGGGGAGAATGAGGAGCTCTGTAGCTGTGGCTTCTCAAGTAAGTGAACAGTATTCTAAAAACTGGGCGTTGTGCTCCTTTGTGCTGAGCATGGGGATGGTTCTCCACAGCCTGTTCTTGTTCATGACTAGTGCTGCTGTAGTTGTAACCTAACCCTCACAATCTCAGTGAATGAGAGAACTCATACACCCTGCTTAGGAAATTTCCATTAAAATGCTCTCATTTTTCTTCCCCTGAATGTAGTGCAGAGCTGTGCTGAGCTGACCTAAAAAACCCTCATGAGCAATCACCATCTGCCAGCCTATGAATTTAACAGAGTAGTGGACATTTTATTTTTTTTCTCTTTGCCATAGCTTAAGCTAGTTTGGCTCATCTCCACACTAAAAATGGCTGCAGTCACACAGAAGATGAAGCATCTTGTTTTTAGAGAGAAACAAGACATCATTAGGAGCTTCTTAATGATATTCTGTGACATTACATGAAAAACTACACACACCTTGCGTCTCATCCCCATTTAGTACTGTAAAACCCAGTTCTTCATTTAATCTTCTAAATAGGAATGGCTCTCAGTCTGTAACCTGTGTGTCCACAGTTGGTAATAGAAATGCTAGAATTTCTTCAAGTGTTATTTGGAAAAAAATAAAAGTAGTGGATATTTTTTCCCCAATTCTCTCAGGTGAGTTTCTGCACCAAGATGTTTTTCAGAGAGATAACTTCTATTAATCTATTCATTTATAAATGCGTACACCTGAAATGTTCACATATGGACTGTGATTTGCCATGCTGAGTCTTCACAATAAAAGGGAATTCTCTGTGGCTGAGGATTGAATATCTGATGAGCATCTGTTCAGCTGTTGATAAGATAGAGAAACTTGGAAAGGTGTCTCATTTTCAACTGTTTAAAAGCCAAATGGTAGATATTGGTTCCCTGTATGCAGAAAATTCACAGATTATCTGTCTAAGAAACTGTATTAGTAAAGAGTCCCAGCTCAATCATGCGTGGGCTTCAGAGCAATGGCTTAGATAACCGAGTTTGAAGTGATCGTACACATACTCTGGCTATTTTCAGCTCTGATAAAGTGGAAGTTGAAATAGAATACGTAGTTTTAATGCCTTAATTCCATATCAATGCGCATTTTCCTTTCCATGCAACCTGGCCTTTGCTTGGTTTTGACTTCTTGAACCAGTAGTTGAAAAACTGGAAAGACTTTTTGTGTGTGTGTGTGTGGATTTTAAAATTATTTTTATCTAAAAATGAAATAGAACTGAAATACATTTTTAGACAGGCATTTTTTGCATGCTATGGTCTAAATCACTCACAGCCCATCTGAAACATTTGACACATAAGTTTTAAAGAAGTCCTTTTCTGACTCAAAAAAAAATCTTAGTTGCTGCAGCTAATAGCTGAGCTTGCCTAATATACTGCTATATCTGACCTCCTAACAGAACAATATTATTAAGAAAATATTAAGAAAATCTGAAAAAAAAATAAAATGTTGCCATTCCACAGACCTAGCAGAATTCTACTTCCCTTTAAATACTGAAAGTTCAAGAGAGTATGGGTATTTGACATCACATGCTCCAGCCATTTGCCTTTTTTAATTGTAGCTTCAGCACCTATCTCAAGACATCTCTAAAATCACCAGAGACAGGATGTAGCAGAGCCACTGCCAACAGGGAATATCCGAGTGCAGTTATAGTCTTGTTTTACATGAAGAGAGGAAGAGTTTGGAGAGAGAGCACTAAAAATCTTGGCTGATATTTTTTAATTGGCATACTCCTAGTATGCCAACACACAATGATGACACAATGCTGTTCTGTATTGCCTTTTCATTTAGAAGTCGGGTATCTTCCCCAGGAATGTAGTCTGTGCCTCCATTGCTGTCAGTGAGCATTGGGAGCTTGTAAGAACGCTGCACATTGCATCCTAAAACTAATGTCTAGAACAGAGATCACTCTGGAAGTTATGGCACCTCCATAACTGGAGTGCTTTTTCACCATAACCACTCATGATATGCCTGCTGATTTCTTCATCGTGTTCCACTCAAGAATGTTTCACCTGACAAAGTGTGCTTTTAAAGTGTGCTTTAAAGGAAAAGTAGATTGCACCAGCCTAATTACTGGAATTATCTTTCTGCATATTTTTAATAATAAAGGAAATGTTGGTTCCAGAAATAATTTACCTCCACTGCAGAATGAAGCCTGTCAAAATCAGCTGCTTTCCCTCTTTGGTATCTAAACCCTCTTCCTGGAACACGCTGCTCTGATAACGTTATTCTGTGTTGTAGCGGGTTTACGTGGCAAGGTTTTGGTAGTGGGGAGCTGCAGGGGTGGTTTCTGTGAGAAGAGTCCAGCAGCTGCCCCGTGTTACAAAAGGGCCAGCTCCAAAGGGACCTGCCGCTGGCCAGAGCCGAGCCAGTAAGTGATGTTGTCTGCACCTCTGTCAGTGCAGATTTAAAAAGGGGTAAAAAAGATGCTGCTACACAGCAGCTAGGAGAAAGAAGGGTGAGAAGCAGCCCTGCAGCCCCCCCCTCAGGTGAGTGCAGCAGGGGGGCAGGAGATGCTCCAGGCAGGCAGCAGCAGTTCCCCTGCGGCCTGTGCAGGGAGAGGCCCCTGGTGGAGCAGGCTGTCCCCCTGCAGCCCACGGGTCCCACACGGAGCAGATCTCCACGCTGCAGCCCCCCCGTGGAGGAGCCCCCGCTGGAGCAGGTGGATGTGGCCTGGAGGAGGCTGCGGCCCATGGAGAGCCCCCGCAGGAGCAGGCCCCGGGCCGGAGCTGCAGCCCGTGGAGAGGAGCCCACGCAGGAGTAGGGATCTGGGGGGAGCTCAGCTGCCCACCCGAGTAAAACCACCACAGTCCTTGTTTGACCCTGAGATTAAGAGTCTCATGCGCTGCATGTCTGGGGAAGAAGCCACAGTGCAGGGAATGGGGGTTCCTCGAGCTGGCTGTTTCTTAGGGGAGCCAGTGGAAAGTACCTTCTTGATCTGTTTATTTCCTCAAACACAGACCTCACATGGAGCTTAGAGCAAATAAAGAGCTTGCCCCTGCAAACACAGGTGGCAGTGACACGGGCATGTATTGGTCATAGCAGCATTGGGCTCAGTCTGAGTAAGTATTGTGGGATGCAAATAATATGGGCTGATTCTCTGTGAAAACCTTGTGGTTGTATCTTCTGACTGTAAAGATAAAAATGAATTTAAAAAAAACTCACGCATGCAATGGTCCCAAAGAAGAGTTTTCCTATGGGAAAGAGTATCAATATTTCTTATGAGATGTTTATTTCACTTTCTTTTTTCTAACATGATGCAGTACTTTTACGCTCTACATCACAACTTCTGACTTGTCCCTGAGGCAGTAAAATGAGGATAAGCTGTGTGCAACTTGCCACTCAATGAGTTTTATGTATATCACAAGTTCTGGATCCAGTGGTAAAGTTGTCATCATTGCAAATCAGTTTTTCACTCTTTTGATTTTAAGATTCAAACATGCTTGCACATAACCATTGTCAGATGACTGTAGTTTGTTCACAGGAATGCTGCTCTGTTTTTCCTAAAGACAACTAAGTTGTAATAGCAAAACTTATTTTAAAATTGTGATAATCATATCTAGATGCCAAATCTTATCAGTTTTTGACAAATTAATAAATAAATAAACACCTCCATTAAAATAATGTCCATGTTTCTCCACAGTTATGTTTCTGTTCTATTTGTGCATCAACAACATTACTTTCATTCATTTCCCACTGTAGCCTGGTAGGAATTTCACAGGAAAGCACTGCAAAAATGTATGAAATCACCTTTTTTGTTTTTTTCTTTCTTTTATTGTCTGTGATTCCATTTAAAAAGAACATCATACCATTTACCCACATCATGCAGGAAAAAGTAGCAGGCAAATAACAAATGAAATTTACATTCACAAAGTTTCTACTTTAAATAATCTGGCTGCTTGGAGGGTACTGCATGCATCTTAAAGAACGCTGGGAAGCATTTCTACTAGAAAATGCATTGTTAGATTGAGTTTTGCTCTGTGCATGTGTGTGAGCGAGAGAGGGGGAGAGAGAGAGAAAATAAGCAATTTTTTTAATGGCAGTACTGAAACATTTTACTAACTCAGCACATGAAGAAACGGTATCTTGATAACATATTCAGAATGGATACAGACAAGTTTCAGATACATAAGACGTTACTTTAAGGTCACAACAGCTGATTTCTAACAACGCTTATTCTAGCACAGTAAGCTTGGCAAAAAGATGTATTCAGCAGCATTGGTATGGTGTTTCTTGATGAAGGAGAGGGGCTAGGAAGGACCTAAGCCAACATACGGTACTAGAAACATAGACAGAGGAACTCCAAAGTGATCTAGCACATGATCTCGTATCTCATTTTATTTTAAACACAAGAGTATCATTCATAATTAATATTGCAGTCTGATTTCATATGGCTTTCTCTAAAGATATATGTGAGTTCACAAAGGTCAATGGCAAACTCAATTATTTGCCCTCCAAAAGGTGGAGGCCCTTTGACTTTTTTTAGTAGCCAGAAAGGTCTTGGAGCTGTGGAGGAAAATGGCTGCAGTGTCTAGCCACCGACCTTTCAGTGTAAATAAAAACTATTTAACAACCCTCCCCCCAAACAAAACATAACAAAAAGCAAATCAAAAAACAAAAAGAAAAACAAAAAAACAACAAACAAAACTCATATACCTGAGTTTGAACAGACCAGAGATGCAAATAAAACAATGGCATGAAATGACAAAGAGAAATTCAGAATCCAGACGATGAACCATACTTCTCTTTGGTCTTAAGTTCTTCAACACCTGCTTGAGTGCTGAGGGGGAAGGTGTCTGAGACAATGCTTCTCACATCCATACATGTGCCAAAGGTGTCAGGCACAATGCTGGCAGTTCAGGGTGGGAAGGGAAAAGGATGGGCACCAGGGAAGGGGCAGTGCCTGCTTTCGAGTCTGTTCAGAGTAGCTTAGGCACTTTGGGGAGGGAGGAATGACTTGGGAAGAAGCCCAGAACTCATGCAAGGTGCCAAAAGTTGTGTGATGCGAAACCAAGTAAAACCTGCCCAGTACCTGTGGTAGGTCTTCTGTCACGTGCGTTTATTGAAAGAAAAGGAAAATTAAAAGGAAAACCAGCAGTTCACACCTGACTGAGCTCTATGCTCTCCATGGAGAAAGGGCTGCTGTTGGTCTGGAGAGCTAAGGTAAAGAAGTGATGGCACAGCTGGGCTGGGAAGCTCCCACAATGAAAAACACTCAGCAAGCATTACTTAATAAGACCCCTCTCCTTTCCCTCCTGCTCTGTGAGCCTAGCTTGCAGCGTACTAAACTCAGCTCAGAGTTCTCATGGCCTTTTCCAGAGTTTGGGTCTGGATGTTCGCACAGCTCAGGAGCACAACTCACAGAATAAAATACCTTATTTTTAATACTGTAAGTGCAGGAACACCACCACTTGCCTGTGATATTTGAACACAGGCCATGCAAGATCCTGACTTAGACCAGTCAGTCGATGACGCAGCTGTTGAGGCGCAGTTAGAAAAAAATAATACCAAATACTCCTCCTTTCTCTCTCCTCCCTTTTCTTCTTTCCTGACCCTCCCTCCTCCCTTTTCTTCATCTTCCACACACATGTGCACAGCTGCCCATCAAGGTGTCAGCGAGACTGTGAAAAACAACAGTCAACTAAACAACTGGCAGTACCCTCCAATAAAGAGGACACCAGGCAGCAAACCCTGCTTCTACCCCAGAGACAGTATTTGGATGGATGAAAAGTGAGTCCATGATGGGGGCTAGGGAAAGGTCAACAAGCAAGTCTTAGAAATAAGTCCAAAGCAAAGCAGAATGAGCTCATCTTCTTGTTTGTTTGTTTGATTGATTGTTTGTAGACTCCTCCAGAACAAGGCCAGGGGAGAATACGAACAGATATATTCCTTTCAGCAAGGGCACATGTATGCTGCTTCTACTTATGCATTAGAGAACATAGCCCACTGACATTTGTCAGAGTGTTTCGGAAGTTTTGATGTTGGCATGTCAGTAGATTTCACTGCCAATGAGTGGCTGAAGCAAAGAGCCTGGCTGTCTGCCTATTAGTTTTCGGGGGTGTTGGATTTAGTTCCCTCTCAGAGCACCAAAAATAGCTGCTGCCTTTGTGACAGGAGAATTTTCAGTTCTTTGAGGTCTACTTAAACAGGCTTAAATTAGTAGTTGCTGAATTTGCATGGGGTGAGCAGGACACTCTCCCTAGAAAATGATAAATTGCTCAGCACTACTGTGCTATACCCAAGCATTGATAAAGAGATAAAGAGTGTTCTGGGTCATTAAAGTCTTAGCGGGAGACACTCATCTTGCTTTAAATGAAAGTTAGGGCAAAAAACACACTGACATTATCTGAAAGAGTAAAACCTGCCTTCTCTCTCCCCTGCAAAACCCATTGCAGCTTGCACAAGACTGAATGTGTCTTGTTTGTAGATCCAACTTGAAATAGGTTGCTTCTTTATCAGCTGGTTCTGACTTGCAGATCAAATGTCCTCAGCCTCCACCTTGGATTTGGTAGAAGCCTAGGACTGAAGCAAGTTGGAAAGCAGCAAGGACTGCTGGTACACCCAAATAATAAATGGGTGAGGAGGACAAAATATATTTCTTTTGTTTCATAATAGCTTCTCCTTACTTAGAGATGTGCTAAAAGACAGAGTTCACATTAGTTCATATTAGTTTACATAGTTAAGGTAACAAGCCTTAACTGTGATGCTTCTGCTAACTTGAAAGGATGATAAATAACTTTTAAAATTTATTCAGGGAACTACTGGAATCTTTGCCTAAACTCAGTTCTGCTGAACAAGTGAAGTAAAGAAGTTCCATTGGAGTAAAATGCTTTATTTTAGGTACATAATGAGGTATTTCAGATTGCATTCCTTTTTGTTGTCAGTAGAAAGCATATATTTGCTTCCAAATCTGTTTCAGGTACTTAGGAAAGATATGTTGCTCCCGTGACAGAGACAAACAATGCTAATTTTGCCAGGCAAACAACGATTCTCCTACAAGATTGTGAGACTGGGATGCTGTGATGCTCTTGCAGCAGCTATGCAGAGATGTGGCCAAATGCAAAAACATAGGATCAGCTCTTCAGATAACAGGCCAGATAATTTAGTAAGCGACTGTGTTCAAAATAAGTCTGTGTATATGCAACTCTGTGTGTGTACTAGCAAGTCAACTTCTCCAGTAGAATTTGGCTTTTCTTTTACAGTTACTCAATGTTTGTAGTGCTGTACTGGAAAATATCTGTGTCTAGGAAAGGCTTTCAAGATAATAGAGAGATATTTTTTCCCACCTTACTAGAATCAATGGATGCCCCACACTGTTATAATACTAATTAGCTCCTGCACAGCACTAGAGGAGCATTGTGCAATTCATCCTTACTATATCCCTTTACAGTAGGTATTGACTGAAACCTACATTTTACAGCTGGAGAAAATAGGGCAGAAAAATAAGTGACCTTCTCAAGGCAGCAGAGTAACTTAGCATGAGACAAAGGAGGCAAACTTAAGATTTCTGGATCTTCAGGGCCATATCTAACATTCAGGCCACCACTCTCTCCCACAACTGCAGAGGAGGGTGGGCAGGACACAGCAGTAACAATACGCCGAAGACCAAATGTCTGTCCCAAAAGCACTGCTGGGAATGAGATTGCAGCATACAGCACTGGGCAGAAAGAGGAAGTTTAGTTAATTGAAGTGACCAAAATTCTTCGACATTGATTTCAAAGGGGTGGGGAGGTCCTCTAACAGAGCACCACACACCCCACTGTGGTTCCAGCTCTCTGTATGGCCCCTGTCAGACCAAATCTACTCGTTCAAGTTAAGTGTATGGCTAATTCCCAAAGTGGCACGACTCTTGCTTAGATTCTGAGGCATTTAACTTCTGCCAGCATCTGAAGGCAAATGACTCACTTCTTCCACAGTTCTGAGTGATGTCAGCTGTGTAAGCCATGCATGATTTACCTTCCAAATAATCTCTTATTTATGCCAGTGATGGAATTAAAACTGAAAAGCTCTGATTCCATGGGAGAACTGAGACATTATTTCCAAGGGTAGATGTGGTCAACAACAAATGGCTAGTGTGACCCAATCAACAAGAACATTAATAAAAACAACTAATAATTATTATCAATAATAATAATAAAAATAATTAAAGAAAACTAAAGAGGCCACTGTTCACACTTAGTGAACACTTCTTCCTGCTTTGGGTCAAAATGCATGTGAAGTTGTTCCTTTTCTATGCTTAATGTACAGTTGCCTTATTTAACATACATATTACTATGGCTTATAATAAAAGTTGTGTAGTCTGCAGCTTTTTAATCTTTACATCCATTCAGAGGCATCTACTGGATATGACTATGTACAAAAAAGGAATGGATGAGTCTTGGGGTAGAGGGAAAGGGAATAGGCAGAGGGGAATGGGAAGCGAAGGAACTCCTAGTGAGCAGTAGAGGGTAGAGGTGGGCAGGGCTGCGTGATGGATGGCAAGATTGTAAATCCCCATTGGGCAAAAGAGAAATCCTTTGCAGTACTGTTAGTGCCCATCTAACAGTCTGCAGGTATTACTTCTTGAACATGTCCTGCAGGGGCCCTGGTAGGTATTTGATGACTGTGTCTAGAATGCTCTCTTCTTCCTCCTCCTCCTCATCCCCACAGCCAGGAGGGATCGCCTTCTTTGGACGTGTCAGACTCCCTTCAGCATTAGCTTCCAGTGCAGCCTGGGCCTCTGCTTCCTTTTCCTCCTTCTTCTTTATCCCATACTGCAGGAGAGAGAGAACACATCGTCAGTTGCACACTGGACAGGATGGCAGATGAAGTCCTAACTCTTCCCTACATACAGCCCAGTGGACAGGCAGCTCTCTCAAGACAGGACAGTCAGATGCTCAGGTCACTCAGAAACAAGTATGGAAGAGAATCTGGGACTATATAGCTGTGGGTCTAACAAAGACAGTACCAGCTCTGTGTGTTAATACAGTTTTGGGGTGTTACTCTACTGCTGTTGAACCTACCCTTTTCTATTACCAAGTCTGATGCTCAAGCTCTTCATCTGAAATGATTTTGAAATTCCATCTGCAACATTTTACAGTAAAGGATTATGGATGAGGCAAAACTTCAGAAACAACCAAACAAACAAACAAACAAAACAGAAACACACAAAAAACTATTCTCAACAAAATAAAGCAAACCAGAAAGGACAGACTGCAGTAAAAATGCCAGTTTTAGACATTCTCATGTGGGAGATTTTCTATACCAGGCCATCCCTGTTCTTTTGGTATAAATGGGACAGAAAGACCTCTCAATGAAAACGAACCTTCATAAGAAATTCTGACTCTATGTGCACACCAAACTCTACACTTCTTGGAGTAAAGCTGACATACTGTCTGGAGGAAAACATCCTTATGACTGCAAGTATAATGGATACCTGAAATTTGCCACTCCCATTGAGAATTAAACAATGAAAGTATGAACTATGATAGCATGAAACTATGACTTTACATGAATAACCAGAATTTCATTTTATGATTTTATAGTCAAAATGCTAGATTTAATGGGAGAGTAAAGATATGCCTGACTGAATCAGACTGGGCAGAGAATTGCCGTAGTATCCCTACTCCCACAGTGACTTGGATTTTCTTTCCAACTTCTAGTTTGGAGGCATGTCCAAGGAAAATGATTTCTGCACCACCAGCTCTCATCACTCCTCAGCCTCCGCACATTTCAGCAAAAGTGTTTGCACTGAAATTTTAGAGATTATAGGGATAGATGATGAAAATAAAATCAACTCAAACTGTCACATGTAAATCTATAGCAACAAGGATACCTGCAAGCTACCTTCTTTATCACTTACAGTTATTTCAGTTCAGCTACATTAGGGAGGCATTTGACCTTTGTGAGGAAGGGGAAGGGCATTCAAGTTTGCTGTAACAGCTGCCAGCTTCAAAACTCTTGCTGTGTTAGAGCCACTCCTTTATTTCTGCCTAAATATTAATTACAGTACCAAAATGGAATTAAGATTGCTCTCAGTATATTGGAACTGTGAGGTAACTAACCAACCTAAGCCCTGCAAAAGCTAGCAGAACACATTGTATGAACAAGGACCTCTGAAAAGAAAATTAGATATGATTTCAAAAAGATCAAAGAATTGTGCTGGTACAAAGTGTTCAGTATTTTCTCAGTATCAATAGTCATCATTCATATTTGGGATGACAGTCTGCAAGGTTGAAACCAGCAACTTCAAAAATAACAAGTTCTCTAAATCAGTTCTTCCAAGCCAAAATGTTCATTAATGACATTTATCTTACAATTTTTATACCCAGTGGATGCCAGTCACACCAGATTTCATGGGAGAGATGCTCAAGACAAATGATGATCTGAGGCAAAGGAAGCGTCTGATTGATTTGCAGCCACAGGGCTGAACACTAAAAAAGAAGATCCAACATAGTGTAGCCAGCACTGCAGGGGAAATGAGACACGCTGCAAGTCTGCAGACCGTGTATGGCTGACTTGTTCCTCTCAAGTTACAGGTAAATGTCCCCAGGAGTTTCCCAGCATCTTTTATCTACAGACATGATCTTGCTTTACCATCTACAGGAGAAGAGAAGTAGTGGAGACAGCACAAATCACAATAACCCACCAGTCCTCTGCAGCTGTTAAATCCTCCGTCTCGGTACAATTACGAGCTCATGGCCAGTGGACTCTATAGCTCATGAACTTGTTGAACAAACAGCCGGGGCACAGGAAACTATGGAACAAAACAACCACTCAAGTGCTACTGTGTACTAGGACAGAGGGAAGCTCAGTGTTTATATGAAGGAATTAGGACTCTATTTGTCAGCCCGTTCTTATACCTTTCTTTAGGAAGTCTCTACTGATGGCCCTCAGTGAATTGCATGGTGCTAGACTGACCTTAGTTCTTACAGTATATGGCCAGTCTTACTGCTTATTCAGTGTTATACCTTAAAGACGGTGGTAGTTTTTAATGCTGTTTATAATAAAAACGTAATGCTGTGTAACTTGCAGGTGAATAAAATGGTATTTTTTAGGATTGAAATTGCTTCAGATGAAGTCGTATTACAGAGAGTCCTAAAGTGACAGGTACAAAATTAAAACAAGCATCTCAGTGTCTTCACTTTAAATATTTTATGTTAAGTTAATATATAACTGAAATATATGTATATATATAACCAAAAAAAAATAAAAAGAACTTTTTTCATTCTCTGGCATTCCTGAGGATGGGAGAATATTGCATTACCTCCAAAACATGTGAAGGACGAGAACAATTTCATCTTTTTCTCAAAGTCCAGCCCCACAAATTTTAATATCAGATGCTGCATTTGTGTGATTATCTGCTTGACCTTCATTTATGCCACCGTATAGTTAATAGCATTTTAAACTACCCTGTGGCTCCTAAAGTCCTTACTATGCTGTTACGTGAGGATTGTTTGCACTGCATCATATGTTGGTAAAAAACTGGTAGGCTGGAGTCCTCAGACATCAGGTGGAAACTTTACCCCTCACTCATTGACTGCACGTCAGGAAAGGAGCAGGCTAACAAGGCTGCCATTGACCTATAACTTAATTCCACTTTTACTTCTGCTTTGCACAGGAAGCAGAAGCAAGTGCATGATCCAGAAACAGGATGGGAATTAGATCTAACTCTAATGGCACTAAGGGTAATAGGGAATAGGGGGACTGATGAGCCAAGGTGCGATTGCAGCTAAAATGTAAACACACTAAAAAGATACTTAGTATTACTTATGACAAGTTACCACTGCTTGCTAAACACGAACAAATCTATCTAGCAAATATCTAGGTCACAGGATAAATAATTCAGTAACATCATCGTTAAGACACCTGCAGAAAGTTACTGCTTATCTCTGGGTCAGTGCTGGAGCCGACTCCTCAGGAAGACAGATGCAATTAAGGTTCAAATGAATGGTTGTCTGTGGGTTAGATTTGGAACTCACTCCTTAGGATCGGGTGATTTCCTTGGAGAAACTAAGGAAATACGGAAAGCCATGGTCATGGAGTTTTGAGAGAAATACAAAGACAACTCCAAAGGTGCAGGATGGGACCAGCAGAAGATACCCAGTGCAGAGAATCTAGGTGTCTGAGAACAACCTGCTGCTAAGGTGAACATCTTAGCCCACTGATTTGCACAAGATGCCCTTGGGACTTCTGTACCCTGGATGGGTCCTCAACCAACAGAGTGGTCTTGCTGACCTTGGGGGACCTTGGGGATCTGGAGGAGCTTAAAATAACCACAACGTTATCCTACTAATATTTACTGTGATTGTATACTGTTAAGATTATTATAGTCACATGCTGCCAGTTGCAGTATTTAAACGTAATCATATCATATTGCATACTTCCAAACTTAAACAAACATAACATACATAATTGTATCTGCTGTTTCCATGGTTGAACTAGCATGTTTTGTAAGTCTGTATAAACTATTATGTATCACTATGTATATACTTTATATGGTCACATATAAAGCTTCTTTCACCACTGGGAACTTTCACTGCACAATCTTCTTCCCTCCTAATACATGGACATGCAGATAACGAGGACTGGTGCTCTTGCTGCTTGCTTCACACATGTCTTGCAGAACACACTTGCAGTGTCAGCTGCTGTGAATGTAAGGAAGGTAAACAAGGGAATGCTTTAATCTTTTCAGTAGAGAAGGAACCATGTTCCGTTGGCTAGCTTGATGTGTTCACAGCTCTGACTGGTACAAGGTTCAGCTGACACGGAGTGTGCATGTGAAGCCTACAGTGGGCAGCGGGATGCAGGTGAATGTAATAATTCTTTGCTAAGACAAATCCATGAAGTTCCTGAGAGCTGTAATTCCATGGTGGAAAAGCACATCCTAGGAGGACCCATCCGACCCATCTAAAGGTTGGACTAGATGAACTTAGAGGTCTTTTCCAACATGAATGGTTCTGTGATTCTGCGATTCTAGGATTCTGTGACCAGCACATGCCATGGCTAGTAGCAGCTGTCAACCAAGTCACAGAATCGCAGAATTGTTAAAGTCAGAAGGGACCTCTCGAGGTCATCTGGTCCAACCCACTACTCAAGCACAGACACCTACAGCAGGTTGCCCAGGATCATGCCCAGGTGACTTTTGGGGATCTCCACGGAGGGAGACTCCACAACTCTGGGCAACCTGTGCCAGTGCTCTGTCACTCACACAGGAAAGTTTTTCCTGATATTCAGATGGATCCTACATATGCCCTGCTGCCTTGTCCCTCCTGCAGATGTCAGGGTGGTTAAATTCCCCCAAGCCTCCTCTACTGTGGCTACATCTGGATGGTTGGTATCTGGAGGTGTGCATAAAGGCACCCCACAACACAGCTGTGCACCATCTGTGGTGATGGGAATTGTTCACGGTTGTCTTCACTGTGGATGATTGGCAATGTTGCTGTTTCACTGAGAAAAAAACTCTTCCCAAGGTGCTCTGAGAAGCCCAAAATTAGACTTAAGTCTGTATCCCAAGAAAAAATGCTGCATATCAGCTAACAGTTTACATTTCTAGGAAAAGTTTGGCATATGGGTGATACTGGTTACATTTCTCTTCAGGGAATTTGTGGTTTTGTGTGGTTGCTGAGTCTATGAACAGATGTAGCCAGTACGGCCATCTCTGTAACTGCTGTTTTATTTACTTGTTGAGCTTTTAAAAGATATCTGAGAGATTTCAATGCCCGTTTCTTATCTTGCTTCATATACAAATTACAGGACACCTTTTCTCTTCTTACACAGCCCTGTCTATGAAATTTAATTCACATTCCAACCCACAACAACAACAAAAACATAATTATCAGCCAAAGTTGAAAATATATATTTAGAGAAGACAATCAGAGGGCAACTTGCCCACCCTACTACCTCAGGGGTCATCTTGACCTGAACATGTCTTTTTCTTAGAGACCTCAGCTGCTGGAGAATTCTCACCTAATCTGGAACTTTGCAAGCATTTACAATTAAAAGATTTATTCTCATGTGTTACCTGATTCATTCTGAAATGTCTTTTTAAATCAAAGACATATGGAAAAATGAAAAGACACAGGTATAAGAAAAAGATTTCTCTTTCAACTGTCCTGTTGGGCTTCACTTGTTATTTGCCCTGCTATTCTTTCTCCGTCATTATCAAAGGGAACGCCAACCTGGTATTCTTCCAATCTTCATGTTATTGACTCATGAAGCCTTCTGCCAAGAGCACATGTAGAGTATTGGGTTTTCAGGACAAGGTTTTGATAGTGGGGAAGGCTGCTTTTCTCCCAGAGAAGAGTCCAGCCCCATGTCAGACAGGAGCCAGCTCCAGCCGGCTCCAAAAGGGACCCACAGCTAGCCAGAGCTGAGACCATCAGTGATGCTGGGTGGGGCCTCCGTGAGAGCAGATTTAAGAGAGGGAACAGACTGCTGTGCCACAGCAGCTGGGAGAGAGGAGTGAGCAGCAGCCCTGCAGCCCCCCAGGTGAGTGCAGCAGGAGGGCAGGAGGTGCTCCAGGCAGGCAGCAGCAGTTCCCCTGCGGCCTGTGCAGGGAGAGGCCCCTGGTGGAGCAGGCTGTCCCCCTGCAGTCCATCACAGGCAGTGGAAAAAAAAATTGTCTCCTTTCCTTCACCTTCAAAATGATGGGACTACTTTGAGTATTCCCTTTTCATTTACACAATATGCTGTGACTTTTCTGAAAAGGCTAAGTATGAAGAACTTTCACACTTTTACATGGTATGAAGAGCTTTATAGTCTTCTGTTTTCTGCATAAACTTGCCTCAGTGGCATGCTACTGTGCCACTTAATTTACCTGATATTAAATTAAATTTGAACTTTGTGAACATGTCAGAAATAGAAGTTCTAACTGTAACAAGTTAAAATGAATACAATATTAATATAGCTATCCCAGGGTATCTCCATACTGAATTCCCTTTCTATGACCATGTCAAAGAGCTTCGCCCTTCAGCAGCTTATTTCATTATTCTATCCAATTTATTGTTTGTAGCCTATGCAAAGCAGAAACTAATACTTAAGATATTTATCTCCAAAAAGTGAAAATATATTCCTTTTGAATAATGGCATACTATTTGTGGACACAGCCTTATGAAAATGAGGCCTTTGTTGTGATATATATATAGCATACCAGCTGTTGTTATAGGAAACCTCCATTTC
This sequence comes from Cygnus olor, assembly GCF_009769625.2. Taxonomy (NCBI): domain Eukaryota; kingdom Metazoa; phylum Chordata; class Aves; order Anseriformes; family Anatidae; genus Cygnus; species Cygnus olor. The sequence continues at coordinate 52,767,653 of NC_049198.1, forward strand.
CTGTGTCTTCCCCATGTAAAACTGAGCTGCCACGATTGCTAACATGAGTCATGCTCAACATTTCTGCTTATGTACACAAAATTTCATACATATATTTTGCTGAAGAAAAAAAAAAAAGCACATGCTATCTTTGGCATAAGCAAAAACATTAATATCTTTGTCTTAGAGTCTTGCTTTCCATTCTCAGAGCATTTTGTGAAGAGTTATTAAATAATCCTCAGGTAATTCCTAGGAAATCATTGTCCCCATTAAGTTAAATTGCCTCCAAGGCAATGGAAGGATATCACACTGAAGCTCACAGATGTTTCTAACAATGGAGCAAAGCCAAATTTGTCAAGACAGAGGGAGAAATTCCAGTAGATCACTACATCCAACACCCAAAGCTACCACCTGCAAAGACCCTGGTGCATGCTCTGAACACTCTGATCCCTTTTTTGAGTGGTGCCAAAGCTCGTTATTTCATTATGAACCTGCTGTTGATTCTGCTCTTTCCTTTCCTCACTGAGTACTCTTTTTTCTTATAAATTACTAAACCAAAGTGAATGGTGAAAAATCAGGTCTCTTATATCAGAAAGGCTTCCTTCCTGACACAGTTACCAGATATCTAATTTATATGGCATTGGCTAAGGCAGGAGACAGAAAGAAAGCAGAGTCTGAACAGTGCTCTTGCACAGTTAAAAGCTGGCAATCCATACACCTCAAGAAAAAAGGAGCCACAGATATTCTTCACTTATTCTAGTCATAATGTAAATTGCTTGCTCTAGCCTGACCCAGAACATCTTTTGTGTAAATATGGCATGTGTACAGCACTTTCCTGTTTTTTGTTGTTGTTTGCTCTTTTTATTTTTTTTTTAACAGAGTAGTTTTCATTAAGCACAAAGAGAGACTGTTTGCAGTAAAGATAGTTATGCTTTGTGCTTCAGAACATATTTGGAAAAGGGAATTGAAAAAAGACCAAGATATGACAATCCTGTAAGCCAAACTTAATTTATTTATTTGAAATGGTCCTTCATATTTTTTATTTTGTGTAAACTTAAAAAAACTAAAAAAAAAAAAAGTTAGGCTTTTCAACTCAGAACATCAGAATCATGTATCAAAATTTAAACAAATATTGCACTTTAACCAGTCTGAAGGTCTTCTCCTTGGGCAACCAAATTAAGGTAGAAAAACTCTATTGCTGATGTTACAATTTCTGAGATCTTTATCCCATTTTGGGCAGGGGAATTTTTCAAGGACTGAATTCAGAGAACAGAACAAGAACAATTTTGCACATTTGTAAAAGACACTTCATGAATTGCTAGTGCATTGATTACTGTTAACATTCACTGGACTAACAGTACAGAGGCCTCAAGTCAGAACCTAATTCAGGGATTCACCACTAAAACCCTAGGAATATTGAAGACTGTGTTGGAACTCAGCCAGCACTCCTGGGTTCTCTAGTTTCTTTTGTAACCCACTGACCAAGTAATTGCTTGACCAAGTAATTCAGCTTGTTTGAAAGATCTAGCAGAACTGTCATGAAAGGAATGGACTTGCAGGAGAAATTACTTCAGGCAGGGGTCAACCATTTTATATTCTGGTGAGCTGCCTCCACAAGCAGGGCTAATCAATGACATCATGAAAGCTGTGCAATTGTTTCTGTGTTTTGCAGAGGCTAAAAGACAAAACTCATGGCTGGACAGAAAGCCTTTAAAACAAAGTTGGTCTGAGAGTCCAAAGCAGAAACACAAATGACAACACTGCAGGTTGCCCTTGAATGATAATGACAAAGGTCTTCTATCGGTACACACTGCACTGTCAGCAGGTGACAGCTTTGTGCTGCTGAATACCTACTTCCCCAGCTTGCTATGAAAACAGCTGACAACTGCCTGTGTTTACAGCAGGTGAATTGCAATATTCTTCCCACGGTTATTTCTTCTGTACTGTGATCAGTCTGGATGATCAAGTCCTCTGTGCTAGCTGATAGCAGATGAAAAAGGTGGTCCCATTGGTCATAACGCATGCACACCTCTGTAGGTGTAATAGTTGACCCAGGCAGCTGGTCGTCTCCAAACCATGCCTGCCTTTCTCAGCAGGCTGACCGGTATTACAAAATGTCTCCATTATTTGGCATATCCTAAACTGTCAAACGTAGTTTCATACTCCACCTTTGTAGAAGTGTGCTTAGGGAAACATGGGCCACCTTGGAGGCATGCAAAGGCCTGGACCAATGCAACAGCCAAAAAAAAAAGCAGCTCACTGCTGCTTTCGTCCATTACTCCAAGGCTGACTCAGCAAACTGAGATAGAAAGATGCAGAGGTCAGGGAGCACAGCAGGCTGGCCACTTCGCAGTTTGCAGTTATTAAGGCATAGCAGTGGGAGGATGATTTGTATACTGATTGGCATAAAGACTGTTTGGAGATGACAGAAATAGAGATAGAAATAGAGACAGACATAGGGACAGACACTGTTTCTGGAGCACTTTTTCAGCATGTTTTCCTCCTCACATGTACAGCCCTTTCTAAAAACAGCACTGTGAAACACCTAGGGTAATGACAGAAGGAAAACTAATCTGGGCAGTGGTAATGAGTAAACTAAGCTGTGGTGAAGAAACAGACTATGAGGACTAAGAAACAGACTAAGAAACAGATTATGAGGCTGGATAATCATCTTCAGAGTTGTTCCTGTCCTAGCAAGACTACAAAGAAAAGCTGCCAGCAGCTACAAACATGATAGCTTTTCAAAGGGCCAGATCCCCAGTGGTGTATATCTAGGGTACTATTCAGATGTCCATGAAATATTATCAGCTGGCATAAGGCCATTTTGTCTGCTGAGTCTCCTCTTTGTCTGCTCCTACCCTCCTTTCTACTCTCTTCCATTTTCTCTTCTCATCTTTCTAATCAGTTCATTTATCCCTGGCGTGAGGTTCAAGGAGTTGCTATAGAAAGGGAGAAAGACACAGTCCCCAGAAAACTTCTGAGCAGGCTTTTAACAGGAGGAGAATATTTTTGCCCCTCAATTTATCCATTTAAGTCTAAGCTCTTCCATGCAGTGTCAGAACTACACAGTTACTATGGGCTCCCACAGTCAGCTCAGGTGTGCTGACCCTTTATGCTTTATGACCAATAATAAAGTAAATTTTGGAAAGGGGACACTTAAGAATGTTAGGGGATCCTGCAAAGGTGACCTGTTAACAGAGCCTCCACCATTCAGGAGCAGACCTACTCAGGCCATTTTCTTGGGGTGCATCAGAGTCTTTCAACCAGCATTTCTGGGAGCAGAGATCACTTGTAGACATGGCTTCTATTATTTGAGACCCTTACATCCTCCAATGGCACCATCTCCCCAAGAATTGCTTGTGACTGCATAGAGTCACAGAATGGCTTGGGTTAGAAAGGACTTTACAGATCGCTGAGTTCCAATTTCCCTGTCATGGGCAGGGACACATTCTACCAGATCAGGTTGCTCAAAGCCCCATCCAGCCTGGCCTTCAACACCTCCAGGGATGGGGCATCCACAGCTTCTCTGGGCAATCTGTTCCAGTGCCTCACCACCACCTTTCTCCTAAAATCTAATCTAAATCCACACTTTCAGTTTAAAACCACTCCCCCTTGTCCTATCATTATCTGCCCAAGTAAAAAGTTGCTTTCCATCTTTTTTATAAGCCCCCTTTAAGTATTGAAAGGCTGCAGTGCGGTCAGCCCGGAGCTTTCTCTTCTCCAGGCTGAACAGTCCCAGCTCTCTCAGCCAGTCTTCAAAGGAGAGGTGCTCAAGCCCTCTAATCAGCTTCACGTCTCTCCTCTGGACCTGTTCTAACAAGTCCACGTCCTCCTTGTGCTGGGGGCCCCAGACCTGGATGCAGCACTCCATGTGGGGCCTCACAAGGGCAGAGCACAGGAGGACAATCACCTCCTTCCACCTGCTGGCCATGCTGCTTTTGATGCAGCCCAGGATGCAGTTGGCCTTCTGGGCTGCAAGCACACACTGCTTTTTGTCCACGAGCACCCCGAAGTCCTTCTCTGCATGGCTGTTCTCAACGACCTCTTCTCCCAGTCTGTACTCATGTCTGGGATTGCCCTGACCCAGGTGCAGCACCTTGCACTTGGACTTGTTGAACCTCAACAGGTTCACGTGGGCCCACTTCTCAAGCTTGTCCAGGTCCCTTTGGATGGCATCCCTTCCTTCTGCTGTATCAACTGCACCACTCAGCTGGGTGTCATCTGCAAACTTGCTCAGGGTGAACTTGGTCCCACTGGTGTCTATTTCATAAATAAAGACATTAAACAGCACCAGTCCCAAGACAGAACCCTGAGGGACACCACTCGTCACTGGCCTCCACCTGGACATAGAGCCACTGACCTCCACTCTCCGGGTACAGCCTTCAAGCCAGTTCCTTATCCACTGAGACATGCATCCTTCAAATACATCTCTCTACAATTCGGAGATCAGGATGTCATGTGGGACTGTGTCAAAGGCCTTACAGAAGTCCTGGTAGATGACACTGGTCAGTCTTTCCTTGTCAACTGATGCAGTCACTCCATCATAGAAGGCCACTAGACTGGTCAAGCATAATTTGCCCTTGGTGAAGCCATGCTGGCTGTTTTGGATCACCTCCTTGTCCTTCATGTGCCTTGGCATTGCTTCCAGGAGGATCTTTTCCATGATCTTGGCAGGCACAGAGCTGGGGCTCACTGGTCTGTAGTACCCTGAGTCTTCCTTTCTATCCTTTTTAAAAAATTGATATGTCTTTCTCCTCTCCGCTAGATCATGCTTTCACCTCTGTCAAAGTCACAGCAGCTTTTCATTTATCACCCACCTAGAGTCATGTCTTTCACCATCAATTTCATTCTTATCCCCTCTTACTCTCAGGGCACCCGACTGCCCATATATCAAGGGGCGTCCATGGCAGATATGCAGAGATATAAACTTTTCAGCTTCCCCACGTGCACAGATCAGATGCAGATGTGGACTTCAAAGCTTTCAGCTAATCTTCATCCATTTTCCACCAGCATCATTTTCCGGATACTCTAGTGGCAAGGTGACACTGTGGGGGTCACTTCCTTCTCCCCCAGTGCAACATTGCTGCCTCAGAACCACAGACCTGTTTCCATTGTGATTGGCAATGGGACTGCAGCACACTCCTGTGGGAATACTCTTTGTCCCCAGCATGCAAGACACTGTGAATCTGCTGCAAACTAAGGTCAAGGGAAATCTCAATGAAGGCTGAACCAGACTTAGTTAAAACAGAGAAATGGGAAAAAAGTTTTGCCTTGATCCACTGTGGATGCTGACTGTACACTGAAGTGAATTGGTCATTGTACTCACTACTCTGCTGCTTGGATTATACTAGGTTGTCCCAGCCAAAATGCTTTTTTCCCATTATCACATTCAGCTGGTGTGAACTGTAATTTGTGAACAAAATTACTCCTCCTCGGCAAACAGAAGAACAAGCATAGGTATCTAATACACATACCACAATTTTTTCAAAACGTTCAGCAGAACACATTTTCTTTTTCCCTGTGCTTGCAAATATGTTAATTTGCTTCCCCTTATGTACACAGCACCCATATTAAAACAATACCTTACTGCATAACAGTCAGCATCAGTGAGAGGAAATAAGACGTAGGAAGTTTCGGGAGTAGAGGTAATTAAATTAGTGCTGAATAGCAAAGACATCCATCTGTAATCAGAGAAGAAAACTCCAGAGAAAGCAGAGAATATCTGACTCATGAAGAAGAACATAGGAGAGAGTCTTCAAAATATTGATTTTTTTGGTACCTGGAGGGTTGGCTAAAATCACCACAATGACTCATGACCACAGGGCCAAAATAAATACTGTACATATTCTGCTCCTAAGCCTGTTAGGTCCTTTGGAAAATCTTTCCCCCAGAACCTGACTTGGGGCTTCATTTAGGAAAATCTAGGTCAATTCTATTTTTCAAAGTAGCTGAGACAGGATGAAAAATAAATAAATGAAAGAGTTACATATTTCACATTGGCAATCACAGTACAGTTGCTTATAGGTTTCCATAAAAATTTAGCTTGGCTCTTTTTTTGGGATGGAGTCAAGCTGCAGACTGTTCCTGTGAGAACATTGTCTGGTGATACAAAGCAGAATCTTAGGCAAAAGTGGGACATAATGTCTCATATTTACAATGTCTGCATGCAGTTTTTTACAAGAACTTCCCAGAAGCCAACAGAAATGCACAAACACAGATACTTGTACATGTTTAGAAGAGTTTATTCTAGGATTATGTATCTGACAACATAAATAAATTCATAAGTCTATTGAGTTAATACAGCAAAGATTTTATAGCAGGGGATCTGCAGGGGTGGCCTCTGTGAGCAGAGCCCAGCAGCTGCCCCATGTCAGAGCAGAGCCAGCTCCAGACGGCTCCAAAGGGACCTGCTGCTGGCCAGAGCTGAGCCAGGGAGTGATGCTGGGTGGGTCTCTGGGAGAGCAGATTGAGGGAAGGGGGAAAACTGCTGCACAGCAGCAGCTGGGAGAATGAGGATTGTGAAAGTGTGAGAGAAGCAGCCCTGCAGCCCCCAGGTGAGTGCAGCAGGAGGGCAGGAGGTGCTCCAGGCAGGCAGCAGCAGTTCCCCTGTGGCCTGTGCAGGGAGAGGCCCCTGGTGGAGCAGGCTGTCCCCCTGCAGCCCACGGGTCCCACACGGAGCAGATCTCCACGCTGCAGCCCCCCCGTGGAGGAGCCCCCGCTGGAGCAGGTGGATGTGGCCTGGAGGAGGCTGCGGCCCATGGAGAGCCCCCGCGGGAGCAGGCCCCGGGCCGGAGCTGCAGCCCGTGGAGAGGAGCCCCCGCAGCAGGAGCAGGGGGTGTGGGGGGAGCTGCCGCCCACCCGTGGGGGACCCGTGCTGGAGCAGTTTGCTCCTGGGGGATGGATGGACCCCGTGGTACGGAGCCGTGTGGGAGCAGGTCTTGAGGAGCTGCTGCCCGCGGGCAGCCCCCGCAGGCTCAGTTCGGGAAGGACGGCATCCCGTGGGAGGGACCCCGCGTGGAGCAGGGGCAGGGAGGGACCGAGAAGGAGCAGCGGAGACGAAGTGCTGTAGACTGACCACAACCCCCATTCCCTGTTCCCCTGAACTGCTTGGGAGGAGGACATAGAAGAGGGTAGATGAGGGGAAGGGGGGTTTAATTTGCTCTTTTAGTTCTCACTGCTCTATTTTCTTATTAACCAGCAATAAATTAAATTAATCTTCCCCAAGCAGAATGTGTTTTGCCAGTGGCAGTAACTGGTGAGTGATCTCCCTGTCCTGTCCTTATCTCAACTCACAAGTTTTTCCATTATATTTTCTCTCCTGTCCTCTTGAGGAAAGGGAGTGAGTGACTGGCAAGAGGGGCACCTGATATGTAGCCAAAGTTAACCCACCACAATAGGATATATGTTTATATGTTTTTGTGTGTACTTTGAAAGATCAGGACATGGAGTATAAGATGTTCCTCCTTTCTGCCTCAAATTTTTTGCGTTGCTAAATGAAAGCCTTCCTTTTAGCATAAGGTTTGTAAAATTAGTGCCCCAGAATCCTGCAGTAATTGAGATTAGATACAGCTATTTATTTTCCACGGCCTCTGTTTTGTTTACCATGTGTAAAAAGCTCTTCATGTTTTCTTTTTTTGTTGTTGTTGATGTTGTATATTTGCATTGTTTCATTCTATTTTCAGAGCTCTAGTCCAGTCAATGTAGGTGTGGGCTTGGGTTTCTACAAGACCAGAATACAAATGCTCCAGGGATAAGAAATGGTTCACTGTAAGATGAGGTGTCAGCTGTGTTTTTCATTGCAAAGTATGGTGGAGATGTGGATAACTGACAAAAGAAGTATTGTTTGTCCTCTCCAGGGGGTAGGGAACTCATCGACTGCTCATGAGGCTTAGAAATGATTATAATTCTCTGTTGCTAGGTTTGTGCTTGCTGGGGTACATCATTCTCATTGCCTTATTGATCATAAGCACTTTGGCAGACTGAAGGTCAAAGCCAGCCAAAATTCAGAGGCTGAACCCAAAGTGGCTGATTCATTTCAAGTTCAGTGCTCAGTACATAAACAACCTAAGCTCTCTGCATCTGATCTCGTGGTAAATCTCTAGGAGGCAAATAAAAGTAGATTTTTTAAAAAATATTTTCTGAGTGCCACTTTTATTTCTGGCATATTGCCTTTATTTCTCTGTGCACATTAGCCCTTGCTATTATTAACTTCAGGTTGTCCTTGGTATTGTGTGCACTAGAAAGTGTTCTTGAATATGCAGGAGTGTGCTACCACCAAAGAAAGTGGCAGGGAACAGAGCATGTCATTGCACATCAAGAAGAAACTTACAAAGCATTTTAATAGTTTGTATGTGACTGAAAGTAAGTTCCGTCCACATTTTTCTTCCCTATTGCAGTTTAGCACTGTGAGGGACAGTTGTGTTCAATCATAATCCTCTACTAGATGGGAGATTTGAGGGAAATTAAAAAATGAAATTGTGTCTAAACAAACACAATAGATCATAAACTAATAATTTAATTTTCACAGAAGCCAAAAATTAAAAATAAAAAAAATTCAAAATATTAGAAGCAAAAAAGATATCCGAGTCTAGAGGGCCAACTGACAGTCCCAGATAAAAAATGAACACTCATATCAACACTGCTGAGAATCCTGGGGACTAACCTAGAGGGAAAATCATCCCCTAGACTGACACTTAGGTATGCACCTGCATTTTTTCTAGCTTTCTGTGTGACAAACATGGCAAAGGATTCATTTCTTCCTTGTGGACAAAGAACTTCAGTAAGATTTACCCTACCAAAGGGGCTGCAGTGAGAGTCTGCTCAGAAACAGTTATCACTTACAGCAATGCCACACTGAAATATAACAAATTGCTTCCACACCATTCTAAAAGGTTATTCCATCCTCAGCAAGTTCCCTGGATGGAAAGGACAGGTTTGAGAGGACATTTAGCTCCGACAGACTTTTCACTTAGAATTTTTTTTCCTCTAGTTGCCTGCACCAATGTTTTCGATGTCGACTGCACTGACAAAACAAGAAAATGTAATTCTGCAATAGCAAAACCTCAGGAATGATTAGTTAGGTGATTATCTTTAGTCCTTGCTGTGAGACTGTTTAATTTTTGTCATCAAAACCCCGGGTATTCTTCTGTGTGGAATAAATCCTGCCATACCACATTGTGGCTAGGATCTAATTAGCACACCCACCCTGACAGTACATCTGTGGAGACCAAGGTAATGCCACAAGCTTAGAGCCAATACTCAGTAAAATCAAAGGTAGTTAATCAATTAGTTTCAAGCCTTTGACACATATTCCTCTCTGAAGTACAAAAAGTACTTCTCAGTCCCCTTAGCCAGCAACAGAGAGAACTCTGACATAAAGATGCTTTAAAAATGGGAAGAACACTTCTGACACCCAAAAAGAGCAAGTAAGGAAATACAAGCGTTTATTCACATGCTGTAGTCCTTCATAGGGACGCAAAAAAGATAAAGGACAAGGCACTTACCATCTTTCTCTAGCCCTTTTTCATCTGTCACAGCACCCATTTCGTTTTGTAATTCAAGGCAGTTTTCTTGCTCCCCAAGAGGCTGTGAAAGTCATGTTTGCAGTGAATGGAAGTTGGTGAGTGAGAACATCTGGTGCCTCCTAACAATCCAACTGAATAGCATGAGTGGTGTTACAGTGCTAGAAAGACTTAGGTTGTATAGCGCTGCAAGGCTGGGTTGCTATTGCAAATTCAGAGAGCTGATGACACCTGCGATTGGCTACTACACAGTAAAGTTAGCACCTTTGCAAGAGCCTGCAAATAGCATGGGCTCCTATCTCAAAATCTGGACTAGAGATGAGGTGCATGTTCAACATTCCAGCTGGAATCACCTGCTGACCCTTCTCATCCCTTCTGTTGTCTGGCCAAGGTCAGAGAACAGATGTTTCACATCATCAGTGGTGTGTGAGCAAGGAAGGAAGCTCTACAACCCACATCAAACTAAGAACTGTATAGATAATTAGAGAGAAACCTCATTATCGAAGACTTTACTGAGCTGCTGTGATGACTGTACCCTCCATTTCCCATAGGAATGCCTTTATTTTATGGCAAAAAGGACAAAGGAGTTTCATCTCATTCCTAGCAGCTTCTATTTTATGTAAGGAAGGGGATTTTTTTTTTTTTTTTTTTGTGAAAGAACAGTTACTGCATGTATTTTCAAGGGCTCTTTAGCTCTTTGTGGCCTCCCCATTTTTTCTTGGGCACTCCATGTATGCAGAACCTCACAGTAATCCAGACAGGACGGAATGGTACAGCTCTGAAATGTTAACTTCCTGCTGGGTAGAGCCATTCATCCTCCAGATGGCAGTTCAGGACAAGAGACACAAGCCCATTTTCTTTCCCTCTCCATTTCTTATTTGGTGTTTGTTGTTGTTGTTGTTTTGTTTTTGTTTTCAGTGGCATGTTGACTTTTTGTTGTGTCCATTTCAAAAAGAAGCAGTTCTAAGTACTCACATATGGGATATCTGTACCCAGCCAAGCTCAAGCTATCGTCCTAGGCTAGGCAAATGAATACTAGCTCCCTCTTTTATAGTGCCTGAGCACTTTGGCATCATTAGTGGGACTCTCAGTACTCCTCAGGGGCGTGTGTGAAAGAGCCCTTACAATCAGACAGAAATGAAGCCTTGGGTGATGCAAAGTGGCAGGCAATATTTGGAACAAAACAGATCAATAATTGAGCCTACATTCACAGCCATGACCATGGACAACAAATGCATGCTTAGCTGACCATGCTGTTCCAGGCCTCCAATCGTTATTGAGTACCTTCCCATAGTTTTACCTTCATAAAACAGCTATGCATGCCTACCAGAGCCGTGAACCAGTGAGAATTCAATCAGTTTAGAAACTGCCTTTCCATCTCTTCAGGCTATTAATGAACAATTATTCTTCAAATATAAAGAGAATCATTTAAAAGAATAAGCTTTTTTGGATCAGTTGGGATTTTTATTTTTTTATTTTTTGGCCAAAGCCTCACCATGTTTGGATAAACACCCTGGTAATCCAACCTGCTGCTAAAATTCAGAATCTCTTCCTATAATAGTGTTTGCTGAGAAGTAGGGAGAAAATCTATTTAAATCTCAGTCTGCTGCCAGAAACAAAGTCCTGTGTTCATGGAAGGGCCTCTTTTACTACTAGTAGAGTACTTCAGAAAAAAAAAAATAGCATGCAAGTACACACAGAAGAAGCTAGAACAAATATAGTGAGGAAAACAGAAACTCCGACACTGGCAGAAGGGAACTTACTGCCTCTGAGAAGCACTAGAAAGGAAAGGTCTCTCTGTGCAGAAAACAGAGAAGTCAGCAAACAACTCAGCCTGGTGGCATTCATAGAAGTGCAAGAGTCAGGGCAGGACAAGCAAAATAGACAAGTAGAAACTCATAGAATTAGACAGTAGATGTTCAGTGTCTGAGCTGGCTGGGTTTGCAGGACTGAAAAGCAGGTGGTATGTCATGCCCTCTGATTAGCAGCTCCTGGCACTCTGTCAGTGGGTCAAGCAAGTATATTACCTTTCGAATTTTGCTTAGCGAATGCTGAAAGGTGTGTGCTTCTGTTGGCACTCATCACTCTTGACCTCACATGCCTTGAGGGACAGAATCCCCCATCTGCAGGATTTCTGTCAAAGAGGTTAGGCGGGGGTCAGGAGTAGAGTTTGCATGTTAGCAAAAAACTTGTGTGCAGGTTTCTAAGCCAGGCATGAGCTTCTAACTCGAGTTCTTACAAAGAGAGTGGGAAATGTGGTGTGTATTTCCTTGCTGATAGAGATTTTCCCTCCTATTTATATATTCATACATTCTGGGCACCCTTACCAGTAACAGCTTGCCTGTCACTTTCCCAGTGTGTCAGGTTCCTCAGCCCCAGTTCCTGCTCATCTGACTCAGTTCCCTCCAAAACATAACCAACCCCTCCCACAGGTGTGCCAGGAGAAGAAAGCAGGAGCTTCAGAGACACAGACTCTGATTGTCTGAAGACAGAATTCATCCCTGACAGCACGGTCGTGGCTGGTTCTAAAAGCACCCTCTTGCTCTCTACATTACACATCAATATTCCATTTCACACCTGCTTCCCAGCATGGCACAGCAGGCCTGAGGACACTGTGTTATTATTCAGTAGTTCTGCATGGAAATGCTATTTATCTAACCGTTCAGGCTGTGTTTGGAAACTGACTTTTCTGGGGCACTAACTTCACCAGCCTTTATCAGAGCTGGCGTGCGGCTACCAAGAGAAGAAAGTTCCAGCTAATGCCAGGGGTGGGACAGCAACACTGCAGACAATGATGAAGAACATAGAAAGCAAGACATTGCTCTGTTTCAATGAATTTTAATTAGCAGTCATTAACATTTTTCCCACTGTGCCCTGTGGCCTTCCTTTCTGAGGGAAAAAAAAAAAAAACTCCAGACAAAGGAGTAATTCCTCTATGCACTGTGCTTGAAAAAATGCAAGGCACTTCCAAAGCACAAAGGACAAAGCCTGGGAAGCCACACTGTACTGGGTCTATGTGGCAATGTCTTCGAAGCAGAGGGGGCTGCAAGGGGTGGTCTCTGCAAGAAGAAACCATGGGCTGCCCTGTACCATGCTCCCACCACTGGCCAAAACTGAGCCCATCAGTCAAGCTGGTGGTGCCTCAGATAACATTTAAGAAAAGAAAAACAAAAAAAAAAACCCTGCCGCAAAACAGCAGCTGGGAGAGAAGAGTGAGAAATGTGAGAGAAGCAGCCCTGCAGCCCCCCAGGTGAGTGCAGCAGGAGGGCAGGAGGTGCTCCAGGCAGGCAGCAGCAGTTCCCCTGCGGCCTGTGGAGAGACCCCCTGGTGCAGCAGGCTGTCCCCCTGCAGCCCATGGGTCCCACGTGGAGCAGATCTCCACGCTGCAGCCCCCCCGTGGAGGAGCCCCCGCTGGAGCAGGTGGATGTGGCCTGGAGGAGGCTGCGGCCCATGGAGAGCCCCCGCAGGAGCAGGCCCCGGGCCGGAGCTGCAGCCCGTGGACAGGAGCCCCCGCAGCAGGAGCAGGGGGTCTGGGGGGAGCTGCCGCCCACCCGTGGGGGACCCATGCTGGAGCAGTTTGCTCCTGGGGGATGGATGGACCCCATGAGATGCACCCAAGCTGGAGCAGGGAAAAACTGTGAGAAGGAAGGAGTGGCAGAGAACTGTTATGGACTGACTCCACATCTCCCTCTGTTGCTCTGATGGGATGAGGTGGAAGGGTTGGAAGTGAAAGAGTAAAGCTGAGAAGGGGAGGGGTCAGAGGAAGGTGTTTTTAGATTTGTTTTTTCTCATCATCCTACTCTATTTTTAATTTCAATTAATCTATTGATTTTCCCCAAATAGAGTTTTTCCCATGACAGTAAGTTGTAAGTGATCCTACTGTCTATCTCAGGCCATCACCTTTTCTGTCTTATTTTCTCCCCTGGTCTGTTGAGGAGGGGGAGTCAAAGAGAGGCTGAGAGTGCACCTGGCAACCAGACAAAGTCAAACCCACCACACACTCCAATGAATCAGAAGAAAAAGGGTGAAGAGAGATACATTGGTAGTTAAAGAAGCCATGATTAAGAAGAACTAAGCTAATTACTTAGCAAGATGTTCCCCCATTTGGGACACGCCTCCCCATAAAGGTTTTGCAATTAATCTGGTAATAGGAGAAGGGGCTTCCTTTGGGCACCTTCCTCAGTTTGAGACAGATGCAAGTTAAACATCTGCTCTGAGCTTTTCTAGTCTCTCTAGGAGAGAGACACACACTGTGGATAGCAATACATTCTGTCCTAAGGCAGGTAACTAGGACGTCATCCTTTGAGGTACGTATTTCTCCCTGTTGAGTACTGAGGAAGCATACCAGCTTCAGTGGAGACAACTAAATAGATCGCTAAAGCTTGATAAAGCAAACCCACTTAATGAATCTGCTTATCCCTAAAATAACAGCAAAATACTCCCATGGCTCCCTCCTCAGTTAGTTTCATTTCCCTCTGACTCTGAACTCTGTGGTGCCGGTTGTGAACTTCTTTAAGTTTTTAAAATAGATACGTAATTACCAGTTCTCATTCTGACTGATTCACTAAAATTAGAAAGCAGCAAGGTTCCTCTTCCTTCCTCGGTCCTCTCCACCTCCCTCCCCTTAGGCCTAATCAATTCCTTCTGCAGAAATGGAAACAAACTGGGAATACATTTGGGTTCTCCTAATGAAAGCTGGCAATAGCTGTGAGACTCGCTATAGTATGTCCCAACTGGTTCCAATGTACATTATGAAACACACTATCATTTCACAGCTAATAGTTAGCACAAAGAAAAAGAAAGAAGGAGGAGTCTTATAAAATGAAGGGCATACTGTATTCGTTTTATGATGATTGATTATACATCTTCGCTTTCTCACACATGGATTCAGTTTCTATGTAGTTTCAGGATAGGCTTCCTGCAATTCTCGTTTCTTTAAAACAAGACTTCTTGCTGAATACCAGCTGTTAGCTCTATTTAAATGCAGGGTCTATCCCTTTGAGGAACCACAGATGAGCTTCACTAGATCCTGTTCTTGCACTCCATAGAAAAAAGGAAGATATGTCTCCCATAATATGAAATATCTCCAGCAGAGTTCAAGGTTTCCCAATCAGGATAATAATAGCTGCTAACTGCACCTCAACTGGGAGATCATGCACAAAGTGATCATTTCAATACACAGCGGGAATATATGAGCTCTTGAGATGCCAAGACTGATGCCTCACAATAATAACTGCCTGCTCCCCACAGTGACCTGTGGACCTTTTTTCAATGATGCTGTTGAGTCAGAGAGTTTCTGCAGAAAAAAAGTCTGGGCAAAAAGCTTTGGCTTTGTTTTTCTCTGCACATCCTGAGTCACAGTGCAGGAGGGCCAGCTCACAGCCACCCTCTTCTCTGGGTACGGCTCTGCCATCGCCATTACATTTTTGTTTCCAATTCTGTTGAATGATTTCACACATGATTCTTAAAAAGGCAAGCAACCTGCACACAGAGCACTCCAACACACCTGACATTGTGACAAAGATTTCATAATGATTCCTACTAAGTCCTAAATCCTTCTTTCTTCAATGATGAGTTCCTAGGCTGACTTGCCAAATCCCACCCTTACTGGCCTTGTATGTGAGAATTTGTTGAGATGGCAGGAACTGTTGAGATGGCTGTAACTCTTCTGAGCTTCTGTGCTCCCATGTAAAATCCTGGGGTCTCCTTCTGTCACATCCAGACACTGAAAAACCATGCAAAGATTAAATTCCAGAGACTGTGGATGATAGAGTGGGTCTTGTGGGTGGACGTGACCACTCTTCAATCTGAAAGAATATTTGTTCACTAAAAAATTATTATTCTGCCAAATGTAGCACTATTAGATACCAAGCTAGTTGTTCATTTTATGTATATAAAGACTTACAAATGCAGCTGCCTCTACAGCCACATAAGTAAGAATCATAGAATCATAGAATGGCTTGGGTTGGAAGGGACTTCCGACTACACCACTCAGCTTGCCGTTGTGCTGCAAACTTTCTCAGAGTGAACTTGGTCCCACTGGTGTCTATGTCATTGATAAAAGCATTAAACAGCACCAGTCTCAAGACAGACCCCTGAGGGACACCACTCATCACTGGCCTCCACCTGGACATAGAGCCACTGACCTCCACTCTCCGGGTACAGCCTTCAAGCCAGTTCCTTATCCACTGAGACATGCATCCTTCAAATACATCTCTCTACAATTTGGAGATCAGGATGTCATGTGGGACTGTGTCAAAGGCCTTACAGAATTCCAGTCAGTATTCCCTTGTCAACTGATGCAGTCACTCCCTCACAGAAGGCCACCAGACTGGTCAGGCATGATTTGCCCTTGGTGAAGCCATGCTGGCTGTCTTAGATCACCTCCGTGTCCTGCATGTGCCTTGACATTGCTTCCAGGAGGATCTGTTCCATGATCTTGCCAGGCACAGAGGTGAGACTCACCGGTCTGTAGTTCCCCATGTCCTTCTCTCTGACCTTTTTAAAAATGGGAGTGGTGTTTCGCTTTTTCCAGTCACCAGGGACTTTACCTGACTGCCAGGACTTTCCAAATACGATGGAAAGAGGCTTGGCAGCTCCACCAGCCAGTTCCCTCAGGACCCTGGGATGCATGGCACCGGCCCCACAGACCTGTACCTGTCCAGTTTCATCAGGGGGTCTCCAACCTGCTCTTCACTTACAGTGGGAGGGACTTTGCTCCCCCAGCCCTTGCCTAGAGGGTCAGGGACTGGAGAGACGTGGGAAGCCTGACTGTCAGTGAAGGCTGAGGCAGAGTGGTTGCTGAGTACCTCAGCCTTCTCCATGTCTGTTGTTACGAGTTCTCCCTCCTCATCCATCAGAGGGGGTACGCTCTCCTTGGCCTTTCTTTTCTGGCCAATGTACGTGTAGAATCTCTCCTTGTTATTCTTTGCATCCCTTGTCAAGCTCAGTTCCATCTGTGCCTTGGCTTTCTGATCCCATCCCTGCACATCCGAATAGCATCCCTGTCCTCTTCCCAGGCCACATGTCCCTGCTGCCACTGCCTGTGCATTTCCTTCTTGTGCCTCAGTTTGCCCATCAGGTCCTTGATCAGCCATCCCATTTTTCTGCCCTTGCTGCTTGTTTTCTTACACAGGGGGACGGAGAGTTATTGTGCTCTAAGGAAAACATCCTTAAAGAGTTGCCAGCTCTAATCCTCTGTCCCTAAGGACAGTGTTCCAGGGAATCTCAGCCACTAGGTCTTTAAACAGCTGGAAATTTTCTCTTTGGAAGTTCAGGGTCCGGATTTTGCTCTTCGCCAGGCCCACATTCCTTGAGATCACAAACTGCCTCCAATATTAATCTCTTTAATGAATTTGTCTGCACTGGTGAGCACCAGGTCCAGTAACACTGGTTGGTTTGTCTAAGACCTAGACGAGGAAGTTGTCTTCAATGCACTCCAGGAGTCTCCTGGATTGCTCACAGCCTGCTGTGTGGCTTTCCCAGCAGACATCCGGGTGGTTGAAGTCCCCCATCAGGAACAGAGTGTGCGAGCGTGATGCTTCTTGTAGTTGAAGCAAGAATGCCTCATTCACAGGCTTCCCTAGATCAAGTAGCCTGTAGTAGACCCCGACCACAAGGTGCCCTTTATTGGTCTGGTCCTTAACTTTTACCCACAAGCTCTCAGCCTGTCTGTGGCAGTTTCTCAGAGGCATCTCTTCACAATCAATCCCTTCCCTAACATAGAGGGCAACACCCCACCCCTGTGCTCTAGCAAAGAATCTGAGTCCTGGGAGACACGTCTGCTAACTCGCTTCTGTCTCTCAAACCTGTAGTGCAGAGCTGGGGGAGTGTACAGCGAGAGGAACTACTTTTGTACATGGTCTTCCCATTCTTTGTGCTTTCAGTCTTCAAACTGTATTAAAAATTTTAAGTGATTTTTCAATACATAGTAAAATCAGTTCTTCACAATCCCTCTTTTGGTTTCTGTGTCTTTTTTTTCAAGCAACTGAAATGTGCTGTGAATGCTTTCCCAGTATGTGCTTGTAAAGACTACTGTTTGTTTACTATTGGAATAAAAATGCATAGAAACATGTAAGCTCTTTTTTAAATGATTTTGGAATGTATAATTAGAGAATAAATAAAAGGTCACAAAACTTCATGAAATACACACAAGATAAACATGAAAATATCCTGTGTTATAGCATGCTAGTCTTTAGGATTGAGTTAAGCCTCGTTGTCAGAATGAGACTTAACTGAGCTTACTTGCATCAGTCAGAAGTTACAGGTCAGAGATGTGTTTCTAATTTTCTATTCTGGGAATGTACCAGATGCAGTTATTTCCAATTGCTATGCTTACCCCTTTGTGTGTTAACCACATCAATGCCCTCTACTAATTTACATTTTATATATCTTGAAGGCACTGCAACCATTTTTAATTTATTATTTTGGGTCTTCTGATCAAACTACAAACTTACTTTTTTTTCATATATGATTGTGTTTTCAACATACGTATCAAGTTAACTTAATGCTCCTAAACAGATCAATCCATGCCTATGAATACCTCTCACTGATTTCTCTGAGCAGGGGATCAGGCTTTGGACTCTCTTATTTCTTTTCCTCATCTTTATTAAATTGAATGTATTTTATCAAAATTGCTCTGCTAATTGCTGCAGAGCATTTGCACAAGGCAGACTGCTTTGCACAGTCTGCCAGGGTCTAAAGCACATGATAATTTTACCTTTCTCTTTAAAATATGAATAGTGTCTCCACTGGATTTCTTTTCTTGTTCTGTATTGGTAATCAGGAGGATTACCTTCTGATGTTGAAGTCTTACAGTTAAGCAGACACAGGAATTCAAGGAACATGGATTTTTTTCAGGTTTGCCACTAACCTTCTGTGTCACCTTGCTGACGTCATGGGTTAACATTTTGTCTCCTTCCTCTGATGTCTTGAGCTCTTTATGACTAGGTATTTAAAACTTATCCACAGAAGTCAATGGTAGTTTTGCTATTAACATTAACAAAAATTCAAAGGGGACAATACCTTTGCTGTTTTGGAATAAGCTCTGCACATTTGATCATTTTCTCCCTCAAAGAAATTGCTCCTTATTAAAAGAAAAAAAAAAGAAAAAAAAAAAAAGAAAAAGAAAAAAAAGCTGTACTGCATGAAAATGAGTTCCAAACAGAGGCTGAATTGATCTGTTTTACTAAAATTAAGGCTTTCCACTACAGTGGTCTTTTTACTTGCTCTCAACAATGAATCCTCTTTTGAAGAGCTTTTTCAATATTGAAGAAGAGTATTTCCAGAGATAGGACCATTTCGTCATGACAGAAACATACGCTTCTTCAGTTACTAAATAAAATGTCGTTCAAATTAACAGATTTTCTTCAAAGGTCTTCAACATCACCATTTTCAGCAATGCTTCCTCCTCTGACAATCAGTAGATAGGACTTTCAGAGGTACCCACGCTCTTCTCTCAACAGCGATGTTGCTTCAGATTTGCTATGCTCCATTGAGCAAAACAGAGATGTACTTTAGGCAGTCAGCATAAATTTGTCTTTATGGATGAAAATTCATCCTGCAGTTGTTTGTTCCTAAGAAGAGAGGAAGAATTGGTCCAGGGAGTTTGCAAGCTTTTACACCCTTCCCTCTCCACACTCATGCCAGAAGAGGGGAAAGCAAACAACCTGAAATCCATTCGGATTTTCGATAACTTGATGATTCAATTCTGGCAGCATCAATGGCTTAGGGGTAGCTAGGTGAAGTGGAGTTCTCAGCAAGCAGAGCTATGTTCCTGCCCTAACATCATCCAAAGCACAATGAAGTGTTTCATTCTTGTCTTTAATCATCTGATAGAATGGAAAGCAATTTCCAACTGGAGGAAATATAGTTTTACCAATGATTGCCTTTTTTATACTTTTCTTTCTTTTTCTCCTTCCTTCCTTCCTTCCTTCCTTCCTTCCTTCCTTCCTTCCTTCCTTTCTTTCTTTTTTTCTTTCTTTCTATCCTTCTATCGTTAATTCCTTCCTTCCTTCCTTCCTTCTTTCTTTCTTTCTTTCTTCTTTCTTTTTTTTTCTTTCTTTTCTTTCTCTTTCTTTCTTTCCTTCCTTCCTTCCTTTCTTTCTTTCTTTCTCTTTCTTTTCTTTCTTTTACTTTTATGAAATTCAACAATGGTTCTGAGTAAAACTGCAATTTTTGAAAGTAATGGAACTACTTTTTTTTCACCACTGAACTGCACACTTGTTGACTGGAATGAACTTTGCCCACAGCCTTGTTATTGAAAATGACTCCTGAGTTTTTCATGGGATGTTATTTCTTGCTCTTACTCTGGTGTGCAGAAAAGGAAATAGATTTTCTATTCTTTTTACACCCCATGACTCTTTATCTCCTTAGTAAAAACCTACACTAGTCCAGGTCCAATGACTAATCCTTCACAAGACTTAGTGAGAAGCTACATATTTGACAAGGATACTGTTTGCAACACCTTTATCCATTTAATATGTACTTAAGGTTAGAAATTCAGATGTGATATTATGCCAAACCTAAGGAACGTCTTCTAATGTAACATTATGAACCAAACTTCCAACCACACACAAGAATCAGTTCTGTCTTCCAGCCTGAGTCTGTCAAAATACTAGCTCACTGGTATCATCTTATCGGCATTTCCTTTTCTGTTCTATCAATCTCATGGGCCCAATGTCTAGTATCTACACTATCAGTCACCTAAGTTTGCTCTTTTCATGTGTCATAGCTATTATCATCTTTGGCTGTTATCAACTTTTAAATTTTCACCTCACATGCATTGTTTGTTTCTCCTGTTCCCAGAAAAAAGAAAGAAAAAAAAAAGAAAAAAAAAAAAAAGAAAAAAAAAAAAAAAAAAAAGACCACTGCTGGCACTTTCCAGTATTATTAAGTTTTGCAGCATTCAGTTAATTGCAGATCAATACTGTTGTTGGGATTATTCTTTCCCAACATTAAAAAAAAATAATAATCATTTTATTGCCTTTAGTTCTGCCAGTTCTAAATTGCTGCTTCTCCTCTTTTTCTCCCTTTATAAATGTTGGACTTCTTACCATCTTGCTTGTATTATTCTTCCTCAATTTCTTCATTCGAGTGTTTTTTTTCCTGTTTTTAATTCTTTTAATGTTTTTTTTTCCCCCTAAGGTTACCAAGACTTAATATAGTATTATAATGTGGGCATACACCTGATAAAGCTTTTTTATTGGTATCAAATTACTATGTTTTCCTACTCTAAATATAAACTTTCAGCTCATTCTGTCCATTACTGTTTTGGACTTCCTAAAGCCACCCACCAGAGGTACCAAACAGTTGTTAATTTCTTATTTAAACTTAGCATTGCAAATATATTCAAGCCATGAAGAGTTGCATCTGAGAACCACCTTTCACTCCTGAAATCAATTCCTACTTATCTGTCAAGATGAGGCCTAATACAGAATTCCCCTGTGAGAGCCATACTTCTTAAGCTAGGAAAAATAGTTCCAAGGATGCTTTTAGCACCAGCAGAAGCAGACTTGCAGCATATTTCACTCTCGTTGAGGTATCCCATGATAAGCACATTTTTTCTACACTTTCTAGGTAAGTATTTTAGGACCTCGAAGAGCTGGCTGTGCAGTTGTTGCAACATAGTTAGCTATAGCAGACATCAATTTAGAACCCATCTTGTGTATGAAGCATGAGAACATCAGTTCAAAATATTTGGGATCGTTTGCCTGAGAGCTGTCTCAGAAAGCCCTGTCAACTTCCCCCCGTGCCCAAAGATGTCAACCCATGGTGCTGGGGAAAGCCAAACAAGGATTTACCTTACAGGCTCCTACAGGCTCACTACATTTGCTCTTACAGGCTCACTGGTAAGAATTTTTCTGTTCCTTGAAAGTCAAGACCACAGACACAGTAAGGTGGAACACTGTCCAAGCTGCTTCCCTGCACCAGAGCTCTGTGGACATCTCTATGTACAGAACACCTCCAAGGCCCAGCAGGGTAGAAATGCCCCGGCGAGCTGGTATTTCATCACTTGATCACTTGATTTCATCACAGTTCTACATTGGTTTATGAACACTATTACTGTTTTTTTACAGAGCACAAAAGATGGACAGAAACTGATCCCTAGCATCCATGAGTCAGCAGAGTCATAGGAGGAGCACACACTCGTAACTTTACACAGGTGAAGGAGACCGTGGTATCATGCCCATGGTCTGAATTATAACTTAAGGATTCTTTAAGTCTCAGCATGGCAATGCTGAGGTATTGCCAGTATCTGGGGCATTGCCAGACCCGCTGTTGTGTCTCAGCTCTGCCAGTAACACGCCACTCCTGCACACAGTAGAGCCCAGCAGCTCATACCAGGCACAAGCCTCCTGCCAAGGAAGGTGCAGAGGACTGGGAGTGACCAGCATCTGCACAACTGGCCTCGGGAACAGCTGTGAGAGATTTACCACCACTTACACATTTAATTCCTTTTTTAATGTAGGGAATGCCTTTAAATCTTGGCTTAATTTTCGTATTTTGCTGCTTCAATTTGCATAAGTTAATGGCACAAAAAATAATTCAAGCCATGACTTAAAGAGACAAACACAGAGAAAAGACTGTCATCCTCATTTCATATACAGTGAATGTTTCTGATCATGAAAGACATCTTTACTGATGATTTGGATGAGGGAATTGAGTGCACCCTCAGTAGGTTTGCAGACGACTCCAAGTTGGGTGGAAGTGTCAATCTGTCAGAGGGTAGGAAGGCCCTGCAGAGGGACCTGGGCAGGATGGGTTGATGGGCAGAGGCCAATGGGATGAGGTTCAACATGGCCAAGTGCCGGGTCCTGCACTTTGGCCACAACAACCCCATGCAGCGCTACAGGCTCGGGGCAGAGTGGCTGGAAAGCTGTGCAGAGGAAAAGGATCTGGGGGTGCTGATTGATGCTCACCTGAACACGAGCCGGCAGTGTGCCCACGTGGCCAAGAAGGCCAACAGCATCCTAGCTTGTGTCAGGAATAGTGCAGCCAGCAGGGCAGGGAGGTGATCGTCCCTTTGTATTCTGCTCTGGTGAGGCCGCACCTCGAGTACTGTGTTCAGCTTTGGGCACCTCGCTACAAGGAGGACATCGAGGCCCTGGAGCATGTCCAGAGAAGGCCTATGAAGCTGGTGAAGGGCCTGGAGCACAAGTCCTGTGAGGAGCGGCTGAGGGCACTGGGGGTGTTTAGTCTGGAGAAGAGGAGGCTCAGGGGAGACCTCATTGCTCTCTGCAACTGCCTGAAAGGAAGGTGTGGGGAGCTGGGGGTCGGCCTCTTCTTGCAGATAACTAGTGATAGGACTAGAGGGAACGGCCTCAAGTTGTGCCAGGGGAGGTTCAGGTTGGAAATGAGGAGACATTTCTTCTCAGAAAGAGCAGTCAGGCATTGGAATGAGTTGCCCAGGGAGGTGGTGGCATCACCATCCCTGGGGGTGTTCAAGGAGAGGTTGGACGTGGTGCTTAGGACAGGGTTTAGTGGGTGACATTGGTGGTAGGGGGATGGTTGGACCAGATGGTCTTGGAGGGCTTTTCCAACCTGAGTGATTCTGTGATTCTATGATATTACATACAATATCTGGTTCTGACATTTTCTTATCAGCTGACATTTAGTGATATTGTTTCAAGAAAGGAAAGCTATCTACAGGCTGTGTGAAAAGCAGTCATGGAGCAGAAGTGCTGGTATCTTAAGTCAAATAAACCAAAAACAACCACTCCATGCACACAACCACACACAAAAGAGTTTAAATATTTACACAGAAAGCAATGCAAAGCTTCCTCTTTTGCAGTACATGCAACATCCATGGCAAAGCACTCCTGCATTTTTCCTGAAGAATACTCTCCTTGGATAAGAACAAAGAATCAGAACACACCGATTCTTACAGGATGGGAATCTGAACAGAACACTGTAGAGGTTTATTCTGTGGTGTATTGGAGACGAGAGGGGTGGAACAGGGAATAACACAAATGAAACAAAAGAAAGGGAAAATCAGCTGTTAGTGGAAAAGATGAAAAATGTTGTGATTAGCATAACAATAATTGTTCCTGTATTAATCTATAAACTTACATTTAAACAAATTAAATACTGTAAGACATTTCTCTGCAGTTTAAGAGCTCCAAATAAAAATTGTCAGTTACTTTAATTTGTAGCTAGTCTATTTTTTTTGGTTAAAAAAAACATGCATAATTATCTTATTTGCCCTTCTAATCAGCAACCTACTGTGACTTGGAATTAATTGGGGTGTTACATATTTTTCTTCTTGGGGTGAAGGGAGAGGGGAAGGCAAGGGTTGCTGTAGGATCCCAAACTGGTAAGAAACATAAACTTAAAAGAAGCTTGTACCTGTTCTTGCTATGCTGTGTGGTGGTCTTCCCAGTGGAAAAGCTCCTTAAAGTTCTGCTGTCATTTTTATGACAGAAATCTATAGCAGAATCATTAACGGCACTTCTCTACCACATGGTATTTCGCTCTTAGCTGTGCTATCTTCCTCCTAAAATGTTCTGCCTCTCAGTTAAAGGCAACTGGCTAAGCAGAGGAGCCAGACAACTCCTTGCAGTATCACAGACCAACTTTTCAAGCCCCATAGAGGAAACCACCCACCAGCCTGTGACCCAGGCTGCCATATAACTAGCTGACACCACATCTACCCTCTGCATCTGCTTCTTCTCTCATTTTGGCACACCCCTGTTGCAGTGTACTCAGGACAGGGATAACCCTGACATTAAGTGTATGTGGGACTGTGGTGGCCAAGTGAACCATCTTACAGCCCTAACTCAGACAGTTGCTGGAAACAGAAGACAAGCTGCTACTTGTGATTGAAAGACTCTTCTCCAGGCCACACCGGAAGAGAATTTATCCTTATTCCTATGTGTTACTTCACCTTCACCCTGTAATAAAGCAGCACCACTATATCTATTTCAGAAAGCATGAGGCTGCTTACTTGGGGTGGTATTCATTGTATTTTACACATTGTAAAGACTCTTAGATTCTCCCAATCACTACCCGTAACTGAGGTTCTTGCCTTTGAGTTCTGATTTTGTAAACCAGGAGCCATCAGACATTTTAGTCAGTGTGATGAGGACAATATTGCATGTAATACTGTCAGCTTATACAGGAGGGAGAACTGCACTTGAAAGCATAATCCTTAGAAAGTACACAGATTACCTGATTTAATCAGACTTGTGAAGGTAGTGCTGTGTTTTATTAATCAAAATCATGATAAATCAATCCAATGTGGCCTTCTGTGAGTTCTGCACAAACTTATGAATTAGTCTGTTTACATAGGCATCCCATGATGCAGCTTCCAGTTTGATTTTTCATTCATCTTTGAAGTTGTTCATTGTGCCCTTGATTACAGTAAAGCTGGAGAGACCTGGATTCTTGCAGCTAAACCCAGGTGCCTTAATAACTATTACTTCATTTTGTCAACACTTGAGAGCTTTCAGGTCTGATTTTAATTAGAGGAGCTGTGACATTTTTAGTATCTTCTAAGCAGCTGCTTTACTTCACAATCATGATGCTCTGATTACAAAAGACTTGGGAAAGGAACAGAGCAGTGCTGTCGCAAGACAGCTTTACTAGGAAGAGACATGGTTTTGTCCTATGCAGTTCTCACCAAATTCCTTCAAAGCAATGCCTACACAGTACAGAAGGTTTGAGCTTTGTTTTCAGGTTTCTTTGTCAGAATCTCGTACAAACACATATGTACACAACAATGTAGGGCTCAACCAGGTTGTTTCTGAGCCATCCTGAGCAAATATCAAGAAATTCTCCTAATAAAGCGAGTTATATTGTTTATTCAAAGCTTACAGAGTATATGTGTGAGATGTAAGAATGGATTTCATATTGTTTGGTAAAATTAGGGAAGACAAAACATAGTGGCCTCTCTGCACCTGAGTTACCCCCAACCCCCAGTAAATCGATAGGTGGATCCTCAACTCTGTTTCACATCAGGCTGGGGGGAAGATCCAGAATTTCAACATTAAGGTATTGAAACAAAATTTCAAATTCCTTTTTCTACTTCAGGCCACTGGAGGAAAAGTCAATGTCAGTCAAATGAATCCTTTCACTAAGCCTGAGGTATATTTTCATTTTTGGGCATTCTTACTAACAGCAGATGACAGATCATAGACAACTTTGTTATAAATCAGCAATAGCGTACTAAAGGGTGCTCTGCTTCAGCACAGCAAGTAGCCTGCTTCCAGGTTCTAGATTTTTTTTCATAAACCCAGTCACTACAAATAATTCCTTTATTTGCTAGGTTAAAGGTTGGACCAGACGATCTTAGAGGTCTTTTCCAACCTAGATGATTCTATGATCTATGATCTATGAACTTTGGTACTATGCATTAAGGCACTGTGGTTATGCCAGTGCTCTCATTGGCATTGTTCTGTGATTAAGACACTTGCCAAGATATATGATACAGAAATAGTCAGAGAGGAGGTTCGAACTACCATCTCCTGCCAGGATTTCACTGCCTTCCTTAATAATACATATGAACAATATATGAAAAGAACCAGGTTGTCAAAAGGACTGGCACTGCAAATAAGATGTTTCAGAACTGTCCAACTAGTGACACTTCCTGGAAAATACAATGTCACCAAGCATAAAAAACTTTTGCCTAAGAAGTTTTATGAATGGCATGGTTTTATAATTGTGTTAAGAAGATTTAAATGAGTTTAATGGGTTCAAACTATGGCACCTCTTATATTCATGTGGTCATGTGGATCATTAAATCAAAAAGAAGAGACAAAAAATTTTCATGCAGGTCAGATTGACACAGTGTGGACTAGCGAATCTAAGGCAAAGCACCCTTCCTTCTCTCGTTTGCATGATGCCTCTGTAACTGCTCTCAGATTCAGAATCCCAGGTTTACTCCTCAGGAGTAGCTGCATTTTGCAGGGGAAGCTGCCCTCCAGAAACTCAGGACCAGTCAGTGAAGGAGATGAACATACATAGTCTTTTCTGTTTTTTTGTTGTGTTTGTCTGCTTGCTTTTAATCTGATTTTGCATTTGTGAGGCAAGCAGAGTTAAAAAACAGCGCTGTGAATATGAATTGACCATATTATGTAAATAGCACCAGTGACCAGCCAGAGGGTAGGTTAGAAAAATCAGCAAAAACGTTGGTGTCTTGAATTCTCCTCAGTAATCCTCAGCCCCATCACTGTGATTGCACTTGCCAACCAAGTTCACTCAGAGGTTCTTGACAAAAATCTCAGTGAACAGACTTGTGACTCCAGCTTCTACAAGAGTGCAGAGTGCCTCTTACACAGGCTCTAATGTGACATACCAGAGTGCAGGTAGGTTATGACTAGCATAAGTGACAGGCCTTTCTCCTTGACACTTAGTGAGCCTGTCAAACTAAGCTGAATGCTAAATCTGTGAGAAAATGAAAATTCGAACAAGGGAGCACATACCCCTGTCAAGCAAAAGAACCTCCAGAGCAGTCCTGAGTCGATTAGATTCCTCCTCTCTCCTTTACAATGTCAGATCCCCTGCAGGAACAGGGATGGCTATAACCCTGGGAATACCCTGGCAGTTTCTGATTTGAGATTCTCCCACTACCTGTCTGAAGTGAAGCCCTGAAGCTGCCCCTACCTCCCTTTGCACCCAAATACACACTAAAGCCCGTGGCAGCACAGAATCTCCTGAAACCATTTGCCAAACACCCAGTCAGAATGACAGAAAAGTGTCCATTCATCCAAAGCAGACCAGTCATTTTCCATTTGTTTCTGTTTACAAATCACCTTTCCTAGCAAACCTTTTTGAGAAGGACTGGACTTTTTCACCATGCACTGAAATCTAACACCACTACATTACTTTCCTTTGCAACTACCCCTAAAAAACAGATCAGGAACCTGCATATTTCTCCTACATGAAATCCATTGGTCTTGGGATGAGATGACCACTTTTCAAATGCCTGTAGAGAGATGAGAGTCCATTGTCCTCTCACTGTCCAAGCCAGACTTCTCCAGCAAGACTTCAACATAAAGCCCCTCTTGCAGCTCTCAGCTTTATCTGTGGTTCTCAGTTCCTCCTCCAAAATCTGCCACCTCTCTCAAGATGTGAGAAAAGGCACATGAAGAACAAAACACACATCAAGACTGACTGAGAGAATGTTTCAAGAGTACATACAATTTATTCTTCTTTATTAAACAAGACAAGAATCAGGGGTGAGAACAGGGTAGATTAGAAAGGACAGAAAGGACAAAGAAAGAAAATACTAGAAGACCAGTTGGCACATGGATAGAAGGCATTGGTGTACTTCTTAATTTATAAAGCACTGTCAAACTTTTAGGAGTTAACTAAAGTAAGCATATTTTCTGTTAAATGGACCCAGACAGACAGGACCCTATGTGGGGTCAGGGAACTCTCCCCTTAGATTTCCAGAAAGCTCTGCATCTTGTCTATGGTTTGTGGAGATCTGTGCATAACATCCTTCTCTTTTGCTGATTTAAATTTTCACATTCATCTCCCCTGTCAGAGATTGTGAGGAGCGTAAACACCATGGAGAGTTGTAGCAGTAGCAAGGATGTCATGAGGTATGGATAGCCACCAAACAGATGGATACTATCCTGGATGTCTTGCTCTCATAAATATCCTAGCCTCAGTTACAGGGTAAAATTCAGCTAAATTCAAATCACAGACTTGAATTCCCCAGCTGAGCTAAAACTACATGTTATAGGAGACTAACCTGAAGTAAGCAGTGTTTGTCATTTGACTTCAGAATGATTGCAGAAAGTGGAGGTGCTATCCTTCAACCCACTGCAGGAGTTTGCTAGCTTCCTGCTTTCTCAACAAACCTAATCGCCTCTCCAAATTACAGTGCATGGAATCTGTGATTACAACATCAGAGCACACGAATGTGAAGACAGCGAGTGTGGATTTTCTAGCCAGATAAGTAGCTGGATCAAGCACACAGACATGATCAAACTGATCTGCTTCTCTCTGATACTTTTTTTGCCACTTTTATCATAGAATACCCCAAGTTGGAAGGGATCCACAAAGATCATTGAGTCCAACTTCTGGTTCCACACAGGAACATCCAAAAATCAAACCATGTGTCTGAGAGCGATGGCCAAATGCGTCTTGAACTTCTGAAATTCAGTCTCTGCTTCCCCGGGGAGCCTGTTCCGGTGCCTGACCACCCTCAGCGCCTGGCCCTCCGTTCCCCTTGTGAGGGAGCTGCAGGCCGCCATGAGGCCTCCCCTCAGCCTGCTCTGCTTGGGGCTGAGCAAACCCGGTGACCTCAACTGCTCCTAATACGTCTTGTCCTCTAGACCTTTCACAATCTCTGAGCGCTTTCTTTGGACACTCTCTTAATAGTTTTTTGTCCTTCTTGGATTGTGGTGCCCAAAACTGCACAAGGTACTCAAGGTGAGGCCGCATCAGTGCAGAATTGAATGGGAAACCTTTTGCCTCACTGGCCAGGTATACGGCTTAAATCGGTAGGCTCTACCTACAGCATCTTCAGTGATATAAAAAACTCACTAGGCAGAGGAAAGAATGCTTTCAGCACCACCTACTAATCAACATGTCTCACACCACGGACTTATCAGAGATATAATGTGTCAAAAAGTCTAGGAGTTTTATAGAATGGCTCAAGTTGGAAGGAACCTCAAAGGTCATCTAGTTCCAAGCCCCCTGCCATGGGCAGGGACACCTCCCACCAGACCAGGTTGCCCAGGCCCCATCCAGCCTGGCCTTGAACACCTCCAGGAATGGGGCATCCACAGCTTCTCTGGGCAACCTGTTCCAGTGCCTCACCACCCTCTGAGTGAAGAATTTCTTCCTAATATCTAACCTAAATCTACACTTTTAGTATAAAACCACTCCACCCTGTCCTATCACTATCTGCCCAGGCAAAGGTTGCTCCCCATCTTTTTTATAAGCCCCCCTTAAGTACTGAAAGGCCGCAATGAGGTCACCCCTGAGCCTTCTCTTCTCCAATCTGAACATCCCCAGCTCTCTCAGCCAGTCTTCAAAGGAGAGGTGCTCCAGCCCTCTGATCATCCTTGTGGCCCTCCTCTGGGCTCTCTAACAAGTCCACATCCTCCTTGAGCTGGGGCCCCAGACCTGGACACAGCACTCCAAGTGGGGCCTCACAAGGGCAGAGCAGAGGGGAACAACCACCTCCTTCCCTGGCTGGCCACTCCTCTTTTAATGCAGCCCAGGATGCAGTTGGCCTTCTGGGCTGCAAGCACACGCTGCTGGCTCATGTCGAGCTTTTTGTCCACCAGCACCCCCAAGTCCTTCTCTGCATGGCTGCTCTCAGTGAGTTCTTCTCCCAGCCTTTACTTATGTCTGGGATTGCCCAGACCCAGGTGCAGTACCTTGCACTTGGACTTGTTGAACCTCATCAGGTTCATGTGGGCCCACCTCTCAAGCTTGTCCAGGTCCCTTTGGATGGCATCCCTTCCTTCTGCTGTATCAACTGCAAGGCTCAGCTTGGTGGCATCTGCAAACTCACTCAGGGTGCACTTGATCCCACTGGTGTCTATGTTATTGATAAAGACATTAAACAACACTGGTTCCAGGTCAGGCCCCTGAGGTGTGACGCTGCTCATCACCATCCTCCACCTGGACACAGAGCCATTGACCACTGCTCTCTGGTTGTGACCTTCAAGCCACCTCACTCAAGAGAGGTACACTGGGATGTTGCCATTCCCAAAACAGCTTACATCCTTGGCAGCTGCTGGAGTATATTTTTAAGAAGGAAATTAGGCATACGAATTCTGAATTAAAAAACACAACTACAGGTCCCATTATACTTTCTGCATTTGAGTGAATGAAAGATCAGTTCAAGGAGCAATTCATCTGCTGCCTTTCCACATCAGGCCTTTGCTTGGACTATGTCTCTGTTTATATCTCTGGCTAAAGAATCCTTTTTCTAATTTAGGTTTTGCCTGTTTAATGAGGAGACAAAATTTACATCCCTATTACCTGAGCATGATGGAAATAACCCAGCAGTTTTTTTATATATGTATAAATATATGCTCATCAGTAAAATGATTGGTGAGATTCTACAGACCTATATGGTGTTAGATTGCTTTAAAAGCCATCTAAGCTTTATTATGGCACTAAATTTCTAGTGGGCTACAGCTACTCTGAATCTGCCTGAAGGTCTGACTGGGACCAAGAGCATAAAGGCACTGTACCTGCTCCACTATATTTGGTTTAGGTTGCTGGTCTTATGAAGACCAAGCCAACAGTTCCAGGAAATGCTGGAGAATTTGAATCCAGCGTCCTGGGGCTGATATTCTTCCTTCCACCTTTGTAACTCAGGAAAAGCCCTTCCTCTGTGAAGTCTCTCTCCCAGCAGGTAATGAAAAAGCTATGAGTCCTCACTATGTCTCTGTCCTTCCCAGCATAAGTAGGCAAGTAGGCATACTTACACACTGTCTCTTTGCAAAGGAGGATGCCTGCAGCAGAGGCACAACTCAGTGTTGTGATGAAAGGAAAAGGAGTGAAACTATGGAAAACCACATCCAGTGGAAATAAATGGGGAAGGGGCAAAAGCTTCCCCAGATAGCCTACTTTCTCCCCCAGCAGCTGCCAGTCTTTCTTACTCAGAATCCGACATGTTCAAAGGAAGGCCACAGTCCTTCTCCTGCATCAGCAAAATGGCTGTCCTGGTCTGCAACCCTGGACTGGGCATCTTGCACTTGAGTCTTGTAAGAATAAGACAGCTTTACTCAGGACTGTGTCAGAGCTGGCCAGTAAGGGAATGAAAGAGAACTCCTAAGGTCTGAGGACCCTCGGGAAGGCTATATGAATTGACAGTCACTATGAGAGGGGGATGAAGACCCTTTACTTTTTCCCCATCTTCAGCAACAAGCATCCATGGGGAATGACGATGCACTGCAAAGGCAGGCAAAAGCCATACAACTGCCACAAGAAAAGCATGTCACAAACTTTCTCACCCAGTCCCATTGCTGAATTCAGATCTGGCCTTGTACCAACCATCCTTCTTTCAGGCATATGAGGTGACTAATTCTCCCTGACAGTTTTAAATCCCAGGTTGATGAAACTGAAAGCAATGTCAGAACAGATGCAGAGCTTCATGGTGAGGCTGGCACACAGTCACATCTTGCTGTAAGGAAACAGCAGCATTTCAAACCTTGAGTCTGGCTCTGATGACTTTTAACAGCAAAGAATGATGCATCCATTAGCTGAGCCACGAAGGCATCAGGCTGCTTTCTCAAGTATGTGTAAGTCCACTGGTCTCATTAAGTCCTGGTGAGTTATCCATTCATTCAAGACTCAGATAAGAAACTGCCAATATAAGAGACATAATGTGGCTAATGACTGATTTTAAGCAGTTAAGGAAGCTCTTTGGCTGCAGCAAAAATGGAACAGACCTTTATATCCTGTTTGGTGACCTTCACAGTCCTTGAATTAGCTTGACATTAAAAAAAAAGAACCCACAACTGTACAAGCCCACACCCTTGCATCTGATTTGAAGGGAGAAAAGGGAAGGGAAGGGAAGGGAAGGGAAGGGAAGGGAAGGGAAGGGAAGGGAAGGGAAGGGAAGGGAAGGGAAGGGAAGGGAAGGGAAGGGAAGGGAAGGGAGGGAAGGGAAGGGAAGGGAAGGGAAGGGAAGGGAAGGGAAGGAAGGGAAGGGAAGGGAAGGGAAGGGAAGGGAAGGGAAGGGAAGGGAAGGGAAGGGAAATTGGTGTAGCTGTACTTATTACAGGCAATGGTACTGATTAAATTACCTGCATGCCATCTTCTGCATTTTGAGGTTTACACAAGCAGCATGACCCAGGACAGAATTATCTACATTTAAAGTCCAGATGAATCAAAAGATGTTGAGAAAATGTTTTGGAAAGAACTCAGAGTTCTTCCAGTCACTTAGTGAAATCTTACACCATCCTAAGTTTTTTGTTTTGTTTTGTTTTTTCTGCTGAGGAAAGAATATATTCTTCCCCAAAGCCTCAGAGCAACAAATAAGCTGTTTTGCTTCCGGGATGTATTCATCCCCTTGTTGGGATTTAGCCAAGAGCTAGTCTTGGCTATACTGGCTCAGGAAGTTCCAAGTGGCTGAGAGTGGGCATGGCAGCCACTTTCAGAGACCAGTAGCAGAGGGAACATGGTGGTGATACAGGGTCTGCGTTGGTCTCTACTCCTAAGTTCTAAACTTCTGTCATGCCCTGCAGCCTATGGGTTGCCCATTTTTTTGGGCAGAAAAGAAAGACAGAGAAGAAAATCCATTTACACAAAGGTCAAACTAGGCCTAGGCCTCGAGACTAGGCCTAGGCCTCCAGCTCAAGAAATCTATTCCTAACTCAAGCACTGCATGATTTGGATGATTTGGGGCGATTGGTTCCACCTCCCACAGCTCAATTTTTCCACCTGTAATTCAAAGCAGTGATTTTATATATATATATATATATATATATATATATATATATATATATAAATTAGTTTTTTGGAGTTGTCTTATAAAAAAGCCCTTCCTCTGTACAGACTGGTCTTGCTGGCTGACGTGTACAAGAAGCACCATGTGGCTGGCCACACATGCACTCACAAAAAAGCACCAAAAAGGTAGAAGCAGAGCTACTTAGTATTTCTGAGATAAATGCATGCTGTTACTATTATGTTTTTCACAGAGTGCCCAGGAGGAAATACAATGAAAAGACCTGCTGCCATCAGTTTCTTCATACAGGTTCTTAGTTCCACTTGTACAGGTTTGGGAAGTTCCCCGCCCTGGAGATCCAGCATGAATGGCAAGCCTAAACAGAGACACACAGTGGGCTGTCTGCTGTGCTGGTGGAAGTAGGTTAAAACAAGTCTACAAACTTTGCAATGAGAAAAATCTGGATTCAGCCAGCATGTAGGAAGCTTTTCTTCCTTCGCGTAGTTGATTTGACTTCTCAGTGACGGGATGACTGTGAATGCTACTACCAAATGAGCTATAACTCAATAGCCTCTTTAATTCCGGTTTTAACCATTTCTAGTCCCTTTAGCATGAGTAGGTCCACCATGGACTTTCCCAGGCTATGGACTAGACACAGAGAAGCATAAATGCAGGCAGCCACTGAAACAGGAATGAAGTAAAGCTTTGTCCACATCGCAAAGTTCCCATTGTGTTCATTTTTTTTTTTCCATTTGCATATGCAAAGAAAAAAATACCTTTTTACTTAAATAAAGTCTGTTCAATCTCTCTCTCTATATATACTTTTCTTTATTTGTATATGCATGCAAATTGGGCAATATACAATGGCTGTGCATGCTGTTTTCCTACAGTAACATCACTTGTATAAATAAAATAGAGCTTCACAGGCTACAGATTTCTTGCTCCACAATGCAGTCAGTTTCTCCTGGCTCTTAAAATAATAATAGTAATAATAATAAAGTTCCTAAAACAGCAGTTCAACCAGCAGGAAAAAATGTACAAGGGAAAGAGAAGGAGGCTGTACTGTATGATGAGACAGTAATTTATGAAGAGTTACTGCCTTCCCACCTTTCTTGTCCTCTGGTGGTAACACGAGTAAGTAACTGATGAGGTAAGAGAGGGCTGTACTGAAAAGCTCCTTATTAAGTATAGAGAACTTGGAAATAGAAATGCTGGGTAATAATTTCCAAATAGATCTTCTGGTTATGGGGCATCCTGGGATGCCGTCCTGGACAGAAGTGTATATTGAACTGAGAGGTGACAGAACAGCAGCCCCAGTGGAGTGGCTGCTCACACACAGATGCTCCATAGCAATGGTACTGGAAAAGAACTTGCAGTACACCATCTGTTGGGGTCCATTGCTCTTGCCTTTGCAAGCAGGTGAGCCAAATGCCTGGAGCTCACATTTCAAGAAGCCACAGCCAGGAAGTCTTGAGACACCACTCAGAAGTCCTTCCTTGCTAACCTCCAGCACTAATCACCATGCGTCATCTCCATGGGTTTATTTCACACCCAGTTCAGAGTGGGTAAATTTACTGAGCCTCGTGCCAGCAATGTGCATGGGTTTTGCCAGCCAGCTCAGTAGGACAGAAGTTGTTTAAGAGAGAATTTCGGCTGAACAACTCTACAGGACACCCTAATCAGTGCATAGCAGTAAAAAGAGGATGCATTTCAAGAGACATTTCGGTAACTCCAGAAACACCACCCAGTGGGATCTAGTTAGCAAGTATCCAAAGTGACATCTACTGGTGTAGATTTGGATTAGCATGAAATGTAGGAATGAAGTTAGAACAGGGCAGAGCTGCACAAAAACCTGCCTAATGAGCCCCAAAAGTTATTAGTGGGGGAATCAGCAGCTGGAAACTGAACCTACTTAGTTCTAAATAACTGAGCCTCTAGCTATTACATAAGCAGAGAAAAAAGATGTCCGTTAGTTTCTGAGCTCCAATTATTTGCTGATGGTGCTTCTCTTTTCCTAATGTTAAACATGGCCTAAAACTACAGTGCAGGAAGGAATCCATACAGCTTTTCCCACCTGGGAAGACCACTTATTTTAATTCCAAGAGATAAGATCTTGCAAACACAGCTTCATTCAGACCACCTAGGGAAGTCTATACATGTAGGTGGCTGGATTCATGAAGACCAAAATATATTGCATATCCTGGGACTTCTGTGGTAATATAAAGATGAAATTGCAAGGGTTAGGTAGGAATAGATTCCCTTGAATCACTCCAAAGATGACAATATATAATATTGGCCCTGAAGCTCTTTAACTGGGACATCAATCTCTGTTCCTTGCTGAAAAGCACATCTGGGAGGGCAGTGTTCTCTCTCTCAACCTTCCAGAGAGGCTGGTGAACATAGGTATACCCAGATAACTTTGCTAACCTTGAGCTTTGTAGTTGTGCTCTCTGGTATTGGAGGAGATCAGTTTGTTTGCTGTTTCCCAAAAGACAATCATGTTCCTCACAGCTAAGAGGTACTTTAAGGAGATGCAAAGCAGAAACCTAAACCTGGCCGGTGTGTTTCCAAAGCCTGAGAGTGTTAGGTAAGAGAAGTGAGTAGTTTGGTAAGATGGTAAAGGGCAGTACTCTGGAAACAAGTTTAATGCTAAAGATGTGTATTCAGTGGAAAGGAGAAAACCGATATGGGAACTCGAGAATTTGACTCAGATATAACACAGGCTGGCTAAGGCAAAATTGCATGGAAGTGGTTGGTACAGAAGTTCTGGCAAGAGGGAAGTCCAGTACAAGTCAAATCACTTAATCCTCTGGGATGCCTCTAAATACCAGTATGAAAATGGCCTGCAGGGGTATGGTGCTCTTCAGTCACCCTACAGATGTTCTTTCCTTCCTCCAGCTATGCTTGGGATTAATCCAGCTTCCACTGTCCTCAATAACCAATGAATCAAATCTGTCCAGATACACAGTAAGCCCTTCAGGACATTGTGCTTGCAGCCTCTACCCAGAGAAGATCGTGATTTAATTGCTGTAAAGAATACATTTCTTCTCAGTCAACATCATTAGTGGCATTATGACTGTACTCACTCACCCTAGAGCTCACTTCTTGGAATGCACAGTTTAATCCCTGTCCTGCAAAGCATCACATTGGGAGTATCATAGTCAGGCCTATTGCTTTCTCACAGCCAGAAAGCTTGTGACCCATTTGTAAACGCTCTTCTGTATATAGCACAGAGAGTATCTGTGCTAAACTAAAGTAAGCAAAGAATTATTTTTCCCTTTCTTGTAGGTGTTTTTTTTTTTATTATTTTATTTTTTAACTATCAAAAGCCACTGTGAAAGCATGAAGAGACTCGAGTTAATAAAACCTCTCCATCTGTGTAATACACAGACAACTCTGAAAATCTATTTTAAGGCCCACATACTGAACAACAGTAGCCACAGCTTAATTAGATCACAAGTGCTGGGTAAAAGTTCACATCACTGGTTTAATATCAATGATTTGACAGGGAAGATATCAGACAGGATATTTCACTGAGGTACGAATTTTATCATTTGAGTTATAGAACACAATTCATCACTGAGGAAAATCTCTTTGTTTGAGATCCTTCACCTTTTGACATGCAAAGAATACAACTTATATTTTTTTTCCAGTTTTTGATAGTCTCCGAAGAAAAATGTAATATATATTTCTTCCTCTCAAGGAAGACTGCACTTTCAAAATTGGGTTTTCAGGCAATGAAATTTCATTCCTTTTAACAGGAATTTTTAAAGCTCTTGGCAATACCTGCATCTGAAGTTAGCCATGAATGAAACATACCACAGATGCACTAACACTGGAGAGTTTAGCTAACATTGTGAAGCTGTTTTATAGCAACAAAGTTTTACCAAAGTTTGCACTGCTGAGTTTGAGGCTTATTTTTGAAGGTCTGATACTTCTGGAGAACAGAGTTAATTCACGTTCTGGTATTCTTCTGCCTAAGACAGGATTTCTACAGCTATGCACCAGTCACATATCCAAATATGAAAATGAAATATTCAAAATGAATAACTATATTGCATATTTATGTTGCATGTTCATTATCTCATACAAGGATCTAAGGCTACAGCTACAAAAAATGGTTTCTCTTTTTGACTGAATGATTTACTGCAGACATAAATAAAAAGGAATAAACAGACATAAATAAACAGACATAAATAAAAAGGAATAAAGAAAGCACCATTATTGGAACACTTTCTTACTGGAGAGTACAAAGACCTAAACTTAGGATTTGTCCAATTGCCAGCATCCCAAATGTTCTCACTGTTCTAGACGTAAATTTCAATACCACCTACTTTAAATCATAGAAGACGTTGAAATTACAGAAGTCTTAAATATCTTCAAAGAATTGGAAAGTTTTCGTGTTTTTCGGGGGACATGGACATTTCCAAATACTGCAGAGAATCCTACTGCCTACAGATGAAAATTTCAAACCCAATGGGAGCATGTAATATACCAGTACAAAAAATGGGGAGTAAGAATTAATGGCAGTCATCCAGAGACAGAAGGACTCACACTTAAATAGAACAGGGACTGCGTATTCCACTGCTGTGTGACATGCTGTCTCCAGGAACAAATATCAAACCCCAGAATTCACCATTTCCCTGTTGCCAGATAGCAAAGGGACAAGCAAGTCCTGCACATTTCTTACTGCCCCACTGAGGCCCACCGATGCAAGGGGATGTCATTCTTCTGCTACCAAGGTTTTAAACACATGATGACTCTTCTGCTTTTGTACTCTGAATACAGAAAACAATAGGGAGGGGGGGTGTGAAAGCAGCTGTGGTGGAGTTCAGCTGTGTGTCAGGGTAAAACCACCACAGTTGCCTTTAGATTTTGGATACTGCACAGTAAATGAACTTGGGATACACATTGTAAGGGATGGCAGAGGTGAAATACTGAACATTTGCTAATTAAGCAAACAGTTCTGCTCCTTGTGTGCAATGGGAGAGATGAGGTTCCTAGACATATAAACAGTACAGGATCATGCCACTAAGCACTGTGTCACGATTTCTACACAGCACCCAGCAGGGTCAATTTAATTCTTTAATTCTTTCACCCTTTGAATTTTCCTGTTTGCAACATTTCCATACTTCTCATACGGATTTCACATTCAGCTTGGAGGACAGAAGTCACTTTTAATGTAACTAAACTTTATTTTTGTTCTCCATGGCACATAAGGCTGGTCAAAACCAAGCTAGGCCACACTTCTGCCTTTTGCTCTGAGAACTGAGCGTGCAAAAGCTACTGAAGCAGTTCATGCTCCGTCTCAAGTATGGCCTAAAGTCAAACCTAAATTCTGTCTTGAAGCCAAGCCATTTGGACAGACGATCACACTTAGATCCTTTCTCATTGAAACCCACCACTGTGAGGATAGCCCTGAGCTCTTGCTCCCTTTCAGCATGCACTCAGCAATGTTTATTCTCCAAACCAAGAGTAAGAATTCCAGGAAGCCATACTAGAGGCATTGTCTCACTACCAGCCAAGACAGGTAGAGTGTTAATTATGGAATATGTCCTAGGGTGCTCTCAGGCCTGAGTTCCACCACAGGGGTGGTAACAATTAATTATGTAAATAAGTAATTATGGGTCATTAGAATGAAGTAATGAATTGAAAGCAATCAAAGTAAGTAACGAATGAAATGGCTTTCAGAGCCAAAGTATGCAAGTATATAACATAAACAAGGCTGTCTGTTTATGGAAGGGAGTATTCAGCCCAAGAGTACTTGAAATGAGACGGCTGCTCTAGCATGGCAAGCTGATGGTACTGGTGTGAGGCTCTGAGCAAGCTAAAAGGGATATTAGCTATCCACAGCACCACCACCTGGGCACTGGCAGCAGAACCTGACCCATCAGGCACAGCAGCATCAAAAGCCCCATGAAAGCCCTGCCTGTGGCAGTCAGGTGTGGCACCTCTCCCCACCAACATCTGTGGAAGGGTCCAGAAGATGTGGAAGCAGTAATGCTGAGATCAAGCCTGGATCAGACCTATCTCAGGCCAGAAGGCAAGCTCCATACACAGGCATTAGAGTAGGAGGCGGCTAGAGTATACAGTTATGTTCTTCACATTCTTTCAATCCATTTTCATATCATATGCTGAGCTTTAATATTGGGTAGGAGCCGGCAGACAACTGGTTCCAAAAAATATATCAAAATGTCATATCTAAATGTCACCCCTAGAAATTATTTCCAGATGAAAATGTTTTGTATTTTTTATGAAAAAAAAAATATATATGCTTGGCTGTCGCATAATCCATTCTTCCCTTCCCCTATATCATTCTTGTGCCTAGCACCATAGTGGGTTGAGGTCATATGTAATCTCACACCTGTTGAAGTACTAAGGCAAAAAGATGAAAACAACAAGAAGAACCTTTCTGTAAGCATCACCTAGAGTAATGTTAACTGATTCATGAAGCCATTACTCCCTGACCTGTGCCTGGGACATGCTGCAGCCACACACAGTCTTTGTGGCTGTGTGTTTATAGCCTAGGACACATATTTTCAGATTCTTCTTCTGCATAAATAAACTGTTCACAATCACTCAGCTCAATTGCTCATTTCCCACTACTTTGTATAAGAAAGATGCAAATATCATCAGAGAGCTCTATAATACTTAAAATTTCTTGAATTTAATTCATTCCTGCTGACAACAA
Source organism: Cygnus olor (assembly GCF_009769625.2). Classification (NCBI taxonomy): domain Eukaryota; kingdom Metazoa; phylum Chordata; class Aves; order Anseriformes; family Anatidae; genus Cygnus; species Cygnus olor. The sequence goes on from NC_049198.1 coordinate 52,807,206, forward strand.
CTTCTGTTGTCTACCAGACAGAAGCTGTGTTTTGGTTTTCTACTCCTCTATATTTCTGTTTTCATTGGTGTTGGTGAAGTTATAGAAGTTGTTTCTAAATGAACATGTAAGGGAGGAAATGAACCAATTATTTTCTCTACTCTTTCACCATTCTTTTCACAGTTTTAGCCACCAACTCACACTTGGAGACAAAGACTTGCATATCATCAAATCCATCTCTTTGTCAGGACAAAGTAATCTCTCTCTTTCACAGATCACTAAAACAAAAAACACAGAACAAAAAATATCCCAAACCCAAACTGTTCCTTCCTACAGCTTTATCTGTCTTTTCTAATTCTGCAGAAAATATCTTCCTCTTTCAAATGCCATGATACCTAGAATTATCCCAAGAGAAAGAAAACCAGAGGCAATAATGGAGCTCCTGCGTTTTCACAACCCAGGTGTCCTCCCCAGAACAGGACTTCCTGTTGTTAATCTCAAGAGTAACCCACCACATCACTAGAAAAACTGCAATCCAGAGCTCTGACTGAGGTCAAATAACATTTCTTCAAGCATCCCTGTTAACTCTTTCTGCAGAGCCAACCATTTGCCACTCAAAACAATACTGCTCAGGAGTCAACACATTTCCAAGAGACTTCCCCACCTAGTAGTCAGCCTAACTCAGCAAAGCCTAAATTGCTGAGAATATCCCAAGGAAACACCCATTGGCTGGATGTTTCAGCCATCTCAGACTGTCTTGCAACCTATTCTTGAATGTGTGAATTATGGTCTAGGTCACCTCTGATTTGTAACAGAGAACAACTAAGATATTTTAAATGCTGTCACTACAGTTTACCCAACATCAAGGAAAATGTAATCCCCATCTATCTTGGTGAACAATTTAGTGGCATAGCAGAATGGACAGTGAGCAGTGAAAAAAAGGCACTAGCATGCTTTTTTTAAAGGCACTAAAAAAAAGGCATTATCATGCCTACCTGCATCTTAGAAATTCATCACACTTGTTTTTCTAAATGCATAATTCAGACCCATGTCATTGCTTAGAAACACTGACACAGAGCACATTAAGCACACGCTGCACATATGAACATATTTATATTAAAATATTACACTATAGACATACACAGTCACATATATATTCACATCACAAAACCAACACATTTTGACCAGGTGGAAGTTCTAAGTCTGTCTGCCTCATAACTAACACTCTCTTTAATGATCATATGAATACCTTTCTCTGGCAGAGTCACAGCCAAACATTTGCCTTTAAGTTCTTTATCTTCTTAGAAACTTCAACCCCAAATTCCTTTTTGCAGAATAATTCTTGATACCTCTTTCCAAGATGCACTATGCCACCATCCTTATCGATGCTTCTGTCCTGAATCACAAGGACTGTGTCAGAGTTTCAGCCCAGTGTTGTTATAGTCCTGTTTACTTACTGTTACTATCAGCTCTGTGGTGAGACTTGAAGCTTTCTCACAGATATGTTTGTAGGTAAGCTGCACAGAGATAGGCTCAACACAAGACCAAAATTTCCAAGTTATCTTCGTTTATAAGTTACCTGAGCTTTAGAACAAAATTAAGTTGTTCTAAAGAGACAATTCTGAGCTGGTCTTGAGGGTGAGGCAGCAAAACTGTCTTCTCTGGGAACACATAGATCCCTAAAAGCTAATGCACAGTATCAATGGGTTCAGCTATCTTAGATTAAGCTATTTCTCCAGTAAAGGTTTGTTTCATGTATTTCTTTTCAATCTCATCCTGAATCCTCACCGTTATTTGTTTTCTTTTCACACTAGATTGTAATATTGCTAGAATCAACCATTAACTTCAGTAAAAGAAGAGACAGATTCCCAATGGTTAAGATCCTCAGATAAGCCTCTCTTTTCTCAAATGACTCCCTTGTGAGTAGTGGAAGCCTAAATATGAAAAGTAAAGTAGATTGATCCCATTTCAACCATCAACACAAATAAAGCCTCCAGAGCAATACATTGAACAGTAAATACTTATACTCTATCTCTCAGAAACACAGTGAATGATGACACTTCTCATAAATGACAAACGCAAGCTTGGAGAGCACACATATAGGGACAGAGAGGCCTGTAACATTCAAAATAAAGTGAGTATTGAATAGATGATGAGAAAACCAGACAGTTTTCTTCCCTCATCTTCACTCCCTATTTCACCACTGCAGTGCTTCTCAGTGTGGGAGGTGTGTTTAACCAGGGACAGACCTCCAGGGACAGTGCACAAGATTAGAAAGTTCATTGTGGCAAGGTAATTACCTGGCTTTACCCAGGTGCTAAGAGAACTGGTTACAAATCAGCTGAAAATAGCAGTTCTCCACTGAGCATTAAAAGTCATCCAGAGTGTGCTGAAAGCCAGATCCTACCTTGTCTCGAATCCCTTGTCTCATAACTTCTCTTTCAGCCTCCATCTTGGCATATTTGGCTTTCCTCTCCTCTTCTTCTTGTCTGAGGGCTTCCTGTCGTTCCTCTTCTTTCTTGGCAGCATCGGGGTCTTTCTCCTCATCCCCACCCAGCATCTTCCCCATGTCTTTGGTAGCCCCTAGAAAAAGCAGAAGAGAAAGCTCTGTAAAAATGCAGGAGAACCATCATGATGCCAGCTCTCTCTGCCTCCCCACACTCAGGACCTCCTTCAACTCCCTCTGAATCTGGAAAGGTTTCTCATACATTTAGGAGGAGGCAAACTGACCACAGTGGGCAAAGGACCCACCCTGTCCTGGTTGGTTACTTGGCATGTGTGAGCAGCACAGCAGCAAGAGGAACAGACCCTATCTGTAGACATGCATGATGGACACACAATTGGCTTGCAGTCCTGAAGGGGGCAAGCTGCCACCCACACAGTGGTTTCACTCCCTCAGCTAAGTCTAGTGAATGAAGATTCATAGAATCGTAGAATCGTAGCATCAACTCACTGTTGACAGAAATTACACATCCTGTGACAGGTAGGAACCCACAGCATTAGTAAACATTTGTTGATACTTTCTAGGCTCTTACCATGTATCACTATGAAGCAGCATCTCTGCATGTCTCTCATTTAACCTCAGACACCACCGCCTCTAATGCTTAGTATGCAAGTGGGAACCCAGCTCTGCCTGGTTCTCTTTCTTCCCCCCGCATACACATTAGTCCCAAATTCTCAGCCCCTGTACGTTCTTGAGCCAGCCTTTTGTTATTGTGGACAGCCTTTGCACAGCCACACAAGTGGAGAGGCTTCTTGCATGTTCCTCTGTCCCCACAGAGCTGCACACAGGCCATTCAACCTGTGTTTCAGAGCTACTTCTATTGACTCAGGCAATCATCCAGCTAGGGAAGAAGGCAGGTGCTGCAGAAATGGGGAGCCCATTTGCTGTGATGCTTCATCATAAGGGCACTGTGGAGCTGCAGCAGGATCAAGCCTGTTTATGCAGATGAAGAGAAGATGCATATCCTTTGAGAGATGTGTTGAACTTTGCCTGGGGCAGGAAAACACCCTGCACATTTACTATTAAACATACCTTCACCCTGGAGGAAGGCTATTCCAGGGTGAAGGTAGCTGGTTACTGTCCTTACTTCCTGCATCAGGAAAGCCTCAGGTTGGTCCTTTGCTGGCTGAGATTTAGCTGAGTTAATCTGGGATGACCTTGTAACACACACCCACTTGCACCTACATGCACACATGTAACATCTCCTGCCTCTCCATTGTGAAGCTATCTGGCCTTTTCAAAGGCTTAGGCTGGAAAGAGACACTGACAAAATCCTTCCAAATAATTGTTTGCTGGCTTTCATAAAGGCTAAGTGAGGGGAAGAGGTTTTCACAATCCCTTGTCTCTCCCTTGTAAGTTACTCTTTAAATGTGTCAACAACTCTCAGATACAAAAAAAAATACAGTTGAAATATTTATACTCACTTGCTACTATCAGCCTTCTCCTAATGAATATTTTGTCTCCTCCACTTAAGGGTAAGAGTAATACAGGTATCATACAATCATAGAATATCCTGAGTTGGAAGGGACCCACAAGGATCACTGAGTACAACTCCTGGGTCCCCAGAGGACCACACAGACTCCAGAATTTTGATAGAAAATTCACTCATCCCAGCTGATGATTCTTTTTCTGGGATGCAAGAAAGGCCAACTGAAATTGCAAGCAAGATTTGCTAGAATCTGACGCAAAGAGGAATGGCAATGCAGCTTTGTTGGGTCATTCATCCCTATAACAGGGGCAGCATTAAGCAGCTTTTCTGTGTATAAAACACTGATGACCAATTAATTTCTGGATTCCCCTCAACAAACATTTCTGCTGATTATCACACTCCTTTGGGTTCAGCAATCTATCAGGTTTATCTCTTTTTAGCTTCCCTCCACTTAGAGCTACCCAGACAGTGTAATATGCTAGTTACTTACGGACCAGAATTCAGCAGCAGAAAGAGATGATTTATTTTTCTCTAAGCACTGAGTCCAGGCTATCATTAAGTTATAATGTCAGCTCAGCTCATCGTGTAAGGAATGAAATTGCATAGACTTCTTTTTCTTTTATCTCTTAGACAAGACCAAGATTTTGAATATGTTAAGCATTTGATTTTACAGCTACTCAGAACACAAGACACCTACAAGAACGGCGATACAGTCCCAGGATCCTCACAGGCTCTTAAATCACCCCAGATTTCAAAGGCACCTTCTAAATGGGTGGAAAGCTGCATTGTGGTACTGTTGCTAACTAATTGGAAGGAAATGTGTCATGAGAAGAAAAATTTTACACTACATTTTAATTCCAATATCTTGTGTTACTTTTGGTGTAGAACCCTCCCCTTTTTTTTTCCTTTTTTTTTTTTTTTTTTTGTCTCCTTTGTCCTCCTAAACTTTGCTTTGCTGGAATACAGCTTCTGTTTTAACCTGTTGAGCAGTGAATGCTCCAGGGAATTCACTTGCATACCAACTGAGTTGCTGCGGTCACAGTCGCAAGCTAGAAGAAAGAAAAGTTCTGTCCTCATGCCTTCTTCTGAAGTTTCCAATGAGACACAGGGGAAGGAAACACAGAATGTATTAATACGGTACCTTCAGTCTTTTTGTATTTTTTTCTCATCCCAACCATAACATCCACCTTGACATAAAGATAAGACAGAGAATGCCAAAGTAATTGCTAATCAGTATGGAGCTTCAAATCAACACAGTATCCAACATCCCTAGATAAGACGACAGGAAGAATCCAGAAATGGCCAAACTCCAGGACGGCTTTTTGATCCTGTCTTCTTAAAGGAAGTAAAACAAGAGCAAACCTTTCTGGCTCTAATGAACAATGCATCCTTGCAGCAAAGAAGGTCAACAGCCTTCTGGGCTGCATTAGGAAGAACACTGCCAGAAGATTGAAGAAGCTGATCCTTCCCCTCTGCTCAGCCCTTATCTGGAGTGAGACCTTATCTGGAGTGCTGTGCCAAGTTTTGGGCTCCCCAGTACAAGAGAGATACAGAGTTCCTGGAGTGAGCCAGCAAAGGGCCATTAGGATGATTAAGTGACTGCAGCATCTCTCCTACAATGAGAGACTGAGAGCTGCGACTGTTCAGGCTGGAGGAGAGAAGGTTCAGGGGCTCAAGGGGTGTCTCAGTGGTATGCATAAATACCTGATGAAAGGGAATGAAGAAGAAGGAGCTAGACCCTACTCGATGATCAGTGACAAGACAAGAGGCAACAGACACAAACTGAAATACAGTGATTCCCATTTAAACACGGGAAAAAAAAATAGGGTGCACAAAGAGGCTGTGGAGTCTCTCACTCTAGAGATGTTCAAAATTTCGCAGGCCAGAGCCCTGACCAGCCTGATCTAAGTGACCTTACTTGAGAAGGGGATTGCATTAGACAATCTCTGTGGGTCCCTGCCAACCTCAGTTATTCTATGATTCTGTAAGACCTCACAAGTAAGTGGTTTAAATGGTGAATGAAAGTGAATTTTGCACGGACAAGGGTGAGACGTGCAAACCCAAACTGATCCTGCATCTGAACTGGTAGAAATGAAATTCTTAAACTTCATGACCTCAGTCACAGGAGCACCATCTCCTTAGACCCTTCAGTTGTTCACTGACATTAATCAAGCCTTCACACAGAAAACATGAACTCACAAAATCAACTTGCATAAGCTGCAGTGCTCAATTTGTTACTTGTTCAAAAAGAAAATAAAGAAAAAAAATCCAAAATGTTGACATGCAAAGATATTTTCTGCAGAAACTATATTGAACAGGATTTCTAAAGATGACTTACAGAGAAAGAGATTAATAGGAACATCTTGGGTATCCTTAATTATGCAAAGGATGATGGAAATTTTGGCATGCCATCACTTCAGGTAAGGTAATTAAGTCAAACCAGCAGAATTTCTTTTCCACAAAGCTCATTTCATAATGCAGATAAATAGCACCCCATGCCTGTCTTTCAAGAGGGCTGCATATGTGTGTGCTTAGATCCCAGAGGATGTCACGGAAGTTCCCCTTCTAAATCACAGGTGTCAGAGGCAGCAATGAGAGGGTTACTTGAAACAGCTACGCCCTGAGGAAATTCTGCAGGTGAGAACTTCTGTACATAGGCCAGAAAAAGTAGCCTTAAAAACACATTTCTCTCTTTAACATTCAATAACTATTCTGAAAATATCCTCCCAGTCAGAACTGTACACTTTGAAAAGAATAAAAGATGGCAACTCATTTTGCCCTGCCTTACACAACAGGAAGCTCATGAGCTGGCTGTTTTGGTGCTATTTGTAGCTGAACCATATTTAGACTGAGCAGACAGGACAACTGGTACCTCAGTTTCTAAATCACAGCGTGGTTTTTATGCCATCATCCAAACATCTGCAGCTAATCACACTGGAGCAGGAATGGGTCACTCCCTTTTGCAGAAACATTTCAGAACCAGAACTAAGAACATATTAGTGATATCACTGGGGAAAGACCTTTTTCATCAAGGCCAGAGTGCATATACCAGCTTACGGCTGGTATACAAGAAGTCTTCTCCCATTTTATTACTGTTAAGGCTCATAAAAAAAGGAGAATTTATCATTAAGAAAAAAGCCTTGTAGCAAACACTATGGGACTCAGAAGTCAAGATACTTAATCACTAATTTGGCAGGAAGGTCTGGACTGGCATGTATCTGAAGACTTCATTAAACAAAGTACTTTCATATGCAAATTTTTTTATTGCAACGTGAATCGTATCCAAAGGAATGGGATCTTGTCCAGGTGTTCCTGGCCAAACCCCTTATATGCTACAGAAATACCTGCAAATTACTCCCTCTGGCTGCTGCGACACAAACTTTATCTTCTGTTGCAGTCAAAACACACACCAGTAGGTGAGATTCTTTTAGACAAAATATAAATTGTGCCTCTGTTTTCCCATGCCACCATTTAAATATGACACTGTATCTCCACCCTGTTTACCTTCCTCCAGCAAATTCATTACATATGCTAGTGTAAAATGAACTAGATTGGCTGAGAGAGCAGCTCTGAAATCACCAGGGTGAAATCCAGCTCCCAACAGGGATGGCTAAGTTCAGGTTTCTGCTCAGAGTTGTTCCCATGTGTGCGGGCTATCTGACTTCACATTACAGCAAATGGCAGCCCACTGCGCTCTTCAGTTTCCTCTGTCTACCAGTTCATACAAGGGAGGCTTCCCACAGAGCCTCAATCACAGGCAAGCACATGGAGACCAAAGTTGCATCAGGCTGCAGGAAAAGCACACAACCACCTCTGGTGAGCCTAGGTACCTATTTCCCACACTGATACCTCATGTAGACTCCTTGGCCTGTGTGTCTTACTCTGCATGCTGCATGTTCGCCTACTCTGATCTAGTAAACAGATGACTTGTAAACAGTCAGGATTGGTGAGTATCATTAGAAATTAGGAAGAAATTCTTCACTATGAGGGTGCTGAGGCATGGGAACAGGTTGCCCAGAGATGTTGTGGCTGCCCCATTCCTTGAAGTGTTCAAGGCCAGGTTGAATGAGGCTTTGAACAACCTGGTCTGGTGGGAGGTGTCCCTGCCCATGGCAGGGGGTTGGAATCAGGTGATCTTCAAGGTCCCTTCCAACCCAAGCCAATCTATGATTCTATGATCTAATCAACAAGTTGAGATCCAGATTTACATATACATCTTGGCTTGGAGACAATTGGAGTATAAACCCAAAACTAGTTTACAGGAGCAGAAGGCAATAAGGACACTGGGTGAACTGAGTTTTTCAGGATCTCTGTCCAGGCAGATCTCCTATGCTCCCTTCTGGGTTCTCTTTGAAGACTTACAATCTGTATATTATGAGCTTCTCAGACATACCTTGCTACATCCCCCTTCATCAATCTCTTCAGCTATAAAGCAGCAATGAAATTACAATCTCACTCGAGGACTATGTTTTTCAGAAGCACACATTGTAAGGCAGCTCCTAATTTCTTACTTTTTTTTGCATCCACTTCCTCCCAGTGATGCCCATTTCAGTGCAGAGTTTGGTACAACCCAACAGAAAGTTATCAAAGTTGCCACAAACAACAGAGGTTACAAACTATATAAACCAAAATGACTGTATTCAGCCTGACAGAAAGCCTGGTCCTTCTGTCCTATTGACAGAAAGGGGGAATGCAGAGAGGGGCCTGGCACATAGGGATCCACACTGTCACACTTGTTTCAGAAGCACAGATCTTCCTCATATCACTACAATAAGAGAGCATTCAGGAAAGATTTTTTTTTTGTCTGTGTCCACATCAACCTGCTGTACTTTGCAAGCACAAAAACTAGTCCTACCTCTGCTCTTGATCCATTTGGAAGTAGAACAAAACAATGATTTTTAGAAATGTTTTTGAAACAAAACAGTACAGCTCCCTGCTCACTGTAGAAAGCTGTTTCCTTGCAGATATTTGCACATCCCGTCAGTGACAAGAACAAAGGTTCCTCTTATATCTGTCTTCTACTTCGTCAATTGGGAGATAAAGGTGCAGGGTCTTTTCTTTCTGCTGTTTTATTAGCCATCTGATACTATTTTCCAGCAAAAAAGGTAAATGACTCACCAATTCTTTCAACTGAAGAAAGATTGACTTTCTCCTATTAAAATGTCAATAAAAATGTAACAGCCGTTCAGGAGGGTATCACACGCTTTTCAAAAATAGTACTTGTGTGAACAAAATACTGTTTTAAACATTAGTACTGAATAGCTCTAAAGGAACCATCACAATTTATCAATTAACTAATACACCTACAGAAACACATTACTGATTCCTCTTTTGTAAACAAACAAATGATGCCAAGTTCACTTAAGGAGTTCACTTGAGAAATTACAACATCTCTGAATAGGCCATTTTCTGCTCTTTTTGGTACAGTGGGGATCTCTGGTAAGGATCATTATCATTGTATTAAGTGAAGAAATTCTTAATGAATTTTAAACCTCAAAGCTCAAAGCAGACATGGAGCTCCTCCTCTGTTCACTCTTCCAGAGCTACTCAGTTGAAGTGTCTTTCTCAACTGAGAAAGAGCATGTCAATCTCTATTTCTGCTCCCTGGGCCAAGCTATGGTCTTAGGTTTATTTCTGGGTGAGTGAAATGCTTACCTATTTCAGTGTTAAGTTTTCTGAAACATCACAGAAAAATAAATTTGGGAGGATCCCAGTGAGGTCTGTCTGAACACATCTAGTGGTGAGTTATGGATCATGAGTAGTTTCAAAGTTATCCAAATGGCCATGAGTACGGAGTCAAAAAGGAGCACTCAAAGCTTCAACTTACTTTGTTTATAAGGTATGGATTTGTTTTTTGATTTTGTTCTCTCCCTCCCTGCCCCAGTGGTTATAGTCCTTTCAACTAAATGAGAATACAAAGCACCAGTCTGATCTACCCCTTGTCCCAAGGATCAGCCTGATCTATGGTATTCCTGCCAGCCCTCTGTCTGACCTGCTATCTGCTCTGTCTGACCTGCTATCAGAGGACTGCAAAAGCAGCAAAGCAACAAATACGGCTGCAGTCAACAGGTAGCTGGCTCTGCACTGCTCACCACACTGCAGTATAATCTCGGTCTTCTGCTTTCAGTCTTCTTTCATTCTTCCTCCCTCTTCATTTTCCTCATTGTTATTCTGCCTGTGATTTTCTCAGCATCTGTAGTAATTCCTTTTCCTCAGACTGGTGGGATTGACTGAGTCCCTTCTGCTTTCTGAGTGTTTATACTGGGATCTAAAATAGTCCCTAATAACAACTGACCAGGAAAGACATAAACTGAGGATACCCAGCATCTAGAACAAATGCTTCCCTGAGGCCCATATCCAACATAACAGGTGCCAAGACAGACAGAAGCAGAGGTGAGACGCTATTCACAGAACCATCACTGTGACTAGATACTAGGGGATCATTTGGGGGATCAAGACATCAAGGTGATCATGTGCACAATATCTATTATGCAGCTTTACTTACTCCAGATTCTGGGATTTTTTTACCACTCCCTGGTCTGTGTTCAGGCTGTAACACACACACACACAAAAAAAAAAACACAACTCTGCAACCTTGCCATTCCCAGTGCCTTCTTCAGAAAATGATCCTGTCCCCCACTCACACAAGCAGGCTTTTTCTCTGAGTGTCCATGTTCACACAGAGCAGCCGGTATTTTACGGTCCCTAAGAAATTTTGCTTCAGCCATTCCGCAAGGTCAGCTTTCTCTGCCTGTGGCACTTCAGTCTTTCTCTCCTCCTCCCTTTAACCACCTAGCTAAACTGCATTGCTCAGAGGTCTTCTTGTTGGGAAACAATCTAGTAAGTTGAGCAAACTCTTTGTAATGGTACCTGAAACATTTTAGGGTGTTTGGAGGTATTTGGAACTCCAGCTATTTGGAGACAAATGCTTCTTCTCACCACTGTGGGCATGCTTGATTTCCCATGCACACACCAAGACAGATTTTAAAAGCCGATGTTGAAGGTCTTTTTCAAACTTGACACAAATCCACATGGAGGTACGCAGAATTTTCCAGGAATTATTTTTCCAGCATTTTCCTGGTGTTCACCCTGTAGATGTTCAGCCCAAAACTAAACGAGACAGCCAACATGAACAGTATATAACAATCTTCCTACTTTGCAAGCTGCTGGACAGTCTTTTTCAGTAGATAAAATAAAGCAGTCTTCTTAGAGCAAGACCTCACCAGCCTATATCATCAGCCTCATTGTTTTGGCTAAAATCTTAGCTATTATTTTTTTTTTCTTCTGAGAAGTCTCCATCTCTGCACAGTAGTAGTTTCCTGTGTGGAGCACAGTTGAGTACAGTAGAGCTGTGTAGAGCACAGTACTTGCACGCAAACCAACAACTAATCCCAATGGCACTTGTGCTTTTGTGCAACAAATGAATGTTATAAATCTCCCTTCCTTTTTCTCTTTCTAGCTCCCAAATATCAATCCATATATCTAAGTGATTTTTTTTCAGTTATTAGATTACTTACTCCTTTGCGCTACTGCTAGGTCCTTTTAATTCTGCTCTAACAAGAATAAAAAAAAAATGCCTATGAGTAAATCTAAGCAATGTATATGGAGAAGTAATTTTCAGGTGACATTGGTCGGATCTACTGTCAAACCCACAGTGAACCTATTTTGGATATATGGAGCTCTCTCTTCCTTTTCTTTTTCTTCCTTTCTTCCTTTCTTTCTGTCTTTCTTTCTTTCCT